>NC_090227.1:31360004-31720004 GCF_024489055.1 Chanodichthys erythropterus
AGTGTTATATCATGTTTTTTGTGTGTGTGTGTGTGTGTGTGTGTGTGCGTGTGTGTGTGTGTGTGTGTGTGTGTGTGTGCAAGATTAATGTTAAGTGGGAGATGTAGTAGTGATTAATGTTTTGTTATGCTAATTTAGAAGAGTTTCTGTGGGTTTTTGGAGAGTTACCATCATGGTGACAAGTGTGTGGCTTGGTTTGAGAGCAAGTATGTTGAATGCTTTATGTTGATGTACTCATTCAGCAAGTGCTATAACATGCTATTGTTAAAATGTTAGCAAATTAGCAAGTATGCATTTTTTGAATTAGCTTTTTATAAGTTTACACTAATAAAAATGTTTACATTGAGGTACATAGGTACATTGAGGTAGGCTATACATGATCATTTTAAGTTAAATGTTTGATAGTGTACTCAAACATTTGTTAAGAACAAGTTAAGAATTAAAATGCCAGTTCTCCTTACTTAAACTTAGAATTTCTTAACTTAAAAATTTTGAACCTACTGATTGCCCCAACATTT
Organism: Chanodichthys erythropterus; assembly: GCF_024489055.1. NCBI lineage: Eukaryota > Metazoa > Chordata > Actinopteri > Cypriniformes > Xenocyprididae > Chanodichthys > Chanodichthys erythropterus. The sequence continues at coordinate 31,360,523 of NC_090227.1, forward strand.
TTGTGTTTTGTCAACTTATTCGGGTTTACAGAGTAACTAGAAAATACGTCAGCTCCAGTTTGGGTCCAGCCTTTTATGAAGACTTTAAACACCTGTGAAGAGACAGCACCAACTCTGCGAGGACTTCAGATGACGCAACTCTGGATCAACATGCACCAATGCAAATTTTTCTATATATACTAATCATTTGTTAACATGTATTAATTACATCAATGAGCTCATTGTTCTATCTTAATACATTGTTTAAATTAATAGATTGTTAGCTAACTGCATGATTTGTGTATGTACATTTCTGAAATTACATAACTTGCACAGAATCACCTCTGATAACAGATTACTCTAAATTGTAAAGCTGACATGCATTTCCTGACATTTTCTGTAAAGCTGCTTTGAAACGATGTGTATTGTGAAAAGCGCTGTACAAATAAATGTGAACTGAAATTGTAAATTGAACTTTGTAATGCATTAACACTGTTCAAATCTTCAGCAACTCTTGCATGGCCGAGTTTATGTACATTTCTATCCTGATTTTGTAGAGCCACACTGGGGAAAAGCCTTAAAGGGTTAGTTAACCCAAAAATTTTAAAAATGTCATTTATTACTCACTCTCATGTCGTTCTACACCGTAAGGCCTTTGTTCATCTTCAGAACACAAATTAAAGGGATAGTTCACCCAAAATGAACATTTGATGTTTATCTGCTTACCCCTAGGGCATCCAAGATGTAGGTGACTTTGTTTCTTCAGTAGAACCCAAATCATGATTTTTAACACCAGATGTGGAGGGCAGTTGGACATAGTGGTGTTTTAGAGGTTAAAAAGTACATAAATACTGTTGGGTTTCTCACACAAACCGGTCGTTTCGTGTCAATGTGCCGTCACGAGCCGCAGGGTTTAATTTGGATTTGTCTGTGCATGTTTGTTTTTTTTTACTCTTATAGACAAAGTTCCCATTGACACGCAATATAAGACTGACAGACGGCAACGGTTGGAGTTAAAAATCATCATTTGTGTTATACTGAAGAAACAAAATCACCTACATCTTGGATGCCCTGGGGGTAAGCAGATAAACATCAAATTTTCATTTTTGGGTGAACTATCCCTTTAACTCAAAAGATATTTAAAACAGTTCATTTGAAACAGTTCAATCTTAATATTATAAAGCGACAAGAAAACATTTTGTGCCAAAAAAAACCTAAATAATGACTTTTTAATGATATCTAGTGATGGCTGATTTCAAAACCAGTGGTTTGGAGCACCAAAGTCAAGTGATTTCAGCAGTTTGGCATGCGATCCGAATCACTGATTAGAAACAAAAGATTCGAAGCAGTGTTTTAAAAATCGCCATCACTAGATATCGTTGAAAAGTCATTATTTTGTTTTTGTTTTTTTGGTGCACAAAAAGTTTTCTTGTCGCTTGTCATTGAACTCACATGAACTGTTTTAAATATGTTTTGAGTACCTTTCTGGATCTTGAGAAGTTCAATGGCATTGCTGTCTATGCAGGCCTCATTGAGCCATCAGATTTCATAAAAAAATAACTTAATTTGTGTTCCGAAGATGAACGAAGGCCTTACGGGTGTAGAACGACATGAGGGTGAGAAATAAATGACATTATTTTCATTTTTGGGTGAACTAACCCTTTAACCTTGCCAATTGATCGGAATGGAACGATATGATTTTGCAACGAAAATTGCTTAATGCTTGCTGATGATTTTTTTTCTAAGCAATAACGGTGGAAATGTTCAAGAGACTTTTGGAAGCTAATACTTTTAAGGTTCCTATAGATATAAAATAAATATTCAGTAAAAAGTGTAACAATATGCCCCGGTGTCACAAGACATTTAATTAATGCAGTTATCACTGAGAAATCACCACGTTCACATCCACTAATCCAACTTCCTCTCTAGGATGACAGCAAAGGCTCGGTCATAGGCCGCACTGAATAGATAATTAAGTCTTGATCTTAAAATATAAATGTACAGATGGGGCTTATGACAAAAATGGAAATTTTTCACCTTTAACCACCATTAGTTTGACAGTGACGCAGTTTCCCCTTAGCTCGAGAATACAGTGGGCCGAGTTCAGTCAGGTGAGAGGTGACAGGGCCGTATGGTGGATCTCCTGCCAGTGACAGGCTGTCATTTGGAGATGTGTGCCATGTGGCTGTCTCTCAGCCTGTCTTTGAGCTGAAGGATGACCCCTCCTGCTCACTGGGGCTTCACCGGCCATGCCATTCCTGTCTCTCAGCTTACACGTCTGACAGGAGACATGACGTCCGAGACACATCGACTCCATCTTCAGGTAGGCCTGTCCTGCGTTTTCTCTGATAGTTCAGGCAGGGAGAGAAAATGAGAGAAAGTGTATGTGTGTCTCATTCTTCCTGTAAGTAGCCTATAAAAGAGGTTATATAAAATGGCATTATTCTTAGAAATGTTCAGGTATTGTATGTCTTTAAAACCCGTCTGAAGATTGAGAGAAGGCTCAAGGTTGAGTGTTTTGATTGAGGTGAAAGATGTACTTATTATGATTTGGAGGGTATTTTCACCAAAAATACATCATCTCTGACATAAATGCATTTTTGCAATTAACTGTCCTTCCTGATGGAGTAATTTAACTTGATTTGTGGCTGTCAGGAGGAGGACAAAATGTGTATCAATTCTCCAATAACAAACAAATGCATCACAAACATCATTTGCTCACACACAGTTGAGTAAACCCTAAAAAGCAGGGCCAAGGACATGCATGGACATCTTTTTTTATCATAATTACATGTAATGTACACTCTTAGAACAAAGGTTTGATGGGGTTCTATATAAAACAATAGGGTTCTTGACTCAATTTTAAAGAACCATTTAAGCCAAAAAGGTACAAGGAGAAATGCCTTAAAATGATTGCATACTACTTTCATGTTTAATGGTTTATTTCAGTTGTTTTCTAGTGATAATGTATGTTTACGAGCTGTTTAATTCAAAAATTTAATACAAAAAAAATAAATAAAATAAAACAAAATTAATTTATTAAAACTAAATCCATAAAATGATCCCCTGAGTGTCTGACGGAACCCTTTCTATATAGAACCTTTTATTCTAAGAATGTATCCTTGGACATATAATCAATACAATAGAACATAATAATAAAAGATTGGAAAGATTCAAGTGACATTCCAAGTTACCTATCTTCGAATAAACAGGCCTACCCATATCAAACTCAATCTACCCGCCCAGTAATTGAGAACTTCCTGAGAGCATTCTGACCTGCTGCATCACAGTCTGGTATGACAGCTGCACATCCTCAGACCGGAAAGCCCTTCAGCGGGTAGTCAAAACTGCCCAGCGCGTCACTGGACTCGGCTACTTGCCATCGAAGACCTCAACAACCGTCGCTGCCGGCAAAGAGCTCTCCAGATCATCAGGGATTCCATCCACCGCAGCTACAGTCTGTTTTCTTCCCTGCCATCTGGAAGCCACATAGACAAATACAAAACACAGACCACAAGGCTAAAGAACATTTTCTTCCCTTGAGGTGTTGCATAAGCTAAACTCTGATCTCTCTTTCATTGTCAACTGACTTGCACTACAAATCCTCCATACAAACCCAATATCAAACTGCTGAATACAAATGATTTATTTCACTACTATTGCAAAACTAAATTTTTATACTGTGTGTTGCTGTATAACTGATATTGTCATGAGACAGAACCTTTTAATTTTCTATAGAGTGTACTTGCAAGGGTTAAAAGTAAAGAAATAACAACGTTTTTTGTTGGAAAAAAAAATTGTTGCTAAATGCTTTTGAAATGGAATTAATCATTTTAGTGACAAAAGTGGATCTGTTTTTGCTTTGCATATGGCCCTAGAGCAACAGCCATTTTACAGCAATGAAAAAACTGAGGAAGTGCTCTTCATTAGATAATCTGTCTCTAAAATGAAGTGCTTTTTAAACTATGTTCTAGACTATATTCATTGATGACAGACACAAAAGCAAATGGGTTAAGAAGGGTAATAATAAACAGGAAAAGAAGATCATACAGGAAATGTCAGCCTGTAAGCCTACAAATTAGCCTAACAATCACTGTTACAAAGCTACAAAGTGCAATGTAATAGAATTATATTCTATACTATATTATATATATATATATATATATATATATATATATATATATATATATATATATATATATATATATATATATATAAAAATAACATACATGAAGCACTATATACATGAAGCACATGGTAAATTAAACTTTAATGAGACAAATTATTAATCATCATGAACAAAATTAATGCAGAGTGAGATAGGGTGTCTTTTTTTAAAGATGTAAGCACATTGTCCTCCCCTGCTGCAATATCAGAGTGTAGCTGGACATATTTGCATGCTCAGCGCTGTGTGTCTGCAGTAATTCATCATTGGTCTCTGAGGTATTGAAAGCATCAGCATCCGTCAGCAAGCTTATGTCAATGGCTTTGTTTTTTAAAGAACAAAAGAATTATTTCTCATCAGTAGACCACTTATTTTTAAATAGCTCGTGTTATGTGTCTCCAAAAATATCAACTGCAGTAGAGAAAGAAAAAAAAAAGCCACACCTAATGGCCTGTATAACAATATTGACAAAACAATTATAAAATTAATCAATGGCTAAACTGTGAAACTGTTTAATGAGATTGTAGCCTATGTCCGGTACAGCAATAAATAAATAAAATAAAATAAAACCTACAAAACATCTGCTCTCTAAACCGTAATACAATCAGAATATTATAGAAATAAATAAACTGATGCCAATGTCCAATGAAACCATGAGTTACTGTATTATATACACTGCACTTATAATGTATAGGCTTTGAGACCACATAATATATGCTCTACAACCCTAACCAAAGAGATAAACAAACATTCTAAAATCAATGCATGTTTCAGCCAGTCATTGTATATAAATGACAACTATATCTGCTTAAAAGCCTACAAATCAGTTATAGGCTACAAGCGCAATGAAACAGCATGCACTGTTAATGTAGTAGGCCTAGATACTGCTATCTTATAGGATTAGTTCACCCAAAAATGAAAATTGTTATTTATTACTCACCCTCGTGTCGTTCCACATCTGTAAGACATTCGTTCCTATTCGGAACACAAATTAAGATCTTTTTGATAAAGTCTGTCCCTCCCTAGAGATCCAACACAACTACCACTCCAAGGTCCAGAAAGGTAGGAAAGACATCATTAAAGTACTCCGTGTGACTCCAGTGGTTCAAAACATCATTTACCACTATACTTACAAAAATATTGATCTGCAACGCACATTCACGAGTTTCATGAGGCATGCGTGTTGTGTTCAGACTTGAGCGTCAACTCAACAACATGCGTTTTGTGTTCACAAGAGCATCACAACGCATGAGTTTTGTGTTCACGCAAGAGCTGACATTGTTAAAAATTTAGTTTAAGCCACTGGAGTCACATGGAGTACTTTAATGATGTTTTTCCTACCTTTCTGGATCTTGGAGTGGTAGTTGCGTTGGATCTCTGGAGAGACAAAAGTCATGCTATACAATTCATAATACCAAAGGTATGGGGCATGTTCAGTGAACTTCATTTTGTTGTGGCTATGACATATTAACTCGTGGGAACGTGATAATGCGTCGAGTTTGAGGTAATGACATCCTTATGTTGTGGCCAAGTGATGTGAAATTGTTGTCTTGAGATCCTATGTTGAGGAAACGACATCTATTTCTCATACAATGCATGTATACATGTATACAATGTTTTTGTGTGTGTGTGTGTGTGTGTGTGGATTAAGTGATGTTGTGTAAGAGATGTTGATTGTTGCAAACATAGAAACATACTGTTATGCAAGAAAAATTTCAGACTGGTTCTGACAATAAAGTATCATATCATATCATAATATTGTGTATAAAAGCATATACAGTGATTCTCTATTGCAAGGTTAATCATTTTCTTAATTAGCAAAGCCTTTAAAGGATTAGTTCACTTTCAAATTAAAATTTCCTAATAATTTACTCACCTCCATGTCATCCAAGATGTCCATGTCCTTCTCTCTTCAGTCGAAAAGAAATTAAGGTTTTTGATGAAAACATTCAGGATTTTTCTCCTTATAGTGGACTTCAATGGCCTCCAAACGGTTGCAGGTCAAAATTACAGTTTCATTGCAGCTTCAAAGGGTTCTACACAATCCCAGACGAGGAATAAGGGTCTTATCTAGAGAAACCAACACTCATTTTCGAAAATATAAATTATATACGTTTTAACCATAAATACTTGCACTAGCAAATTGTATATAATAATTAGTTCAAACTTTGACCTGTGGAGGGCAATAATACACTTAGCAGTGTCTACACTGCCAGAATTCTAATAGAGAAGAAGAAGAAGAGAGCTAGTTCAAGATGAGCATTTATGGTTAAAATGTTTAAAATTGTTTTTTTTTTAGAAAATGAGTGATGGTTTCTCCAGATAAGACCCTTATTTCTCGTCTGGGATCACGTAGAACGCTTTGAAGCTGCAATGAAACTGCAGTTTTCACCTTCAAACCGTTTGGAGACCATTGAAGTCCACTATATGGAGAAAAATCCTGGAATGTTTTCATCAAAAACCTTCATTTCTTTTCGACTGAAGAAAGAAAGACATGAACATCTTGGACGACATGGGGGTGAGTAAATTATCAGGAAATTTTAATTTGAAAGTGAACTAATCCTTTAAGCACTTTCAATCACCCAAAATCATGCTGTGCTTGGGTGGATGGGACAAAATAAAAACAACCTGAAAAAAAAAAGTGACATTAACACATTTTTGAGTGATTTTGTTGCTGTAGTACATCATATTCATATTTCCATCAAAGGTTTGTGCGATATAGTAGCTATGACGATTTTATATGACCTTATAATCTAAAGCTTGTCATTTTTCTCAGTTCATGCATTTCAGGGTCAACTTCCTGTCTAATGATTGCACCGCCCACCTACATGACGTTACACCAATGATGGCATCCAATTTTGATTATGAGGTCTCTCAGCTAGAGCTCAGCAAAACTTTTTGATTTTCACTGATCAGGCGAATAAATAAACTCTGTATAGCTAGTAATACTGTCCCATTTGACCTTAAGTCCCAATCAATCACCCTTAATTAACTTTCTGTATTATCTAATTGTCATAAGTAGACCTATAGGCTGTTTTGGCCATGTCGTGGCCATGACCGCCCCTCCCCCCTTATGTAAATATAATACTACCATAAATATATACACCCTGTGCAATCACTGTGCATTTCTAAAACCATAATTATAATTACCCTATTCAGTTATTCATATAGTCTAGCTAAACATAAAATCTCATCCCAAAAGTTTTGCAGATAAGGGAAAACAAACAAACAAACAAAGCTTTTACTGTCCCTGTGCGCAAGTGCTTTCCTCTGCTGTCCCTGTCTAAACACCCCCCTATACTCCAGATCAGATCGCATTGCTCAAGATGTGTTTATTTCTGCTGCGCTGTCTTGTTTGCGACGTGGCTCCATCAGTACACAGTCATGTCTCGCATTTGCAGCGGAGGAACGTGGATAGGCAGACGAGCGCGTCTGTCAGTGAAAATGACACGCGTGCCACTTTGCTGCGCGACTGACGGCGGGATGCGCACCAGTGTCACATCCCTGTATGTGTAGCCCGGAGCGGAGTGTGGGGGTCCCGTCCATCAGGAAGAGGGGATGACGCGGCGACGGGGATGTGATGAGTGAGTGAGTGAATGAGTGACTGGAGCCGAGGCTTTTGCATCTCCTCATTCTCACGATCTCCAGCTGCCACATCAAACGCCTCCTTCGGCCCACGTCCGGCTCTTTATCCCATCAATTAGATTTAATCGCAGGGATGGGTCACATAAAGCCCACATACGGGTAATCTCGGGCCCTGCTGAACAAAGTACAAAAGATCAAAAGAGCCATCATAAGCTGTAAAAGAGTAAATGAGATCACACACCTTACCACACTTGGGCCAGTTCTGTACATAAAAGTAAGTGTTCATTGTTAAAGGTGCCCTAGAATTAAATATTGAATTTACATTGGCATAGCTGAATAACAAGAGTTCAGTACATGGAAAAGACATACACTGAGTTTCTAACTCCATTGTTTCCTCCTTCTTTTATAAATCTAATTTGTTTAAAAGACCTCCAAAGAACAGGCGAATCTCAACATAACACCGACTGTTACGTAACAGTCGGGGTGTACGCCCCCGATATTAACATATGCCAGCCCATGATCAAGGCATTATACAAGGGCAGGACGTCTGGATGTGCACAGCTGAATCATCAGACTAGGTAAGCAAGCAAGAACAATAGTGAAAAATGGCAGATGGAGCAATAATAACTAACATGATCCATGATAACGTGATATTTTTAGTGATATTTGTGAATTGTCTTTCTAAATGTTTCGTTAGCATGTTGCAAATGTACTGTTAAATGTGGTTAAAGTTACCATTGTTTATTACTGTATTCACGGAGACAAGAGAGCCGTCGCTATTTTCATTTTCAAACACTTGCAGTCTGTATAATGCATAAACAACTTCATTCTTTATAAATCTCTCCAACAGTGTGTAATGTTAGCTTTAGCCATGCAGCATAGCCTCAAACTTATTCAGAATTAAATGAAATACATCCAAATAAATACAATACTCACATGATCCGATGTATGCAAGCAGCATGTATGACGAACATCTTGTAAAGATCCATTTTGAGGGTTATATTAGCTGTGTAAACTGTGTTGCTGTTCAAGGCAAGCGCGAGCTCCGGGGGAGGGGGAGCACGAGAATTAAAGGGGCCGCAACCTATATATCGGTGCATAGTTAATGATGCCCCAAAATAGGCAGTTAAAAAAATGAATTAAAAAAAATCTATGGGGTATTTTGAGCTGAAACCTCACAGACACATTCAGGGGACACCTTAGACTTATATTACATCTTTTAAAAAGAAGTTCTAGGGCACCTTTAATTAACTAAGTACAGGTACAGTACACTCGAAGTACAGTACACTTAAAACAAAGTAGCTTACTGTAGGAGTAACAGTACACTCTAAAAAATGCTGGGTTGAAAAAACCCAAGCTGGGTAAAATATGGACAAACCCAGCAGGTTGGGTTAAAAGGCACCTATTATGCCCTCTTTCACAAGATGTAATATAAGTCTCTGGTCTGGTCACGTTTCAGTTTAAAATACCCCACAAATTTGCCCCTATTTGAGGGTGAGCAAAAACACGCCTTTTACTATATTACTATATTGCTGGCTAAAAAAATAAATCCAAAATTGGTTGAAAAAAATGGCTGGGTGAAAACAACCCAATCCTTGGTTTTGTCCATATTTAACCCAGCAGTTTTTAGAGTGTACTTATACCACAGTGCTATGATTTGCATATTCATATTCATTGGTATTGCATGAAATTCCAAAGCAAAGAATATGCTATCATCATGGTAATGCATAAAAATAATAAACGATATGACATTTGTTATGGCACTGTATGATTGTACCAGTTGTATTTACATGGTACTCCACTGGCCTTCAAACACTCTAAAATGGTGTGTTAAAAACAACCCAAATTGGGTTGAAAATGGACAAACCCAGCGGATGGGTTAAATGTTTGCCCAGCCTGCTGGGTAGCTTTATTTAACTCAACTAATGTTTAAAAATTACTGTATTGCTTGCTTAAAATGAACCCAAAATATATTGGAAATTAACATTTATTAATATGTTTAATAAATTAATATTTATTAATAAATTTAATGAATAATTAAACAATAAACATTTATTAAATTGCTTACTAATAAATGTTCACATTTTGATTATTATTGTTGCCTCTAGTAATTATGGCTTTTTAATTTCCAACCTATTTGGGTTAATTAAAACTGCATACAAAAAACATGGTAATATGATACTTTGATATATATCATAGTATGTATGACTGCATATTTATATTAATAATATTTACATGGCACTCTATTCATTGTAATGTCCAACAAATATTCCAGTACCATGATACAGTGTGTAAAACAAACATGGTATTTATCATGTTTGCTAAATAAGTCCTGAGCACATCTGCTAGGAACTCACACCACCTGCTGGACAATTCCTATAAAAAATGGATGGCACATTTCTAAAATGTATTTAAAGGGTTAGTTCACCCAAAAATTTAAATAATGTCATTTATTACTTACCCTCATGTCGTTCCACACCCGTAAGACCTTCATTCATCTTCAGAACACAAATTAAGATATTTTGATTAAATCCGATGACTCGGAGTCAGTGAGGCCTGCATTCACAGCAATGACATTTCCTCTCTCAAAATCCATTAAGGTACTAAAAACATGTTTAAAACAGTTCATGCGAGTTCAGTAGTTCTACCTTAATATTATAAAGCGACGAGAATATTTTTTGTGCCAAACAAAATAGGGACTTTTCAACAATAAGGTGATGGCCGATTTCAAAACACTGCTTCGGAGCTTTGCGAATCGATTCAGACTCGGAGCGCCAAAGTCACGTCATTTCAGCAGTTTGATAATTCGTTTGACTGATTCGATTCGTAAAGCTCCGAAGCAGTGGTCTGAAATCGGCCATCACTATTGTTGAATAATCGTTATTTTATTTTGTATTCTTGTCGCTTTGTAATATTAAGGTAGAACTACTGAACTCGCATGAAATGTTTTAAATATGTTTTTAGTACCTTTATGGATCTTGAGAGAGGAAATTTTCACTTTTGGGTGAACTAACTCTTTAAACTGTTTTTTTTGTTCATCAACAACAACAACAATCTTTACTCTGGTATAGTACAACTGATGTGCTTTATTTGGCAGTTTACAGCATGTGCGGTGATTCGATTGTGTGGTCCATCTGAGACTGAGCTGCGGTAGAAGCCGTTTTGTGCAGCTTTTCAGTTGAAAACAAGACTTTGGCTTTTTACAATAGTTACTTGTGGGAAGAGAAATGTAATTTTTTTTAAACATAGCATTTACATAGAAGTAACATGAAGAACATAGTCATTACAAATTGTGACTCCAAAAAGGAACAACCGACATAACTAGTATGTTAATACACATTTTACACATTACATTCTCATCCTTCAGGCCATATTATGTCCATCATAATAATATGCCTGTCAAAGAGATATTAGTCCAAATCTGGTCAATATAACTACAGCAATAGTCCAGATGAGTATTGTGTCCATACACACTCAACATGTAACATTGATACTGGCCTATTAGATGTTAGATGCCAGATTATAACACTGAATTATTTATTTTTTTCTTCCTTTTTTTAAATCGCCATCTTCTCATATCTCACAAAATATACTGTTCCTCTTCATTTGAAGAGTCTATAGCAATAGACTTGGCAGGATAAGCAGTACTGAACTATCGCATGATCCTTGGTGCTGATCTGTCATTGCAGGCTGCTTTTCTGAGACGCACCCCTCTACGGATTGTCTTCAACATATCTTCTCCATCCTTCTCATGCTCTTGATCCTGCTGGTGGCTGGCCTGAGGGTCCGTGGGGAACGGGAACTGGCCCTCACCGAGAGCATGAGCATTAGCGACCAGCTCTCCAATCTTCTCCACCAGACTGTGGCGATTGGCGGCAAGCATCTGGTCTTCTTCTGAAGAGAAGCCTGCAGCTCCAGGTTGCTGGGCATAGACAGTTCCACCACCAGCTCCTCCCCACGATGGCAGGCTCATTCGCTTGGGAGAGGCTTTGTAGTCTAAAATTTCCAACGTTTCATCATTGTACAGACTTTCCTCACTTCCATTGTGCTCAGGAGGGGGGCTGGGGAATCCAGGTGAGTCTGGGACAGTGGGGGTCTTTACAGGGACGATAGGTGGTCGGATAGGGATCGGACCCACACTAGACGGGGTGCGTCTCACGTTTGTTTTAGAAGAAGGGGTTCTACGAATGGTGGCTGTTCCTGAGGCTATGACACCACTTCCTTTCCCATTGGTTGTTGGGGCTCCCTGGGCGCCCAGTGCTCCGTGCAGTCCTGCGGTGCTGGCGGGCCTCTTGGTCTGGATCATACGGCGGTAGTTCTGGGCCAGGTTGCTGTGGCGAGGGACGGTGGAGGACTTGTCGAAGTCCGTCTGTGTGTCGTTGTCACCATCGCCATTCATGGAATAACAATCATACTCAGATCCTGCAAAGAGAAAATGGCAGAGAAGATGTTATTGAACTCTCTTAGCCTAAACAAACATCAAACTGACTTCAAGCAATGGATCATATTTGTCTTCTTGGTCTGTTATCAAAAGGTTTATAATCAAATACAGTTTATGAAATACAGTTTATCGTTAGATTATGAAAACAAATGTGTTAAATTATGAGAAAAAAGTCATTAAATTTTGAGATAAAATGTTGAGAATAAACTCATTAAATTATGAGAAAAAAGTCGTTAAATTACTAATTTGTTCTCATAATTTAACAACTTTTTTCTTGTAATTTAATGAGTTTGTTCTCAACATTTTATCTCGACTTTTTTTCTCGAAATGTAACGACTTTTTTCTCATAATTTAACGAATTTGTTCTCATAATCTAATGACTTTTTTCTTGTAATTTAATGACTTTATTCTCAACATTTTATCTCGACTTTTTTCTCAAAATTTAACGAATTTTTTCTCATAATTTAACGAGTTTTTTCTTGTAATTAAATTAGTTTATTCTCAACATTTTATCTCGAATTTTTTTCTCGAAATGTAACGACTTTTTTCTCACAATTTAACGAAATTGTTCTCATAATCTAAAGACTTTTTTCTTGTAATTTAATGACTTTATTCTCATTTTATCTCGACTTTATTTCTCGAAATGTAACGACTTTTTTCTCATAATTTAACAAATTTGTTCTCATAATCTAACGACTTTTTTCTTGTAATTTAATGACTTTATTCTCAACATTTTATCTTGACTTTTTTCTCGAAATTTAACTAATTTTTTCTTGTAATTTAACAAGTTTATTCTCAACATTTTATCTCGACTTTTTTCTTGAAATTTAACACGTTTTTTCTCAAAATTTAACACGTTTTTTCTCATAATTTAATGACTTTATTTTCAACATTTTATCTCGACTTTTTTCTCGAAATTTAATGAATTTTTTCTCGTAATTTAACGAGTTTATTCTCAACATTTTATCTCAACTTTTTTCTTGAAATTTAACCATTTTTTTCTCGTAATTTAACGAGTTTATTCTCAACATTTTATTTCGACTTTTTTCTTGAAATTTAACAACTTTAATCTCGAGATGGTTTTATTTTTTTATTATTATTACTTGGCCCTAATCCTCTTCCGTAAATATTACTGTAATTTATAATAATTTAAAATAACGCTTTTCTATTTTAACATATTTTAAAACTCCTGTGATGCAAAGCTGAATTTTCAGCATCATTACTCCAGTCTTCAGTGTCACATGATCCTTCAGAAATCATTCTAATATGTTGATATGGGGCTCAAGAAACATGTATTATTATTTTTAAAAACAGTTGCTTCTTAATATTTTTGTTAAACCCGTTGTAAAAAAAAAAAAAATCAGGTTTCTTTGAAAAGTAGAAAGTTCAAAAGAACGGCATTTATTTGAAATGGAAATCTTTTGTAACATTATACATTTTGTTGCTGTCACTTTTGAGCAGTTCAGTGCATCCTTGGTGAATAAAAGTATTAATTTATTTAAATAAAGTACTCAAACTTTTAATGTACAAACGATAGTGTACTCGCATAAATGTGTAGTTCATTCAATTCAGAAAATTAACAATAGAAACTATTACATCTATTTAAAACTGTTTATTTTATTTATATTGGTTACATCATTTCTACATTATACTATTTCTATGTGTTTTAAGTTCAGTTTCGTTAGCTTAGCAAGAGTCTACAATTCGCATCCAGTGAAGGACATTATTTGCAAGCTGCACTGAATATTTGTCTTTGTAAAGAAATCCAAATTGGTCATTTTTGTTATTGTTTTACAAGTAGCTACCTATGCAAAACAGCATAGGTACTTACTAGTTTTCGAAAAAGACTTGTCAATCTTTGCGAGTGTAAATACATACTGTTCTCTGAATGAAATGTTTTAAAGGCTGTACCAACTGTACATGTGCACTTGTACTAAAGTTTATGTTTGTCTGTGTATATTACCCTGGGAAGGGATAGTGTCCTCTGAACATGATGGTGTAGTGTTCTGTGTGCTGTATCCACTGGAGTACTGCAGAGAGTCACAGCTGCTCTTCTGCTGCTGTTCTATACTAAGCCCCCGAGTCAGAACCATAGCCAGCTCACTAGCGGCGGATGACATCGGCCTACCATGCTATGAGAAAAGGAAAAGGAGAGAAAATTATATATCTCTCTCTCTCTCTTTATAAAATCATTAGTTTTCAGTTTTATTAAAAAATAAATTCTCAGAACCTTGGCAGCGACATCTTTAGAATTCATCCTAGCTAGCCTATAAGGATCCTCAGGGTGAATTATTCCATTTCCTCCCAATCCACTAGAGGGCTCTGCAGCCTCAGTCCTGCGCTGTTGGGTTACAGCCGTCTGCTCATAGTGACTTGCCTTTGACCAGTCCTGCTGCAAGAGGAAATTGTTTTCAGGGTCATGGAAATATAGCCAGAATAGGACAGGACCTGTGCATCGGTTTGCAATTTCAGTTGAGTTATTTAGTAGATGTTCATTTTAATCAACAAAAATAGCCAGAAAGCCTGAGCCGGATGTTGGTTAATAATGAAAAGCTGATGATAAAGAAATTAAATGGGATGAGATAAAAGGTGAAAACAAATTAAAACTAATATTGATTTGCAAAGAATAACAGAAAATAAAGCAAACAATGGCCGACCGAATGGTCAAAATGAAAAACAAACCTTCCAGTAAGGAACCTTTGATGTGGGTGAAGGGGAGTTTGATCCTGGGGACTGATTATAGGAAGGGGACGCAGGAAGAATGTAAGAGTGAGGCCTGATGGAGTCATTAAAACAGTGAGCAGGGCGAAAGGTAGCAAAGGATGAGCCGAACTGTGGAAACGGAATGACAGGTTGGCCCAATCAAATACGGAGAACACCACAATAGTGAATACCCCCCCATTAATACCCCACAACAACGTAATAATATACAAATATAATTCTAATTGCTAGCTTAACCCTTTATGCATGAAATATATACAAACAGTTACTGGTTTGCAGGGCGGGGGGTGGGGGTGGGATTATCCATTAGGATTTTTTACTCATATAGCTTATGGGCAATGTGCTTGAAAGTTTTAAATCAAAGAAACATGATAACTTAAGAAAATACACAAATAATCACAACAGAATTCTGTCAATTAAAAAAATGTAAGTTTAAGGTGCTAGATGCTACATTCCCAGATATAAAATAATACTTACTATTGTGGGAGAGCCGCAATCACTGACTGACTGACAGGTTTCTGAAGCCTCTGAGGACGCAGAACTGGATGACTTCTGTTTACCGAGATAGATAAAGATAGGTCAGTGAAATAGATTAAACAGCATTAAACATAACAGATGAAAACAAGACACCAGATGAACTGGTAAAGACCTGGCTAGTGATGTCAGACGGCATGGGGGAGGGTGGTTTGGAGTGCATATTTGCATCTTGAGAGACAAATCCAGAATCATGAGAGGAGACGCTGCTCAGGCGATGGGCGCCACCTGGTGGCAAATGCACCAAACTGAGAGGAACACAGAGAAATCATTCATGTTATTCTCAAAACTAGCAAATAACCTAATAAGAATATCTAAATGCAACTGAGAATGGTTCAGACACATACACTATTAAAAATAAAACTATCTATGGTTCCATGAAAAATCTTTAACATTTATGGAACCTTTTCATTCTACAAAAGTAAGGAAAAATTCTTCTTTTAAGAGCTGTTCACTGAAAGGTTCTTTGGGGAACCAAAAATGGTACTTCTGTGGCATCACTACGAAAGCCCCCTTTTGGAACCTTTATTTTTAAGAGTGTATAGCTTAATAATATCATTATAAAACTGTAGCCGACCAATGAATTACACAATTAAACCTTGCACTGATGGGAATTCTTAATTGTGATAAAAAACGATAAGACAAGCACCTGCAAAGGCTGCTCTTCCTGGATCCAACACTACTTGGAGAAGAAGGCGGGGTCTGGTAGGACCAGTTGTAGTCAGACCCCTTAAGATCCAAAATCACCTAGTGGAATGAATTAATTTTTAGTCAAATTAATATTTCTTTATTATAATTATCTCTCTGTGTGTATGTTTGATAAATGATTTTCATATGTATGTTTAAGCACCTGTTCACTGGCCTCTGGTAGTTTATGTGGGTCAGTGGTCAATACAGTGAGGTCATCAATAATGGCCTGGAGGTGAGTGGCCTCTCCCAGCATCGCAATTTCACCAATCTGAGGATAGAGGTTGATGTTGATTAATTAAATATTTGATTAGTTAAATTAGATTTTGCTGTTTTGGGGCATGTTGCCACAACAGATTACTTTTTTGTCATAGGCAATAATGTAACAAAGATTTATTTTTAATTTCTTGATTTATTTTTATTTTTATTTATTTATAAAGATTTATTCTTCAACTGTTTGGTTACTGACATTCTTCAAAATATGTTCAGCAGAAGAAAGTAATTCATACAGGTTTGGAACCAATTGAGGGTGAGTAAAAGATGACAGAATTTTAATTTTTGGGTGAACTATCCCTTTAAGACATAGTCACTGGAGAAAAAAAGTGTTACAACTAGCCATAATCTTGCTTACATTTTCAATCCTCTGTCAAAAATTACATTATATTACTCACAAAAAAGACAAAAATCATCTTGCTAGACCTCTAGAAGTAACATTAAACCCAAAGCCTTCCATTCTCACCACTACAGGCTGCAGGAAGTTGATGAAAGTGCAGTAGCGCCCCCTTTCCTCCAGGAGGGCTCGGCGCACTGCCTGCTTCTCAGTCTCCTCCATCAGCAGGTACATGTCACTCACATCCTGCATGGCACTGTCCAGCTGTGGCTGTAGTCCTCCTCGACCTGAGATGATGGGAAAGAGAGATACTGTGAGAGAGGAGAGATAAAAGGCAATAAAGTCCATGAATGGAAAATTACACTACCGCTCAAAAGTTTGGGGTAAGAAAGAGTTTTTTGGGGGGGAAATAAATTAATTAATCAGCAAGTATGCTTTAAATTGATCAAAAATGACAGTAAAGACTTCCAAAAGTTGATTTAAAATAAATACTGTTTTTTTAAACGTTCTATTCTTCAAAGAATCTTGAATAAAATATATCACAGTTTCCACAAAAACATTATACAGCACTGTTTTCGACAGTGATAATAAGAAGAAATGTTACTTGTCCAAATCAACATGATTTCTGAAGGATCATTCGACACTGAAGACTGGAGTAATAATGCTGAAAATTCAGCTTTTCCATTCCAGGAAAAAAATACATTTCTCATCATATTAAAATAAAAAAATATTTCACGATATTACTGTTTTTAATGTAATTTGGATTAAATAAAGTGAGCATAAAAGACCCAAACTTATTAATGGTAGTGTACACCAAGATGCACTGAAAAAGCACATTTTAGCATTTTTAACACATGAAATGTTTGATGTAGATGTCAACACAGATGTCACATGGGTCAGCACAATGAAGACAGATTAGGGTGGATAATGTCAACACAGCAACCAAGCATTGTCAGGCTTCATGCAAGAAAACCTTCATGACCATATAATGAAAATAAATGACATAAGACTTGATGCTCTGACTCTAAACACTCAAATACTGCATGATTGTACATTGTGATTTACTTTCACAACACAGATGCTTATTATGTCTGACAGAAAGAATGACAATGAGATGAGCACGCTTTGCAAACAATGGAACAGTGTGGGACGTTCGCAAAGGACACTAAAACATTCTTATGAAATGCACACAAAATACCCTGAATGAAATGAAATCAATGTTAGTCATGCTAAACATGATGAACTATGAAGGAACTGCCTGAATACATACCTGATAGTTCTACAGTTAATAAGCAGAAGCCAAGCCAATCACAGTATGAAAGACAGAGAAAAAAAGAGCATTGCCGTGAAGAGATTGCAAAGGTTTGTTGCCTCATGTGATACATGTAACTAAATATACAACATTTTTCTTTTATGCTCCACAGAAGAAAGTCATACAGGTTTGGAACAATATGAAGGTGAGTAAATAAGGACTTCAATAAAATCAATATTCTTATTTGAGTGAACTATCCCTTTAAAATCAAGCGAACAAAAATAAAGCTAGATGGTGGTGTGGTTTACTGGTCATCATCATCTGATTCAATAGGGCTACTGACCTACTGACCTTTTGACCTGACTTGAACTTTATAATCTGTCTTTGACCTAATTAATCTTGCCATTAGAATTAGTTAGCATGCAAGAGAAGGAAAGGACCCCAGCATATATTCACTGAATCTTTAACATACTGAATGCAGTAATCCTCTAAAAACAAAGCACAGAGAGAGTGTGAGCGAGAGGGGAAATCATTGTGCTGACAGAAGGGGAAAAAAGAGACTGACCTTTTCTGGCTTTCTTTTGCAGCTTTATTGTGTCAGATGACTTCTTCTTGATCTCCTGCCTTGAGCGCTTGTACTCTGGTGAACAGAACGAATGTGTAAATTCATGACAGAGACATTAGTATTGCAGAAAAAACAGGTTTGAGACAACTAATGAGTCCGTCCCACCTTTGGCGTGGTCTTTATCAAGCAGGGCAGCAGTTTTCTTCCACTCTTCTATCTTGTCTTGGAGTGGGGCGATCATTTTTTCCATTAGAGCACTTAGTATGAAGTAAAAAAAAAATGGCAAAAATGAAACAACAGAAATAATACAGTGGCCAGCAAATGTTTGTAGTAATCTGGACACATCTGCAGTTCTCATGCCTCCCTGCAGCAGGACTAAGGCATGTTCACACAGGTGATCAGGGACCCTAGGTGTCTTTTTAGTGTCCAAAGTTATTGTAACTATGAACTTAATCAAAGTCCCTTTAAGACAAGTCTTTTCACTCTGCGGCCATCTTTGAAATGATCTCTTTGAATGGAGAAACAGCAAATTCTCTAAAGCTGTTTGCCAAGCTTTCAATTAAATTTCATATTTGAAATCACCAATGAAATCTAACAACAACTGTCTCATAAATTTTGTTTCTAAATGCTCGAATCATGACAAAAAAACTGTAATTTTCAGGCTGGATCAATAATGTGCATGCGCAGTCATGAATGCAGTGCCTCATACCAATCAGCGATTGGCTCTTGTTTAGAAGGCGGGACTTATTCCGCAATATTGTGAGTTGCACTTTCTCCCATTCATAATAATATGAGTGACGCGTCTTGTGTTATTCGTCTACTGCCTGTAAACTGTTAAGTTGATGATACACAGGGCAACTTTTTGAGCAACTTTTTGACGAGCGATGTTGTTTGGGCACTTTCCCATTGAGAATGGGCAACAGATGTCTGTCTGGATACTTTAGATAGAAATTTGTTGCCCATTCTCAATGGGAAAGTGCCCAAGCAACATTGCTCGGCATAACTGCCCGGCAACATTGCTCAAAAAGTTGCCCTGTGTATCATCACCTTTAGTGTCTTAAAGGATTAGTTCACTTTAAAATGAAATTTACCCCAAGCTTTACTCTCCCTAAAGAGAGTCTATATGATTTTCTTCTTTCTGATGAACACAATCAGAGTTATATTAATAAATATCCTGATGCATCCAAGCTTTATAAGACTGCCTTTTTTCGTAATTTGAATACGGAAGACATAGGACATAGCGTAAGCTTTTGAACTGCGAGAGGCATTACACTTTTTTCGAAAGATGAATAAGGAAGACGGTCTGGCAGAAGCTAGATATTTTACTTTATAACTTGTTAAATATGGATTTTTTCTTACACAAGCGCATCACTTTGCTTCAGAAGGCCTTTATTAACCCCCCAGAGCCGTGTGGAGTATGTTTATGATGGATGGATGTTGATGGATGCACTTTCTTGAGCTTCATAATCGTTGATCCCGTTTACTGCCATTATAAAGCTTGGATGCGTCAGGATATTTATGGATATAACTACGATGGTATTCATCAGAAAGAAGAAAGTCAATTACACCTAGGATGGCTTGAGGGTGAGTAAATCTTGGAGTAATTTTCATTTTAAAGTGAACTAATCCTTTAAAGACTTTTCCATAGCCGCATATGTAGTAAGTCTTTATGGTTTATTGAACAAGCATGAAAACACTGTTTAAACCCTTTCCAATAAAGATCTATAAAATGTAAAACTTATTTGGATTTTACAAAGCTATCTTTAAAATACAATATCCTGAAAAACAAATGTTTCTTTTTTTGCTGAGTTTATATATACTGATATATATATATATATATATATATATATATATATATATATATATATATATATATATATATATATATATATATATATATATATATATATATATATATAATATACTTGACAACCAATGGTTATTGTATGAAATCAAGGTATGGAAAGAAGCAGAGTGAACATTCTCTTTTGTGTTCATGAGGAGTTTGGAATGATATGAGGATGTGTAAATAATAAGAACATGTTCATTTTTGGGTGAACTATTCCTTTAAGGTCAGCATTTGAAATCTTCAAGCTGTGAGCTAATTTGGTCTCTCTGAAGACAGCACATTAAAGCCTTAGAGCAGGCTGATTGATCTATGGATGTTTGCTTATCTCCACAGTGGAAAATCAATGCTTGGCACAGACATAAAATCCTGTCAGTGCAGTCTGACTGGCGGGGAGCAAGGCATGAAAGTAATCACGCCATGGATGGGTCGATCACTCACTTGGTGAAGTGGCGCAGTTTGGCCTCGATGCTGCGGTGTCGCATGCACATCCGGGTCAAAGCGGAGCCAATATCCCTGGTGGCACCTGACAACAAGACAAATGAAAGTTAAATAAAGAGATAAATGTGACAAGTGAACAGCTTGAAAAATGTTTGTAGTCTTAAATTGTGTGGCGATAGGCAGCAATGACAACTTTGTTTTTAAAATTTAATCACAAATACAAAAATGGCCACAAGGGGGCAGACTAATCAGAAGCATGAAAGCAGGTCTATTAAAGGAAAAAGCATGTGCTTAGTCGGTGAAAATACAAGATAATTGCACCATATTCACAAGAGACAGAACTTCAAAGACCACAAATAGACCATTTCCCAAACAGCATGGCTCTGATCCATCAAGAAGTGCTCACTCGCTTGGTGACCTTGAACACAATTACTTAGCGGTGTTAACTTTCCTCTCCTGCCAAGTGTAATTAAAATGGGGTCTTAAGCTATAAAGCCTAGCCTGCCTGGGCCGTAACACAACCAGCTCATCCAAGATTTCCCCCAATCTCTCAGCAAGATCTGATGAGATTGAACTCTGCTGGTATGAGGGCCAGTAGGTTACACAGGCCAGAAGGGCCAAAGTCTCTACTTACAGAGTTCAAAGGGCCAGTGGATATAAGGGAACATCTGATTGATAACTAGACATGGGAATTGTAAATAATTTTACAGTTTTGGTACTGATTCCACTTAATGATTTTGGTTTCTTAACTGTGCCAATGATAAAAATATATATATACACACACACACATATTATATATATATATATATATATATATATATATATATATATATAACTTACCAAATGATGAGATGAGCTTAATAATTAATAAACTAAAACTATTCTTGAAAAATTCTTGAAATGACTTTTCAAACAAGCCTTTCAGCTGTGCTGCCATTCTGGATTGTAGAAGAATAGGATGCAATAAAAAAGTTCAACACTCTTACTTCAGCAATGAAAAAAGAAACACTAATGTGATGTTTGACTAAAGTCATTTTTGCTTAGTATGGCTGAATTGGATCATAAAAGGTCAGCAGCAAAGACAGTAAAGTTAGATTAAATTACAAAAAGTATATGTGTGTTATTTAACATTTAATTATTGCAGGTTTGCATAATAGTCTATACATTTCGCATTTCACGGTTTTTATTAATTTTGAAGAATACTGAATCTGTTTTGGTGCAAGTGCAATGAGTAAATGCAGGCTCACATTTAGTCTAGAACTACAATAACCATCATGTTTACACAGTGCACACAACGCCTCTGCTCCTTACTCCCGATTTCTCTTAACATGAGGACAAGAGAGCTGTCAGTCAAAAAATGGGAAAACAAAGTAACATGCATTATTTATTTGAAAAAGTAACTTGGATATTTTGATGTAAATTTAAAAGTAATGCGTTACTTTACTAGTTACTTTTTTTTTTAAATCAACTCACATTGCTCATTATGCATTACCCCCAACACTGACCGGCTCATTAAAGTTATTTGTTCAGGAGTCGAATTACACTGGATGCGCCGTATGTTTTTTGATTCAATAAAAAGAACTGGCTCATTGGAGTCATTTGTTCAGGATTTGGACTACAGAGTTCTGATACCTCTGAATAAGCATTGCAGAAAACTCTGTCTCCATATTTTACTAGTGTATTTTGTCCGCAATGTCAGAAGAATACAAAAGGTAACGTAAAACTGTTCTGAAAAAGGACTGATTGTCGGTTCACAGCCCAAACTGATTGTCAACTTCACAAAGTTTTAATAGAAGTGAATATGTTGGTGTTTGTTGGTTTTATACACCAAATATAAATTTGTGTGTGTGTTTGCAATAAGAAATTGGAGTAGCCCAGAAGAACAGCACTGCCGCACTCTCCATCTCTCCATCCAGGTCCAAAGGGAAAAGGAGGGAACCCGGTAAAGGGATATCCCTCCATTCTTCCACTCTGTATCTGCCTTTCCTGTCTGCTCATGTTTCCTAAACACCATTATTACAGGAGAGAATGGGAGAGGCCGGCAATAACCTGCCCTCCTATAACCACATACACACACACACTGAAGCACAAACACAACTACTGAAACATCAGAACTAAAAACCCTCAAAACAAACAGCCTCCAACATGGGAGCTAATCACAAAGAGGCATGACTTCAAATACAAATAAAGTAAAGATTTGAAGATTTTTAAGCTTTTAAAAGTCTTCAAACCAGTGTTTTTCACAGTTTGTCCAGCTGGGTGGGACACTGACAGATTGAATGGTAGCCAAACCAGGTGACAGTAAGAAGAAAAGGAAGGTTAGAGATCAGCCATCTGAATCCTCGGTCTGAAGAGCTGTACTCAGGAAATGATATTGCAAAAAAATACATATATATCTCTGTGTATCCCAATTGGCACAGACCCAAATGTCCACCCCATAGTGTCTGTCTGCTGAGAGAAAGGCCTGCTGTCAGTACACAGTGTGCTTGTCCAAGAGCACGCACGACTCACATCCTATTCTCAAAGGTCTTCAGCAAGGCAAATCAAGTTCAACGCCACTGGTGTTGAGACATAACAGAGCTCTCCCAGAGTTGATTTGCGCACACACGCACACACATCCACTTACATGGCTCAGTGCAAAGTTCACAGCTGCACTTTAGCTCAAAAACGAAGGCTTTTTTATCTCAAAAACAGACCTTCTCAACATCACTGCTACAGTCAAGATGATATGCTACACAAACACACACCTGCCAGCATCCCCTTCCCTTGAGGGATCAGCTGACAGCTCCATCCTGAAAGCATTCAGAGACTTCCTGTATCCAGGAGTCCCCTGGCCTCCCACCCTGACCGGACGCACACGACTCCCACAACCTTTCTTCAGATCACATGATCCAGAGGCTTCAGATGCTCCATTCAGTCAGACTCTCACTGCCTCCAACACCTGCCCACGGCTGGGAAGCTATTTAGCAGATCTGTGAACCCTTGAGGAACTACTCATGTGATCAACAGCTATTTAAAGGGATAGTTCACCCAAATATGAACATTTTATCATCATGTACTCGCCCTCATGTCGTTACAAACCTGTGTGGCTTGCTTTTTTCAGTGGAATACAAAAGAAGGCTGTTTTTGTCCATACAATGAAAGTCAATGAGGTTCAAAACAACATTGGACCATAGTGACTATCAATTTTTTTTTTTTTAAATATCTTGTTTTGTTTTGCAGAAGAAAGTCATACACTGAAAAAACAATTACAAACACTGAATTAAATGTGAAATTTTGACGTAGAAAAACTGAAATAGTATTTTCTCTTAAAACATACTTTTACTGTTTTATGCAACTTACAGAATTCTCACTTTTGACCTTGCTGGTTCACTGGTGACCTCAGCTGAGAATTACAAATTATTTTATAGGCACAACTACAAGTTTGAATTTTTGTCTTAAAGAATAACATTCATGGATTAATTGCTCACATTAACATGAAGAATGTGCATTAAGAAAGTAAATACAACTACCTCAACAACTAAACAAAACCTTAACATTATTTCAGTGAAAACATCTGATAAATAACGGCCTTCGCTGCCATCTGAACTGAGAAGCAGTGGCCACGGGCCACTCAGATGTGCCCTCTCTCTCTCTGAATGGATACATGTGCAGGTGCAGAAGTGGTTGGCAGACACTCTTAAAAGAGTCTGTGAATGGCTGGCATTGCAACAGTTGTCATGAGAGAGTCAAACAAGATTATTCATGGTCTTCTCTCTCCTTGGTCTCCCAACAGCTCACTGTGAATGTTCTGCTTCATGCAAACTGCAGACAAAACAACTGAGATATAGGTAACACTTTACAATAAGATCCCATTTGTTAAGGTTTTTATTTTAATAATGTAGTAAATGTTGAAATTAACAAATTAATAAATGCTTTAGACATTGGTAGTTCATGTTAACTAATGTAGCTAACTAATGGAACTTTATAGGGGTTATGCGGAATGTAACTTCCGTATTCTGTAAAACAGATCAGATCACTTCCGGTTTAGGTCTTTTGTATGTGCTTAATGAAAAAATTAGCTGTTTTATCCAAGATAACTTAAAAGGAGAGAGCAAAAAAGGAGCATAACTGATGTCCCCCGCATTTTCAGATTGATATTTAAAAGCTTTCTTAATTTTTATTCTTCACACTAATGTTTAGATATTTAATAGAATAAAACATTGACTATGAACTAGGTAGTTTCGCTGATTACCTTAAAAGTCCATAGATATGCTGTCAGTTCACACTGCTGTTAACATTTTCTCTGACAAGCGGATGCAATGAGACCAGTATTCCGGTTTAGTCATGTGACGTTCGACATATACCCTACTGTAAATTGTTAACTGCATCACACATTATCACCAGATCATTTGAAATGTCACACATTGTGGGAAGGCAAAGTAATTTGCTAAGCAACATTAAAGTGAACATGAACTCAAAATGGACCAGTATTTATTTTTTGATAATGCACATTCTTAGTAAATATTATTATTACACATAATCTTTAATTACAAAAAAAAAAAAAAAAAAAATTCTCATGAAAAGTCTTTTTAATTTTCCACTAATGTTACTTAGGCTGCTATAATGTTATCTATTTTTTTATGATGAAAAAAAAAAAAAAAACATTCTTGGGACCAAATTTAAAAAATACTACTAATTTGTTACAACCAAAATGATTAGTTTATCTCAAATTATATTAATGGTTTTAGGTCAATATAATGTTTTTTCAGCATTCTTACAACTTAATTATATAATTAAATTAGCTATAATATAACAGTAGAATTCTGTTAGTCAATATTTAATTTAGTTTACTTACTTTAAATAAGGCCACATTCAAAAGACCTTAATATTTATTGTGATGTTTTTTTTTAAATATGTACTAACAAAAAATAAATAAAAAAATAAAAAAATATGCAGTTAGTAAAGCTAGCCAGAAAGTGTTCTGCACATCAACACTGTGATGTCAAGTGAAAATGCTATTTAAATCTAAATCTAAATACTATTTATCTTTCCCTAAATTTTTTCTCACTAAATATCTAGTTTCACTCAGAAATGCACCACATTAGAAAACTACATTGGTTTACGAATGAGGATTCACTTTACATTTAAGAAACGTCTCTTTGGGACCACTATAGTGTAAAATCACATACTCAATGCTTCATATAAACACAACCATGTAACCCAGCAGTAACCTCAAACATAAATACACATGAGTAAAAACAAACACGTGCACAGCTTTTTCCCCTCTTCTCACGTTTTTAGACGTCTGAGAAAGTTTCTGAGGGTTACATAATGGTCTAATAAACCAGCAGCCTGATAAACAGAAGAACTCAATGTCAAAGTCGCTCTCACACGTTCAATCTAACACGAGTACATGGAACAAGACAAGAGACAGGAAGACCAATGAGAGCAAAGCTGAATTTGGCCCCCTGCCTTCACTCTATCTGTTCTCAATTACTCCAGACTTCCCAAGACTCTCTCCTGGCATGAGGAGGGGACATTCAGGATGCCCATGTGTGTGTATGGCTTAGTGTGAGTGTGTGCATGTGTGTTTACAGCCTGTATAAGACTTCCTGTCTGGGGGATAGAGCACTGCTGCTAAAAATACTCCGCAGTCCTCCCTGTCCAGATGTGCTTCACATTATAGCTCCAGCAAAAACACAGTCACACATTTTACTAAAACAGACATAATAGGGACCCCTCCTCTCTGTCTGTCTCTCTCCCTTTCTCTCTGTCCATCTGTCACTCTATTAAGGTTGACAGTAGTTCAGTCAGGCGTGAGCTGGAGATAACAACATCAGTTACTTTTCCCAGCTGCTATTTCTTGTCTTCTTTTCCTTTTCCTTTTTTCCCCATAGCCAATTCCCAACCAGAGGCCTGAGGTACTTCTGGGGCACTTAAACACATTTTGCTTTGCTGAACCCATATATTGTACAGGAATGTACAAATTTAAAAGTATATATTTAATTAGTTACTAATTCTACTAATAATAATTTATTTTAATTAATCATAAATAACAGACACATATACAGTATGTATGTATATACACTATATTGCCAAAAGTTTTGGGACACCTGCCTTTACAGGCACATGAACTTTAATGACATCCCATTCTTAATCCGTAGGGTTTAATATGGAGTTGGCCCACCCTTTGCAGCTATTACAGCTTCAACTCTTCTAGGAAGGCTTTCCACAGGGTTTAGGAGTGTGTTTATGGGAATTTTTGACCATTCTTCTAGAAGTGCATTTGTGAGGTCAGGCAGTGATGTTGGCGAGAAGGCCTGGCTCACAGTCTCCGCTCTAATTCATCCCAAAGGTGTTGAGGTCGGGACTCTGTGCAGGCCAGTCAAGTTCCTCCACACCAAACTTGCTCATCCATGTCTTTATGGACCTTGCTTTGTGCACTGGTGCGCAGTCATGTTGGAACAGGAAGGGACCATCCCCAAACTGTTCCCACAAAGTTGGGAGCATGAAATTGTCCAAAATGTCTTGGTATGCTGAAGCATTAAGAGTTCCTTTCACTGGAACTAAGGGGCTAAGCCCAACCCCTGAAAAACAACCCCACACCATAATCATAACCATAATCCCCTCTCAACCAAACTTTACACTTGACACAATGCAGTAAGGCAAGTACCGTTCTCCTGACAACCGCCAAACCCAGACTCTTCCATTGGATTGCCAGACAGAGAAGCATGATTTGTCACTCCAGAGAACATGTCTCAACTGATCTAGAGTCCAGTGGCGGCGTGCTTTACACCACTGTATCTGATGCTTTGCATTGCACTTGGTGATGTAAGGCTTGGATGCAGCTGCTCAGTCATGGAAACCCATTCCATTAAGCTCTCTACACACTGTTCTTGAGCTAATCTGAAGGCCACACGAAGTTTGGAGGTCTATAACTATTGACTCTGCAGAAAGTTGGCGACTTCTGTTCATTGTGTGCCTCAGCATGCGCTGATCCCGCTCTGTGATTTTACGTGGCCTGCTACTTTGTGGCTGAGTTGCTGTCGTTCCCAACTGCTTACACTTTGTTATGATAACACTAACAGTTGACCGTGGAATATTTAGTACTGAGGAAATTTCACAAATGGACTTATTGCACAGGTGGCAACCTATCACGGTACCACGCTTGAATTCACTGAGCTCCTGAGAGCAACCCATTTTTTCACAAATGTTTGTAGAAGCAGTCTGCATGCCTAGGTGCTTGATTTTATACAAAAAAGTCCAAAAAAGTGACTGGAACACCTTCCCACAAATTTTGCTCACAAGGCTACATTTATTTGATCAAAAATACAAAATAGTAATGCTGTGAAATATTATTTACATTTAAACAGAAATCTTCTGTAACATTATACATTTCTTTACTGTCACTTTTGATCAATAAATCAAATAAATCTTTCAAAAAATCTTAAATCTAGTGTGTATGTGTGTGTGTGTGTATATATATATATATATATATATATATATATATATATATATATATATATATATAAAATCATAACGTTTTAAAAACTTTTATCTTATATTATATGTTATATTACTAACTTTTTTTATTTTCATGCATCTGTGATTGGCTTAAACAGCCGAACATAATTGACTCCAAAATAAATATGTTGATTATGGAGGCTTCTAAATGCATACCAGGTTTCCTCTGAAAAATATTTGTGGTAAAGACTGTCATAAGAGGCATTCAAGGATGTAAAATGAGTGCTTGTTTTTACTAAACACAAATAATGAAGGACAGAAGTTGGATTTAACATCTGTTGGTTCTTCATTTTGTCTAACTTTACAGTTTCCCCATTTACCAGGCTTGAAAAACAATATCATGGTAGTTTGATATATACCATGATACTGAATGATTTCCATTTTCATGTACCATGATACAATAAAATCATGGTATTACCACCTCATATGTATACAAAAATCAATGTACTAGCATGTTACATGGTAAGGCATTGACGAATGTCCAAAAAACTGTGGTGTTGCCATAGTACATGGCCAAAAAAACAGGGTAGTTTCATGTGACCATGTCCAAAAACCATAGCACTTTTTGTAACTGAAAAATTATGGTAATCTTAGGGTCAAAATCCATTTTTATACTTACTGTTAATATGCATGCAGCAATGTTTTGTTGTATAAATATTATATTCAAAGGGGGAAAATACAAATCACCAGTATATACACAACTAAAACACAGCAAGCCTCAGTTTAGCAAAGATAATGATATGTGTGAACAAAGGTCCATTCTAAGTGCTTAATAAACACTTGGAAGCTGTTTGGGGACCCACAGACCTGATAAAAAGGTGAGTTAATAGAAATGGGTGAAATGTAGCAAGTGTGAATCTGACGGTATAATTTCCGGTGCCAAGTAAGGCGAACTCTTGCCCATACCCCACACTCCAGATGGCTGGCACGGATACATGCCATCTGCCAGTCCAGAGCTCCAGGGAAGATTAGCAGCCCACTACGTCCCACTGACACACACTCACACTAACATGCACAAACTTAGTCTGTGTGTCAGAACAAGGTAAAGAGGATTACACGTTTCTGCCTCGCCACTGCAAGCCGGGGGAAATCGCTTCCAAGCTCCTTCCTTGTATAGACATGCACTCATACAGTATATATACGCTGAGAAGAGCCTGTCATCAGCGTGGATGGAAAACACACAAATACAGACCCAAGAGCCATCATTAAAACACACCTCACTCCAATCCCATGATAAAGAGGTTTGTGACCATCTCCCATGGTGTATCTCTCACAACATAAGAAATTACCCACAGGACTAACTATACACTTACACAACTAAATCACTATGGGATGGTGCAATGCAGAGTGCAAGCACTGACATCATATAAACAATAAAGAACTGCTAATAAAAAACTAGATGAACAAAGCATGTATCATTACTTTTAACTTGTGTTCCAGTAAACATCCCTCTTCCAGCATTCATCACTGGAAGTGAATGTAAGCAAATGCAGCTATTCTTAGAGGCCAGACGTCCAAATGCAAGTCAAACACAGACATCAAACACTTCCACGCCTGTCTAACACGTGCTCTAATAGACTGCCCACATCTGCTCTATAAAAAACGCTGACCATGACGCCATGACTATAAAGATCACAAACAAGCCAGACTGCTGGACTCCTTTGCTATCAAAGGCAGAGAGTCATAATAGAAGAGAAAGGTATTAGAGAGAGTTGCAGTATGTAATTTCCTTCCATATTGACGTTCACTGTATTGGTATTCGCAAGCCTACTAACACTCAACTTAAACTGACCTTTACTTGACCAAAACTTCAATCCTAAATGCATGTATGGAACAATAAGTCTCTATACTGAGTTGAATGGTGATGAAACCTCAATATCCTCCTAAAAACCCAGCATTGCTGCTCACCAGCATAGGGTATGTTTTGCATGCTGGGAACAGCATGGGATGCTTGTTTGTTGGTCCAAAGCATGGGAAGCGGGAGAACTGGTGGACCAGCAAACCAGCTCAGTTTTGCTTGAAAACAGCATGACTATGCTAGTCCACCATACTAGCTTTAACCAACATAAACCAGCCTGGACCAACATGGAATTTATGCTGAAATTTTTTAAGCAGGGTACTGGTCAAAACTGAGACATCCAGTCAATCATGAAGGTGAATTTGAAAGGTGAACTGGTAACACTGTACAATCATAGTATAGATTGTAAACATATTCAGATTGCTTAAAACAAAATTGCAATTTTTATGCACACAAACAAATTGTTGTTCATTGTTAGTTCTGCATAAACAAAGTGAACCTTACTGTAAATTGATGACAATTCACTTATATTCAAACACTTTACATGTTCAGGTCGTAAGTTAATGTGACTGTCCGGACTGTGTGTGATTATGGGCCTGCTAACTGGGGTGATGGGGGGAAGAATGTGTGTCACTGGAAGCCGGTGAGACGAGAATCCGTCTGATGTTAGCGAGATCTCCAGCTGTGCCAGTGCCCCCAGCCTGTCCCTAATTCAAAGAGAATGCATGCCTCTGTTGCTGACACTTAATACCATGGATTATATACTGCCCTCTCATTGGTGTAGACTAAATATGATTTCAATGCAGAGCTACTGGAAACCAAAAAAAAAAACTAAAGTGAGAAGCTTGTAATGAATTCTTTCCTTTGAAAATAGGGCAAAAATCATTTGATACACTATGGTGTATCGTGCAACTTGTAACTTTTATATCAACACTAAGTAATAAACAATGTCCAGACAAGGTCAGAGGTGAAAATGCTCCTGTGACAGCAATCTACTGAAAGTATTGACAGTTCACTGAACTCATTTATGGCAGTGCTGTATGCTTGGAGTCTGGTGCAGAACAAAGCGCTCCCGCAGGACAAATGGAATCAATCTGGTTCACTGGCATCTGGTAATGATTCTGAACTGGGCAGAAGGGTGAAGGTGGATAGGTGGGTAGGTTTGCATTCGCCTTTACTAGACTGAAACAAAATAAAATTGGATATAGTCTGTCTCTATAGAGTCTAGAGTTCCCTTAATTTCTTATCACTGCAAGTGTGCCATTTTTAACCAGCTGCTATATATTCAAAATATATGCTTAAAAAATGCTAAATATATGTGGCTTAAGAAACATATTTTTTTGGCAAATATATTAATTTCAAACTTTTAAATGCTAAAATATAAAGTACTACAAAATGTACTTGTTGTAAAATGTAAACAAAATGTAAAATGTTTATTCATTTATTTATTTGCTTAAATGCTTAAAATGTATTTTCCAAAATGTAATGTAATATGAAATATATGTCTACAAAATATATTTTAAGCAATATATGTTAGATTGAATATATATAAAAGCAAAAAATATATATCTTCTATATATCTTCAATCCATTAAAGTCCACATATACTAAGCCTGTCTAACCCCAAACCAAAACTATTAATCATAGACCAATGTGTAAATTAAACTATTCCATCATAATTTCTCTCCCACACTAAAGCTCTTTTTTATAACTGTCTGGTATCTGAGAGGAAGTGCTGTAACCTTGCAGATTTGGTAGCCAATAGCAACCGTGCCTTTTGTCCAATGTGGTTGGTCAGTAAACACACACGCTAATACACACAAACCCACCCATGATATAAAGATCCAGTGCATTCAGCGCTAGTGTACATATGGTGCAATTTACCAGACAGATTCAAATGAGTAATTCAGCTCTAGGCCGACAGCTATGCCTGACCCACATCCTTTAACTGTGTTGATGAAGACTAGATTTGTTTGGCCTTGTCTGCTCCCTGCAGGCAGTAACTAGAGGATTTTAATGGCACAGGAAGGATTCGGTTTCAGAGATCCAATAGCAGCCAAGCTAGAAGCAGAATTAAACTATGATGAAATATGACTCGCAAGCCATTTCCTAGTTATCAGAACAAACCCATAGTGACCTTTCTGCTGTATTCATATACTGTATTTAAGCATGACTTTCAACTAGGGCTGAACGATTAATTGGAATTAAAACAACATTGCAATATGTCAGTGCGATTATCAAATCACAGAGCCTGTGATTTAAAGGTGCCCTAGATTCAAAAATTGAATTTACCTTGGCATAGTTAAATAACAAGAGTTCAGTACATGGAAAAGACATACAGTGAGTCTCAAACACCATTGTTTCCTCCTCCTTATATAAATCTCATTTCTTTAAAAGACTTCTGAAGAACAGGCGAATCTCAACATAACACCGACTGTTACGTAATAGTCGGGGTGTACGCCCCAATATTTGCATATGCCAGCCCATGATCAAGGCACTACACAAGGGCAGCCAGTATTAACGTCTGGATCTGTGCAGAGCTGAATCATCAGACTAGGTAAGAAAGCAAGAACAATAGCGAAAAATGGCAGATGGAGCAATAATAACTGACATGATCCATGATTACATGATATTTTTAGAGATATTTGTAAATTGTCTTTCTAAATGTTTCGTTAGCATGTTGCTAATGTACTGTTAAATGTGGGTAAAGTTACCATTGTTTATTACTGTATTCACGGAGACAAGAGAGCCGTCGCTATTTTCATTTTTAAACACTTGCAGTCTGTATAATTCATAAACACAACTTCATTCTTTATAAATCTCTCCAACAGTGTAGCATTAGCCGTTAGCCACGGAGCACAGCCTCAAATTCATTCAGAATCAATGTAAACATCAAAATAAACACTGTACTTACGTGATTAGACATGCTGCATGAGGAACACTTTATAAAGATCCATTTTGAGGGTTATATTAGCTGTTTGAACTTTTTTTATGTTTTTTAAGGCAAGCGTGAGCTCTTGGGGCGTGGAGCACGAGAATTAAAGGGGCACACACCCTGAATCGGCTCATTTCTAATTATCCCCCAAAATAGGCAGTTAAAAAAAAATTAATTAAAAAAATCTATGGAGTATTTTGAGCTGAAACTTCACAGACACATTCAGGGGACACCTTAGACTTATATTACATCTTTTCAAAAAAAGTTCTAGGGCACCTTTAATTAATTTTTAATCTGCATGTTTCAGAGTGAAGCATGGCACATCAGTGTTCTTACTCGTGAGCAGCTCATGATTTGGTGTTTTCAATGTCTCAAATCAGCTTGGTTCGCAGTAAGGGCTGATTTACACCTCTGCGTCGGACCTACGCCGGAGCCTCTGCGCCGTAGGCTACGCGTCTGTTTTCATTTATACTTCTGCGTCGTTGTCCATGTCGCTAGTAGGCAGTGCCCGTGGTCATGTTGCGTATCAAGGCAAAAGCCGAAGAAGCTTGTCATGTACGTTGTCAGAGAAGCTTACAAATAGAAGTGGCAGAGAAGCGGCAAATAGGTAATGACTTTTGTTGCAGTATGACTGCATGTGTCCCCTGAAACAGACCATTTTTTTCATTCCTATGGAAGCTGAAAACACTCGCTCTTCTCTGAGTGTTCCGCGATAGTTTTTTGACCTGAGGAAGGGGTTCTAACAGACCAATCACAGCGCTTGCAGTCCACGTAGAATTGACGCATTGTTACATTATGAAAGAGGTGCACATCAGGCTACATTGTAGGTATGCATGGTACACACAGCCTATGCCATAGCTACAGCATACACTCGACGCAAAAGTATAAATCAGCCTTAAATGCTGCTCTACACAAATCTCTGCATCTGATCTGAGTAAATGAGGTTAACTCTAATGAGCAATTGGAAATGCAACATCCCTGACAGCAACAAAGTGTCGGCCCAGATCCGACCCACATCTGATCCGCATGTTATCCACATGTACCTAACGTGGGCCGGATCTGGGCCACACTATGTTGCTGTCTGGGATACGCCAACCATCTTCTCATCCTTGTAATGATATGTACTATTCAACAAAAGAGAAACCTTAAGTGCTCCCTGCGGTTTTCCGTCAAAATAAAAGTTTGACGGTTTAACATTTGAAAATGAAGAAATAAACACTTTATAAACTTTATTATTATAAATCTTTTCTTAAACACTCTTTGTTTTTATTGTTTGTCTTTTTTGTTTGTGCGTTCACGAGAGAGTCGAGTTCTGGCGGTGACCTCTGACCCGACATAGGCGTAGCATAAGCTTATGTGAGAATAGACGCCTCTCGCGAAAAACCACGTAACTCTCTCTTTAGTGCGTGTATGGTCATTGCCGGAAGTTTTAAATATGTACATTTTTCTTACAAAACCCCATCAGTTCGCTTCAGAAGGCGTTTATTAACCCACTGGAGTCGTATGGATTACTTTTATGATAGATGGATTTTTGGAGCTTCAAAAACTCGTTTCAATGCCATTACAAAGTTGGGAAGAGCCAGGATATTATTTAATATAATAAATGTGTTGACTGTAAGAGAAAAGTCATATACATCTAGGATGGCTTGAGGGTGAGTAAATTATGGGATTTCATTTTTGGGTGAACTATTCCTTTAATAACCACATTAAATCACAAAATGTTGGCCAAATTGTGCAACCTACAAAGAAGCACAGCAAAGCTGGAAATTTTATCGCATTTGAAATCGCAATTCCAGAAAAATCGCAATTCGATTTTTCTCTCCAAATTGTGCAGCACTAATTCCAACTTCCATCCAATGGCATATTTTGAAATGTAATTGACCCTTCTCAAAGACCCGTCCCCCATAGTTACTGTTGCTTTGTCCGACAAGCCATGGCGCTGTCACGCCACACAGAGTGAAAAATACATCACGGAGCAAAGAGGACACTGACAACATGTCGACAGACAAGACAGAGCAGGTTACTTATGATATTAAACAAAGTCCCAGCTTTCAAATTGTGTAATTTTTTAAGAAATTCGAACAATAAAAAACGTTTTTTGACTCTTTAATGTGTCGTGACAGATTGCTGTAGCGACTCAGCTCAAGCGGCTCGCAAACCAATCATCTCTTCCTACTAGTTCATTTATAGCATCAAATAAACATGAATGAATATGAGAAGGAATCTTGTTTAAAACACAGAAAGATGTCAGTACACACCATTTTTCAAGTTCAAGTCCACCGAGGTTAATCTTCTAACACCTGATTGCTTTGTCGGACAAAATGGCGGATTCAACGTTATGATTGGTTAGAACGCTTGTCAATCAAACTTATAGTCTCCCAAAACAACGTCAACAAACATCTGCAACCCCAAAATATTGATCACTGTGACCTCAACTTTTTAATTGAAAAAATGTACCTCTCGTGTTGGTTGCCATGTCTGCCACCTTTTGAAAAGCATCAAGGAATGCTGCAGCCGCCAACACTGTGGTTCTGTGAAGGGAGTAAACAGCAAAACATTTATAGTCATCAGCGCCAGTGCTGATTAAGAACAGCAGGCAGACCTGTTGAAAATCACTTGATTCACTTCTTGAGAATGCAGATTAAGGACCGAATGGAGGGCTTACGGTCTCATGGCCTTCGCTTGTGTGAATCTGTGAAGTCCATGAGACCTCAGGGTGTCCCATTTGTCATTTTATGATTCAGAAGGGTGCGCACGTGGGCTATTCGACTTTGTGTCGATTCCACTCTGGTGTGGACTATAACCCAACAGCTCATGCGGCAAAATATAGGCCGCAAAGGATTGAGGATGACATTTGGGACAGGGCCTATAAGGGGAGGATCAATATCTCCAAAAAGATAAAATAAATAATCAATATAAGGATGTCTGAACTGTTTAATCACCTTAGCTGGGAATGTAGTTTCGTGGCCTTTGCAATGAAGTCTTCCCACACCGGGTATGAATACTACAGGAAGGAAGAGACACATATAAGAGAGTTAGTAAGGACATAAACCTCAAAACAGAACTGCACACAAACAGGTACCCCAACACAGACACATTCAGAACTCCATGTACCACAAAGAGAGAGCAAAGCACTTCAGATGAGGACCAGATGTCTCGCCGAATACAAACAGTCATGACACTCTTCCATCTGTTTTAGAAGAACATTCTCGACAGAAACACCAGCTAAATTTCATCCAGGTGTGCTGACCCTGTCTGTCATGATAGCTTCCTATGCTGTTTAAAAGACCAGCTTATTTTGTGCCCCAACATGGGATGCTGGTGTCCTCACAATAGGCTTCTTAAAGGGATAGTTCACCAAAAATGTATGTCTGTATGTCTTACTTTCTTCTTTGGAACATAAAAGAGGATATTTTGAAAAATGTCTCAGTGTTGTTGTTGTTGTTTTCATACAATTGAGGAAGTCAATGGGCACCAAAACTGTTTGATTACCAGCAATACAGGTTTGGAGAGACACGAGGGTGAACTATCATTTTTGGGTGAACTATCCCTTTAACTAGCTTAACCATCAACACTTCCTTGGTCAAGTAGAACCATTGTAAACAACAATAAAATCATAAAAGAATGACTAAAATGTTAATTCCAAAATAATTATTTATTTTGACACTCCAAGATGCATCTTTTATACAAAAAAAACAAATGCAAAATCATCAATGGCCTCAGGCTTTCACACTGGATCAATTCAAGAGAAAGTCTGTCTTTAATAGACTGAAATTTGTAGAGACAGGAAAGAAGAATCTTTTTAAAATTGTGCTGACAGCTCTTGTTAAAAAACTGGAGAGGTTGGCATAACGTTGTTTTGCAAGGTCTTTGTATCTGTCTGAAAACCTCTGTCTCTATACACATTTGTGTTAAAAACTGCAGAATTCTGGCATCGGGTTTGCTGATACAACCGCTAAAGATGGAAAGACACTAACCACATGGTAGAATACCTAAGACATCTATTGTAAACAGTGGTTTATTATTATTTCTTTTTTTAAAAATTAAAGCAAGGGAGTCTGATTTTTTGTTTGTTGATGTTGGAATCTAGGATTCTTGTGTTTTCGAAGAAAACTTAATTCTGCTCTGCTGCCCACTGTGCACCTAAAATTACACCCTTAGCTACACACAATCTCACACACAATTTTTTAAAAGTTTTTGAAAGAAGTCCCTTATGCTCACCTAAGGCTGCATTTATTTGATCAACAGTAAAACGGTAACATTGTGAAATATTATTACAACTAAAAAAACTCTTTTCTAATTTATTCCTGTGATGGCAAAGCTCAATTTTCAGCATCATTACTCCAGTCTTTAGTGTCACATGATCCTTCAGAAATCATTCTAATATGCTGATTTGATGCAAAACATTTCTTAGCATTATCACAGTTGGATTATTTGATAAATAAAATTATTTTTATCAATATAATATGTCCTTGCTTGAAGTATTTCATTTAAAAAAATCTTACTAACCCCAAACCTTTGAATGGTAAATGCACACAACAAGAAAAATGATTCTGACTATCTAACTCCAACTCTTCCAAACAGTCAAAGGCAGTTATATTTAAAACCCACAGGTGGTTAATTAGCTTTCAGGGAACAAGGATGAGAAAGACACAAGGAGATTGAGACTAAAACTGATGAACAAATAAGGTTGCTGCAGGTTAAGAACAGTCTGCAGATACTGTGATCAATTCACTTATAGGCCGTAATTGACAATAGCTTAAGTCAATAATATGATCAACTCATCATAGTTACAGACTTTTAATCAGAAAATAGAGCATAATTGTATAACTGTTTAGCTTTTTTTAGATTTAAAAAATATAGGGTGAATTAGAACATAATTGCTATATTCATTATAATATCAATGCCTTGCTCTTGAAAGAAGAATAGTATTGTGATTGGAATAAGTTACAAAGCCCAGATAAGAATTTGAAGAAAAGCCAAATTTTGTGGTTATTTCCTAGGCTCCATGCAAGTTCCTGTGGCCAATGAACACATTAAACAAGATGACAGAAAGCCCTAACATTTCAACCCAAGAATGAAACTGACCTTAATGATGTTTGTATGGTCAATTTTTGTCATATCAGTCCTTGAGATTATCTGTTCTCATGAAGGCTATCACAGTCACAACTCAAAAGCTAAAATAAACAAACACCAAACGTTTGAAAATCCTAAAA
This sequence comes from Chanodichthys erythropterus, assembly GCF_024489055.1. NCBI lineage: Eukaryota > Metazoa > Chordata > Actinopteri > Cypriniformes > Xenocyprididae > Chanodichthys > Chanodichthys erythropterus. The sequence goes on from NC_090227.1 coordinate 31,398,803, forward strand.
AATTAAATTAAATATGCTCTTAAAATTTGTGCAGACAGAATTTTTGACACTGGAGGAATTTAAAGTAAACAATTACAAAAAAATATACATAAAATTTATTAAAGGTGCCCTAGAATCAAAATTTGAATTTACCTCGGCATAGTTAAATAACAAGAGTTCAGTACATGGAAAAGACATACATTGAGTTTCAAACCCCATTGCTTCCTCCTTCTTATGTAAATCTGATTTGTTTAAAAGACTTCCGGAAAACATGCAGATCTCAACATAACACCGACTGTTACGTAACAGTCGGGATCATTAATATGTATAACCCCAGTATTTGCATATATGCCAGCCCATGTTCAAGGCATTAGACAAGGAAAGGCAGTATTAACGTCTGGATCTGTGCACAGACAAGGTAAGCAAGCAAGAACAATAGCGAAAAATGGCAGATGGAGCAATATTTACTGACATGATCCATGATATCATGATATTTTAAGTGATATTTGTAAATTGTCTTTCTAAATGTTTCATTAGCATGTTGCTAATGTACTGTTAAATGTGGTTAAAGTTACCATAGTTTCTTACTGTATTCACGGAGACAAGAGCCGTCGCTATTTTCATTTTTAAACACGTGCAGTCTGTATAATGCATAAACACAACTTAATTCTTTATAAATCTCTCCAACAGTGTAGCATTAGCCGTTAGCCACGGATCATAGCCTCAAACTCAAAATACTTTACTTAAATACTTTACTCACATAATTCGAAGCATGCATACAGCATGCATGACGAACATCTCGTAAAGATCCATTTGAGGGTTATATTAACTGTGTGAACTTTGTAAATGCACTGTAATATAGTCGAGAGCTCGTGTGGCAGGGAGCAGGTGAATTAAAGGGGCGGCGCGCTGCCAAAATCAGTGCATAGTTAATGATGCCCCAAAATAGGCAGTTAAAAAAATTTATTAAAAAAAATATATGGGGTATTTTGAGCTGAAACTTCACAGACACATTCAGGAGACACCTTAGACTTATATTACATCTTTTAAAAAGCATTCTTGGGTACCTTTAAATGACCTGGGTAATACTTTATTATGATGTTCAACTTTAGTCATTCTACTGACTATAAGTAACTTTGCAACTACATGTCAACTAACTCTCATATTAGTTAGGTTAGGGTTAGGTGTTAGGGTTCGGGTTAGTAGAATAAGTTGACGTGGAACCATCAAAATAAAGTGTTAGCAGATATTAAGCAGACAGTCTACTAATACTCTAATGATAGTTAGTTGACATGTAGTTCCAAAGTTACTTATGTTTAAAGTGGACCATCGAGTAAAAATGTTACCATGAACTGTTTAAACTGACGAGTAATTATTATTACTTATTTAATTCAATATTAGTTTTATTCTATTTCATTTTATTTTGGAAGTGAAAACAGCCTGTTTCTGTGTTTTCATTTAAAATTATTCAAACAAAAATAGCTGTCATAAGCCACAGCTGTAAACTCTTTTATAGACCTTGGTCTGCCAAGTGAAATCACTGAGTAATGAAATGCTACAATATGCTAATTTCTGAAGAGGAGTTTGCCCTACCTACTCACATCATCTCTGACATTACAACACTCTCCGGCTGCACCCTCTTTACAAGTGTTGATATACTGCATGTCAAACAAGCTGAACGTTGCCAGGGTTGGACCTGTGCCAAGTCTGGAGCCGTTCACAATATACGAACTCCAGATCTGGCATCTGGCCATTGAACTTCACTCAAATGCCAACTTTCAGCAATAACATTCACTACTGGAGCCGCATGAGAACATGGAAACCATTTATGGAACAGTACGTACAACCACAGGGTTCTGCTTCAGCAATGCAACAGGCTGGAAAGCACTCCAAAAAAAGAAAAAATTGCAAATAGTTGAAGGAAAAGGAGATCATATCTGAGAGACGGCCATGAGAGGTTTAAATGTTACAGGGGAACAGATTCAATTCAGTTTATTTACACATCTGTGCTTTCAATTACATTTTTATTACCTTATTTTTGTGTGTTTTTAATGACATTTCACACAACAACATAAGATTTTGGCTTGTCTTCATTAAGGAATATCACTACAAATGTCTCTTCTTAAAATATGTGAGTCAAAAAATTGTGCAAAGTAACGAAATAAATTAATAAGAATAAATAGCGCAAATTTAGCATGCCATGTAATATTATATCTATTATTGATATTAGTAAGGTTAGCCACTGTAATATCCCATATTTTACATAGCCTGAATGTGTTTCTATATTACAAACTTTTCTCTTCTGACAAAAATAAATGTAATGCTTTCCTAAATGCACCAATGTCAATATTTTACATAATGTTTTTGATTCTTTTTACTTTACTGAAAATCACAACATGGCTCAGAGCAAGTGCGATTTTAGTTGAGCTCCACATTTAAGCTCACTCTGATGCATTTATATCTCTTTATGAGCCATGCATAATCCCTGCACATTAACATTGCTTTCAGAAATCATCAATATGATAGAGGGCCAACATGAGCGATATGGAGAGACTCGAGTTCAAAATAGTGGTAATGTCTTTTGGTCATTGGACAACTAATAGCTAGGCAGACTTTTAGTGCACCATTTTCAAATCTGTGACTATGTCAAGTAAAATTAATTGGGTTAAAATGGGATTATATGGTTCTTGCAAAATTCAAACTACATATGAGCCTCTCTAAGCATGCAATAACAGACAGTAGTGCGATAGGTCACATAGTAAAACACTTGACTATCAAAGCATAATTTTACATTTCTGTTAAAGCCGCCTTAAATGTGGGTGGTGCCCATGCTTCATATAAAACCTCTATATTTTGAAGAAAAATCATTTCTGAAGAATTTTGATCATTTCTAACTAACTAGACCTATATTCTGTGGGGTAGGGGGGGGGGGTCTCTCTGTCTTTTTACGTAGGCCTATTATTTTTATTTATCTCAAACAGATAGCACAAAAATATGCTTTAACATTTAAAAGGTTCTACAAAAGGGTTGAATTCTCATTTCACAACAAAGCCCTCCATGCTGAGACCCCCATGTCATTAATCACAGCATCGGTGGTGCAAGCAGCTGGACCCCTAATGAAAACAAAGGCAGTAAAACACAACCATCTTTTTTTGCTAAATATCTGCATCAATAAAACAGTGCTAGTACCTTCATATCATTGACGATCGCCTGAAACAATCCACCCAGAGCGCCGCACTCCTTCTCCACACTCTCCATCATGTCACCAAGCCCTTGATTGTTATACGCGCTCAGTGAATGAACAAAATAGATTAAATCTTCTGATCCAAATAAGCTGATTTCGTCTTCAGGGATTGAGATGAAAGTGTTCCATTACACCCTAATATACAGATCTCTTGTTGCTTCGGATGCAAATGTGAGCAACATGCAGCAGATGTCGGCAAAAAAGGAAACAACAATTGAGGCTGTCGGGTGGCTCTGTGCCCGTTATCCAGGGAATGATGGCTGGGGTCAAAAGATCTAATTCTCCCCTCCCAACCCCCGGTCTAGGATCCAGAGGACGATTGGTGTATCATACTAACAATCTGTGCTGTCAGATCCGCGAGGTTTCAGCTTAAACACTGCCAGTGTAACAGCGATTTTAGGATGAAAGAAGGAGTCGAGTGATGCAGCGAAAGACGGACGTGATATTCGATCCTCCAGGTTGGTGGGCGGGATCTTTGGGGATGGAGGCGGGGCTTATGGGTAGACATATGGCAAGTTGATGTGTGCGTGTATGGGGAGAGGACAATTGAATGGTGGTCCTTTAAAGCAGCTTTAATGTGTCTTTGTGTGGCAGGGACAAAGTTAACAGCACAGCTGCCACTGCAGGCCAATAAATGGACAGTGCACTATTTTTAACCCTTTAACTGTCACTACATCAACAATATTTAAAAATTATAAAACAAGACGAAAAAAAATATGTTTTTTTTTCTAGTAAATTAAATAACATAACTGACTTAAAGGTGCTAAAGAGGATCTTTTCGTCGACTGAGAAACCAAAGACCATTAGTGGGTTTTTGAAATGAGCGCATGCGTAAGAACAACCCCCCTCCTTCACGCCTCCCAAAACTCGTGCACGAGTATTGGAACACGAGTGTTTACCACCGGCATTCGCTGTGTCGGGTTAGTGGATTCATTATGTTCGACTCACCGCAGGTAACTCATAATCTGCAGTTGTTACTCCTGTCTCCTGACAAAAACATTGCATGCGGCGCCTGTGGAGTGTGGAAAGTTACTGGAGCGCGCAGCTGTGCACGTCTCTCACTACGAACGTCACGGCAGTGATTGACAAGCCATAGGGCCAATCGTTTACACGATGATCGGGCACAGATGATGTATATTAATATTATTCCTTTCAGTGCACCTAATAAATAGTCTTTTATCAGTTAGTAAAGACAGTTCCAAGTAATATTGCAAAAATGTATAAAACATAACATTCTCTTTAGCACCTTTAATAGCCTAATAATGATGATGTGAAAGACCACTTAAAGGTACAATATGTAAAATTTTTGCAGTAAAATATCCAAAAACCACTAGGCTAGTGTTATATACTTTGTCCAGCTGATTACAAACAATATCTCTAATGTTTTCAACTACTTGTAAATCATGAGAAAATTCCCATTCTAAACAGTGACACGGGGCAGTGCAGTCGCCTGTCAATGACGTCAGTTACCTTTGTTACCGCCTTTACTGACGTAGAAACCACATGACAACAGTGCCGTGGACAAATGCGGAAGTAGTGTCTAGCGTCCAGCAAACCACTAGCTTGCTTCAAGCAGTTCCTTATTTACTTCTTGCACGTTCTATGGTGGATTGTGTTACTTATTTATGGAACATAATTACTGTTTACCATCTGCCGCTGGATCTGTCGACAAGGACAGCTCCCGTAAACTCATGACCGGAAAAGCGGAAGCGGCGCCGGCGACTGTGTCATAATAAAAGTCCCGCTGCTCGTGAGGCATGTGTTGATCAATCGCTCCAGCTCCTCGTTCAGCTCCCGCAACACTCGGTCCTGCTCTGCTTCATACTACAGTAACTTTAATAATCGCATCCACGAACATGAGTTCTTCCAGAGATGGAGACCACATGTCCCAAGTTCCCGCTCTAAAACTTTGTTTTGAATAGGCTTCTAGCGACCTCTAGCGGAAAAAAAATATCACAAATTGTACCTTTAATGATACCATTTTAATGAACTTTTCACATAGTCCTGCAGTGTGACAGAAAAATAAATAAATAATAAAATACAAATTTACCTGAATATTATTAAATTCTTTTCAAGTCAGCTTGCAGATTAAACTTTCATTTATTATGAAACTGAGCACTAGGCATGGCATTGATATGATTCAGAAAGTAATCGTGAATCTAATATCTTTAATAAACCTACATAAACTGTTTATTACAGTATGAAAAACATCTTATGAAAACCTCAGAAAAAAAGCACCTAATTTCAAATAAAAATGATTAGAAATTTTTGTGCATTTGCAATCCTGATGGAATTCCTAAATTGTGGTCTAACTGCAAGTGTCCTAAATCTTGACCTTGCTGCCTGGACATTGTCCCTCGAGAGCTAAATAGAGCAAAGTGACCACGATGATTCATTACAGCCTTTGACCTGCCATCTCCACAAGTATATCTCCTACATACTGTTGCCATATGCAGGTACATGGATATTTGACTATAAAATTCTGATTTACCTTCGCTCCCCAAATTCTGGAAAGGATGTTATGCAAGTACTTATAGTTATGTAACCTTGTGGTTGAGAAATAGGAGGAGAGGGTCCCATATCAAATAAACACTTTCTGACTTTGAGCCACAGTTTTCCATCACAGTTTCTACAAAAGCACTTAACACAGGAAACAGATAGTTTACAATTAGCATGACCAAACGCAGTGGGATATGATTGTGGCATGATTGGTTTACAAAATGTCTAAAATAAATTTCCAAAATGTAATTTGAAATAAGACTGTCCTGTTGATCTTTTATACACTATTGGTATAGTATAGTATTAGTATATTAGTGTAGTAAGTGCATACAAATTTACTATGTTTTATATATACAATTATTTCTCAGTCTCTTTATTAGAACATAACCAAAAAATACAGTAAATTTCTATGCAGTATTAAAAAACAGAAAAAAATTAGAAGAAAAAAAAAACTGTAAGGCCAAGAAAACTTTCAAAATCTGATGAGAAGTTTCTCAGATTTTCTTCTTTGAGAAACTGGAAGAAATCCAGGTTGCACACTAAATACTGATTTTTTTCACTTAAAGAAGCCATTTTGTTCTTTTTTTATCATTATTATTATTTTTACATATTGTAAACATATGTCCTGTATTCTCTGTATGTATCGTAATAAAGACCAAAAAATAAATGTGGATGGTCATTAAAACTGATGGTGGCCTAAGACTTTTGCACAGAACTGTGTGTGTGTATATATGTATGTATATATGTGTGTGTGTGTGTGTGTGTGTGTGTGTGTGTGTGTGTGTGTGTGTGTGTGTGTGTGTGTGTGTGTGTGTGTGTGTGTATATATATATTATATATATACAGTACAGTCCAAAAGTTTGGAACCACTAAGATTTTTAATGTTTTTAAAAGAAGTTTCGTCTGCTCACCAAGGTTACATTTATTTAATTAAAAATACAGTAAAAACAGTAATATTGTGAAATATTATTACAATTTAAAATAACTGTTTTCTATTTGAATATATTTCACAAAGTAATTTATTCCTGTGATGCAAAGCTGAATTTTCAGCATCGTTACTCCAGTCTTCAGTGTCACATGATCCTTCAGAAATCATTCTAATATGCTGATTTGCTGCTCAAGAAACAATTAATGTGTACAATTGTACAAAATATTTGTGTACAATATTTTTTTTCAGGATTATTTGATGAATAGAAAGTTCAAAATAACAGGGTTTATCTGAAATCTAATCTTTTGTAACATTATAAATGTCTTTACTGCCACTTTTGATTGATTTAATGCATCCGTGCTGAATAAAAATATTAATTTCTTTAATATCTTTTCAAAAAAATAAAAATAAAAATTCTTACTGACCCCAAACTTTTGAACGGTAGTGTATAATGCTACAGAAGCTTTGTATTTCAGATAAATGCTGTTCTTTTGAACTTTCTATTCATCAAGGAATCCTGAAAAAAAAGTACACAACTGTTTTCAACATTGAAAATAATCATAAATGTTTATTGAGCAGCAGATCAGCATATTAAAATGATTTCTGAAGGATCATGTGACACTGAAGACTGGAGTAACGATGCTGAAAATTCAGCTTTGCATCACAGGAATAAATTACTTTGTCAAATATATTTAAATAGTACACAATTATTTTAAATTGTAATAATATTTCACAATATTACTGTTTTTTTACTGTATTTTTAATTAAATAAATGTAGCCTTGGTGAGCAGACGAAACTTCTTTTAAAAACATTAAAAATCTTAGTGGTTCCAAACTTTTGGACTGTACTGTATACTCTATTCATGCTTGGACACTGATCATTGGCTCAACAATTCACAAATACAAAAGACACACACACACACACACATGTTTTTGTTAATTGTGGGCACATTCCATAGGCGTAATGGTTTTTATACTGTATAAACCGTATTTTCTATCGCCTTACACCAACCCTACACCTAAACCTATACCCGTCACAGGAAACCGAAACTGTGCACATTTTTACTTTCTCAAAAAAAAAAAAACTCATTCTGTATGATTTATAAGCCTTTTGAAAAATGGGGAATGGGGTAATGTCCTCATACGTCACCCTCTCCTTGTAATACATACCCATGTCATTATACACATTTGTGTCCTGATATGTCACAAACACACACACACACACACACAAATGTATTCCAAAGCTGAATTTCAGAAATAACAAAGTGATCTCCAGACAAATGAACAAATTTCGGGTAAACCACTGAAAAGCTGTTTTGATATACAGTTATAACAAATGAGCCAACTGCATATAACTGACCACAGTGAATTTGCGACCACAATTTCCTGGAGTAGTGCTAAAGAAATCTAAAAGCCCCCCAGAACTTTTCCAAAGGAGGAGGATGTTGTTGTGTTTCTCTTACATCACTTACAACCAGGAACATTCTGTTCTTTAAAACAGCTAAAGTCCTCCAAAAAGATAAAGTCAAGGAACCACCTCCGACCTTCACAGTACTCGGGCAGCTGTAAACCTCATAACTTTAACAGGTTTGGTCAAGCCAGGATGGGAGCTTGATGTTTTTCAGTCAAGTACAGCTCTTATGTACATGATGGCTCTCTAGGGCCTTTTCGATGATACTACCACACATACAGTCCATCAGAGAACCTCTATGACCCTCACAAATGAAATAGACAGAACAGAGAGCATATTCTGCACTAGATCACGTCTAAAAACAGTGCTGATACTTTATAATCTGATGGGAGCACTCTCACCTTTCCTTTATTATTTTTTTGTCATCAACAGAATTTTGATGTGGAATGAAAACAAGCAGCGAATGGCAAGTATGAACTTCTTAAAATCATGCACATATGTTTTGGGTAACAGTTATTTTTGGGAGCATGGTGATACTTAAAATACCATTCTAACCATAGTCTGTCTCCTGACTGGAGGAGTACCGTCACGTTCATTCCTCCCGGCCCCTCGCTGTCCCTGCAGAGGAGTCGGTGGGTTGCAGGGATTCCGGGTCCTTGATCCACACTGGGGCCTTTTCTGAGAACATTTGAGCCAGAGGAATTTCCTCTTGAGAAGCCCGCTAAGCCAAAGGATTCCTCAAGACCTGCTAAACAACAAGAAGGCACGTGCATCTCCCTGTGCTTGTGAAATAGACAGAGAGATAGCAAAATATGCAGCGAGCATGAAGCAACAGAGTATGATAGACAGTGTTTTACCAAGACTGCTTATGAGGTTTTTGAATGCTGAAATATTTAAACATCTGCTGAATTTCTTTAAAAAAAAACATTTTTAATGGTAGAATAGGACACGTTCAATTGATTCAAAGTGACAGTAAAGTCATTTATAATTATACAAAATATTTCTATAAATGCTGTTCTTTTGAACTCTCTATTCATCAAAGAATCCTGAAAAAAATATTAACAGCACAACTGTTTTCAACATTGATAATACATGTTTCTTGAGCACCAAATCAGCACATTAGAATGATTTCTTAAGGATCATGTGACACTGAGGACTGCTAAAAATGTTGGAATAATTACAGGAATAAATTACATTTTAAAAATATATTTAAATAGAAAACTTTTATTTTTAATTGTAATAATATTTCATTTTTACTGTATTTTTCATCAAATAAATGCAACCTGTTAGTGAGCATAAGACCTATTCTAAGTCACTTATGCAATAGTTCAAGATCTCTAAACTATGTAAATATAAGCAAACAATGAAATATTGCGTTTATCCCGTTTCAAGAGCGTTGCACAAGACAGGATGTTTGACGGGGACAGCCAACCATAGTTTAATCACTGGACATTGTGTTCTCAGTGTAAAGAGATATCTGTGTAATTGCATACATAAACATACAGTAGCCTCAAGAAGTATTTGGACACTCAAGTCACTTAAAATGTCAGAATGTCACTGCATAGATATAAAACATCTCTATTATCATACAAATGATGCTAGAGATTTTCACACAACTAACTTCACTGCAATTAGGTTTAATCAACTGGTGAAGGTGATTTTAGTAGATGAAATTAGATCCTCTCAAGTGTAGACTAGCAGGCACAGATGTAGCTCATCATATAAACTACACTGTAAAACCTAACTGTGGAATTCACTAAATGAAATAAGTTCATTTTACTTAAAACTTTAAAAAAGTTAATTCATCTTAATAAATTTTGTGATGTGAACTCAAAAACGTATTATATTAAGTAGAACTCAAACTAAATAAGTCACTATGTTATTTTAACTTTAATGGTTTAAGTTACAGAAATTAATTTAATCTAGTATCTTACGTCGTCTATAAATAAATAACTAAAAGCTATCAAATAAACACACAAACAATAATAAATACATTTATCTGTTTAATATTAAGCCTACACACCTACATTAAGCCTTTTTAAAGTAATTACATTTATTCATGTCAAAGTATTATCCAAGTGCGTTTCTAGGAAACAAAAAACGCGCCGGCGCCATTTCCCCTCCTTCAGTCGCAGCAGGAGGACGGGCTGACGCAACGGTCAAGAAAAATAACAGGTAAGCATTTCTAACTACTTATTCATATTTGTGGCACTTTTGAAGGTTTTCGGTTTTATTATCGTACCTATTTAATTGAAGATTACCAGCTCAGTAATACTAATTTGTTTAACGTTCGGACATCATACACAGAAAGCGAATGTGAATGTCAAATGTTTTACTTGAAATCTAATACAATGACATTCTGAATTTTTGAAGTGTGGCTTAAGTGTACATATACTTTTGGGGGCACTGTTTTACCACAAGTTTTAGCACAAAATCAGGTGCTAGATTAAACAGTCCATTAACTTGAAATGGCTTTAAACTTAACTGATTTTTACAAACACCTTTGTGCTGTGCAGCTGCTTATTCTAACAAACAAAGAAAGATATTTGTGTCAAGAAATCAGAGAAGTTCTTTAAATAATCTGCGAGAGGAGAAACTTTGCTGGCTTTGCATGCTATCTTCCTCTCTTCCTCTTTCATTCTGTGTCATTACATCTGGCTGCCAAGAAGTAAGCATGACAAATGTATTTTCCCCCTCCTCTGTTTTCTTTCGGGCATAACTCTCTGACCACATGAACCGCATAAGGACTCTAAACAGAGGCCAAAAAAAGGCCAGGTATCAAAGACAGGCTGCAGGAACAGAGAAGGACTCTCATGGGACAGGGAATTGTGTCCCTAAACTAGAAGTGCAAAGGTCAATTTAAGAACTAAACCGACTATATCCCTTCAGAGACCACTGCAGAGTATTGACATGTAGCAACAATTCTCACGCCTAAATTAATTAGATTAAAAAACACCTAAAAATAAAGGATGAGGATGCCCAGGGACCTCAAGCCTAAATGGAGTTTCTGGTGTAATAATGCAGCTTTCTAAAAACTGTTACTGTGAAATGTTATTGATGAAAGTGCAAAAGAGGTGTAAATGTTGCCCTCTGCTGGATTTCATGACAAATGGTCCAGAATTCCATTGACTTCCATTTTCTTTCCAACAAGTTCAAGTGTTATATGGAAATACATTGGAATATGCAAAAATATACATAACTGAGGATGATAATTAGAAACATCAAAAGCAGAAAAAATTGTATTTTTAATCAGTCATTCTACTTTTCTTCTTGCATAAAACAGATTTTTTAAAATGTACAACAAAAATATGATCAATTTAAAAATACATACAGTACAGTCCAAAAGTTTGGAACCACTAAGATTTTTAATGTTTTTAAAAGAAGTTTCTTCTGCTCACCAAGGCTACATTTATTTAATTAAAAATACAGTAAAAACAGTAATATTGTGAAATATTATTACAATTTAAAATAACTGTTTTCTATTTGAATATATTTCACAAAGTAATTTATTCCTGTGATGGCAAAGCTGAATTTTCAGCATCATTACTCCAGTCTTCAGTGTCACATGATCCTTCAGAAATCATTCTAATATGCTGATCTGCTGCTCAAGAAACATTTAATGTGTACAATTGTACAAAATATTTGTGTACAATATTTTTTTCAGGATTATTTGATGAATAGAAAGTTCAAAAGAACAGTGTTTATCTGAAATCTAATCTTTTGTAACATTATAAATGTCTTTACTGTCACTTGTGATTGATTTAATGCATCCGTGCTGAATAAAAATATTAATTTCTTTAATTTCTTTTCAAAAAAATAAAAATAAAAAATCTTACTGACCCCAAACTTTTGAACAGTAGTGTATAATGCTACAGAAGCTTTGTATTTCAGATAAATGCTGTTCTTTTGAACTTTCTATTCATCAAGGAACCCTGAAAAAAAACTGTTTTCAACATTGAAAATAATCATAAATGTTTATTGAGCAGCAAATCAGCATATTAGAATGATTTCTGAAGGATAATGTGACACTGAAGACTGGAGTAATGATGCTGGAAATTCAGCTTTGCATCACAGGAATAAATTACTTTGTCTAATATATTTAAATAGTACACAGTTATTTTAAATTGTAATAATATTTCACAATATTACTGTTTTTACTGTATTTTTAATTAAATAAATGTAGCCTTGGTGAGCAGACGAAACTTCTTTTAAAAACATTAAAAATCTTAGTGGTTCCAAACTTTTGGACTGTACTGTATTTTACAGTACATTGTCATTTTCCTTTGCATAATTGCTTTTTTTTTTTTTTTTGGACTCTGCATTCATGACTGTGGCCAGGTCTGACAGTCTGTTAATACAAGGCAAGTTAATACTCTTGCAGATCCTGAAGTATTTGGCTGTGAGGTTTGGCAAAAACCTGAAAAGGAGGTTTATTTTTCTATTCCAGGCCTAAATATAATCCATAGAGAAATTTGCATTGCAGCATTCCAGTGTAATTATGGGTCAGCATTAATGCTGGCAGTGGCAAGTGACTTGTACTTTTCTTAAAAAACAAAACAAAAAAACAATTCAAAAATAAAAATAAAGGTACCATAATCACATACTTGCAAAAGGTGAAAAATAAAACAGTACAATCACTCAAAACAGAAAAAAAAGTTCAGTCTGTATATGACATGGTACAAATGTAAAGGCTTGATGACATAAAAATAAGCAATCTCAAAGAGCCGTCTCTTTAGATTCTGCCACCACTGGTGCCGGATGGAATGTCAGAATTTCAGTGAAGGTGAGTCCTGGGGTCAAAGAAGGAATAGAAGTGGACAGAGGAAGAGAGAATGGAGGGAAATTGGTTATTTCTTAGCTCTCTGGAATATACTATCACACCTATAAGACTGAAATACTAGACAATTAATGCCTTATGCATCTTTAAAAAAAAAAAAAAAAGTGTTATAACTGGTTGCCTCATCCATTACACCAATTATTATGAATTTAAAGTCACTCATATCAAGCTTTTCAGTTCATATGTGGAACACCCCCAAACCTACGTTTCCATTGCTCCACTGACTGATCCGCTTCATCTAGTGAATGGTCATACGGTGGGGCCTCGGTCTCCTCCTCTGGTTCACGAAACTCCGAGAAGAAGGGAAGAGCCAGTCCCTCTGCTGCTGTTATTCTACTTTCAGGGTCCAACAACAGCATGCTGTCTAACACATTAATTGCTGAAAAGGAGAGCAACATGGAGTCAATATGACAAATAATCGAATGACATTCAGAATTGTTTTCATCAAATGTATGCATGAAAGGTGTACAAATTGAAGAGAATGGTGCTAACCAGACTTGGGAAAGCTACTCTAAAAAAGTAACTGATTAGTAGCTACTAATTACATCTTCAACAGTGTGATTAGATTACTGTTACTAATTACTCTTTTTAGAAAGTATTGCATTACTTATTACTTTCTAAATCCCATATCAATCTCGACCAGTTGAACAATACAAGGATAGACATGAAACTGTTCATTTAATTATTTCAAATTAATATAAAAAATATAAAATTGCATAAATCATTCTTTCCTTCAAGTGTTCATTTAAAAGTGATCCTGGTGTATATCAAATGGATTTATAAAAGTACAAATATTACAAGTACAAAACTGCATGCATATTAAATGAAAATAATTGCATAATAAAAGTGAATAAAACAATTAGCAAAATGCTTTTTAAAATACTTTTACATAATTATGATATGACTTCTATTTATAAATGATAACAATGATTAAAAACGTATTAAAAACACAAATTGTTCCCCTTTTGCATTGAGCAGAACACTTTCAAAACACTCTTACCTTGTGGGTTAACATTTGGTAACAATATCCGAAGATCTTTCTTTCTAAGTTTTGGTAACTTTGCTATGTAGTTTCTAGCCTAGAAAAAAATAAATAAATGTATGCCATGTGACTTTGGATTTTCACATCTCCAAAGTATTCATAATACATCTGGTGAGAGTTCTGCAAACTAATCTTAGTATGAAAACATAAATGAAACACACATCTTCAGACTGTAGTTTGGCCGTGAACTCTTTTGTTGGCGTCCCTGTAATCTTCATGATCTCCATAAGCTGATCCAGGTCTGATGGAAAATGGTCAAGGATTCAAATATACTGGGGATGAGACTTAGGGAAATAATCACCACATTAAAATCACTATTATATGTTATCTCTTATATATGTAAATAAAAAACAGTTTTCCTGCGAGGAAGGATACGGTCATTTCCTTTGAACAGTGGTTTCCCTAGCAGCATCTCTGCCATGATGCAACCGACTGACCAGATGTCCACTGAGGGGAAATTTTAATCAAACACAACATGTCTCTGAATTATCATCAGTTTAGTTAGCAATTGTGGAATATCTAATAAATCAAGCAATACATGCAACCACTAATCTATAATAAAAAATTATTATTATTCATAATATTTAAGAACAACATATAGAGATCAGTGCATTCAACGTTGGACTAACCAGTCTGTGTGTAATGCATCCAGCTAAGAATGACCTCGGGTGCTCTGTACCAGCGTGTCACAACGTAGCCCGTCATTTCACTGTCTGCTTGCCGCGCCAGACCAAAATCCAGGATCTATAATATAAGACATGGAACAATAAGGCTTCAAATAAATATTTTTCTCGACAAGAGCCATACAGCATGAATATACATGCACATGGTGAGATACCTTAAGCTCACACTCTTCATTTATTGCCAGATTGCCTGGTTTGAGATCCTGAAAGGCAACAGATGAGGTTAGTGGATTCTCAGTGAGAAATACATGTGTACATATGTGAATAAGACTGACACAAATGTGCTCACCCTATGAATGATTCCAGCAGCATGGATATACTATAAACACAAAGAGATTCATGACAATATATTTGCGAGGGTGTGTAAGCATGCATTATTACAATAATGACTCACTTTAAGTCCTCTCAAAATCTGGTAGACGAGATACTGGACCCTGTCCTCTGATAGTCTCTCCATTTTCATTAACTTTCCTAGATCAGTACCCATAAAAGGCATGACCAAGTAACTGTGCAAAAGATGAGGAGAATCAGATAATGACTATGAATCCATACATCCAAAACAATCTGTCACAATCACAGTTAGACCACATGGTCAAAGCTTGACAGTTTACTCACAAGTCATGGAATCTGTC
Source organism: Chanodichthys erythropterus (assembly GCF_024489055.1). Taxonomy (NCBI): domain Eukaryota; kingdom Metazoa; phylum Chordata; class Actinopteri; order Cypriniformes; family Xenocyprididae; genus Chanodichthys; species Chanodichthys erythropterus. The sequence goes on from NC_090227.1 coordinate 31,414,058, forward strand.
TAGAGAAAGGTCTGCAGTGAAAACATCCACAAGTCCAATAACCTGTACGAATTCATATAGAGAAATTGGTTTACTAAAACAGCATAACATGAGACCGGTTAAATTAACAACAGGGCAGATGAGAGCATGCAATGTCAATCTTTGGTGTCCTACATTATCATGCTTCATGTGTTTGAGCAGCCTGAGCTCCCGATAAGCTCTTTTGGCAAACAGGTCAGACTGGAAGGGACGATGGAGTTTCTTGATGGCCACCTTTGCTCCTGTCCTCCGGTCAAGCGAATAGCTGAGGAGTAACTCATCAGTTGTAAATAATTGCATGCATTTTGAATTAGAATACAGAAATATAGTAGCATTTACTACAAAAGAAGCTTGCCTATGAAAGAAACGCCTATGCACAAAGAATTAGTAGTCTTTTGAAGATACATATGTATATTTTTCTTAAGTGATATTAATCTATATGAAGATTAGTGATATTATTAGGGGTAGTGAGTAATGAAATATATATTATTATATTTATATAATTTAAAAGTGGAAAGGTTGCTATTTACTAAGTTAAAGGTGCAGTATGTAAGAATTCTGTCCGCTAGAGGTCGCTAGAGGCCTATTCAAAACAAAGGCGTAGCTTGATGACGCCACGTTTGAGAACAGAATCTTGGGACGTGGTCTTCACCTCAACGGACGGTGCAAAAGAATAGGGATAGGACTCGGGAAGAAATCATGTTCATGGATGCGATTATTAAAGTTACTGTAGTATGAAGCAGAGCAGGACCGAGTGTTTTGGGAGCTGAACGAGGCCGCTGGAGCGACTGCGCAACACACACCGCGAGCAGCTGAACTTTTATTATGCCACAGTCGCCAGCGTCGCTTCCGCTTTTCTGGTCATGAGTATGAGGTAACGCAGCTCTGTTTATCATATTAGATACATTTGAGTGTGTTGAAAATTATGTTATAATGTTACTCTGTGCGCTCGCTCGGCGGCTGCTGTGAGACACTGTTACACACTGCAGCGTATTCTGATTTTAGAATATCATATTAATAAATGCTGGATGGCTTGTGTTGATAAATGGCATGCAATTAATTTTATAACATATTGTATGATGAAGAAAATACTAAAAATAAAGCTGCATCTGATTATGCCATGTTAGCTACTTGACAAAATAGTGTTTTTCTCTGAGGCATGGTAATTGCAAAAAAAACAAGAAAATTAGATTTAAACAATAAGACTAAACATGTTGAGCTATATAACAATAATTAGTTCGGTCTATAAACGTAACCAAACAGTTGTTCCCTTGTCTATTAAAACATGTAACGTAATGTATAAGAGTGTCTTTGGTGTTTCCATGGTTTCTACAAAATAAATAGGAAACCGAGGGTAATGCGGGTATGACGCAATTGACAGGCGACTCCTCACACACCTGGAGCCTTGGTTAAAATTGCAATTTTCTCATGATTTACAAATAGTTGCAAACATTTGGGATATTGTAAGTACTCAAGTGAACAAAATTGGCCTAGTGGTGTTTGATATTTTACTACAAAATTCTTACATATTGCACCTTTAATGACAGAATAAATTGTGGGACGTGTCTCAAAACGCGAACAGTAGTATGTTACTCTGAGATAATCCTCTGGGACTTTTATAGGAAATATGGAAACGTAATAAACCATCATCACCTGACCACAGGCAGCATTAGTCAACAGCTGCCATCTTAAAATTATTAACCTCATAGTAATGCAACGAGCTGTACACAACGTAGACTAGTTTTGCAGGCACTTAATTTCGAAACACATTTTTTGTGTTTGTTTATCTTGTAAATCCCTGTACACCCGCATGGAGAAAACATATAGATATGCTGTATGAATTTGGATCGCATCAAAACAATATGGGGCATCTTAATCATAAAATAAACTTTAAAAAATTCACTGTGCTCGCCAACCGCCGTCCACAACATTTGTTTTGAACAGATCCCAGATAACGTTACATATTTTTGTGCTACAGTGCATTAAGATATGAATCAAGATTCTTTCTAGGAAGTACAGAAAATGAGAGCAATAACTCACCATACTGTACCATATGCCCCCGTCCCCACCTGTTTCAGATCTTTGTATCTCTCCGGCACCTCCCAAATGGTTTTATTTACCTCCTGGCGATAATATCCAGGTCTTGATCGGACTGACATATTGGTGAATACCACTTTAAATGTGCTACGCAGAGTCCCGTGGCTGTGATTTACAGAATTACCTGAACACTGATAATGGCAATCTACCTGTCCGCGTTCATAGACTGTGCGTGTGCGCGTGCGCGTAACCGCTCCCTCTCCGGCGTGGCGGTGTGTATGGCAAGCCGTTTTAACATATAGCTATTGCGTAAACCAAACTAACCTCCATTTTTATGTTACTTAGTAAGTAAAAAAAGAAATGAAGTGACTAGTGTATTTGTATCTTTTTTAATGTCACTATTAGCTATTTTTAGATACTACTTCCAGTAGTGACTAATATCCATAGGCGCTTTTCCACTGCGTGGTAAGACACAGCTTGCTTTACTTTGGCTAGGTTTGCTATTCCACTGCAGTTTAGTACCGCTTCAAACTGGGTGGGATTATAGACTAATCCACCTCGTCTACTGACCACCATACAGCTATTTCTTTTTTCAAGTTGCATGCAACGGTTATTTAAAGCAAGTCATTTAAAAAAGTTGTGCGAACAAATGATACTGCAATGGCTGTTTCTGACTATGTAAAGGTGCCCTAGAATTAAAAATTGAATTTATCTTGACATAGTTAAATAACAAGAGTTCAGTACATGGAAATGACATACATTGAGTCTCAAACTCCATTGTTTCCTCCTTCTTATATAAATCTCATTTGTTTAAAAGACCTCCGAAGAACAGGTGAATCTCAACATAACACATACTGTTACGTAACAGTCGGGGTGTACGCCCCCAATATTTGCATATGCCAGCTCATGTTCAAGCATTAGACAAGGGTAGGCATAAACGTCTGGATGTGCACAGCCGAATCATCAGACTAGGTAAGCAAGCAAGAACAATAGCGAAAAATGGCAGATGGAGCAATAATAACTGACATGATCCATGATATCATGATATTTTTAGTGATATTTGTAAATTGTCTTTCTGAATGTTTCGTTAGCATGTTGCTAATGTACTGTTAAATGTGGTTAAAGTCACCATCGTTTCTTACTGTATTCACGGAGACAAGACTGTCATTATTTTCATTTTTAAACACTTGCAGTCTGTATAATGCACAAACACAACTTCATTCTTTATAAATCTCTCGAACAGTGTGTAATGTTAGCTTTTAGCCACGGAACACTATTAAACTCATTCAGAATAAAATGTAAACATCCAAATAAATACCATATTTACGCGATTAGACATGCTGCATGACGAACACTTTGTAAAAAAAAATTGAGGGTTATATTAGCTGTGTGAACTTTGTTTATGCACTGTTTAAGGCAAGCGCGAGCTCCGTGGGCGGGGAGCGTGAGCATTTAAAGGGGCCGCAGCCTAAATCGGCTCATATTTAATGATGCCCCAAAATAGGCAGTTAAAAAAAAATGATTAAAAAAAATCTATGGGGTATTTTGAGATGAAACTTCACAGACACATTCAGGGGACACCTTAGACTTGTATTACTTGTATTTTAAAAAGACATTCTACAGCACTTTTAAATCTAATGGGTTTGGTGTCTACTGTCGCAAATTCAATGGCGCTGGTACTGACGATTCTCTCTGACCAATTATCTGCAGTGTTTACATGACATTTACATTTTAGTGTCGGTACAGCTTGCTTGGAACCTCAACCGAGGTGGTACTAAAAAAAAAAGAACTAGGTACTGTACACAGTGGAAAACACCCCAAAAGTGAGCCGTACCATGCAGTGGAACAGAGCCATATCCAGCCACGGCTCATCTGTATGGGCAGGTGGGGCAGAGGCCCACCAAAATATTAATCCAAAAATATACCATTATATGTACACTGAATTAATAATAAATGTGTTCAACATTCTGCAACAAATAATTTTCAGATTTTCTAGACCATTTTAAGTCAGTATTTCAGCGCCCCACAAATTTCCATGCAGCACGCTCTAATTGAGAGCCAATGAGGCAGATTTCCGAATATCCCACTTAATTTCTCGTTACCTCCTGAAAACCTCGCTCCCGACCAATACGTTATCAGTCCGCTTCAGCTATGTATCTGGTCAGTAACTATAGTTGGTATGTCTGTTCTTCCTATGTGGAGTAGCGTATTAAATTAATGAAAGTATAAACCCTTTAGTTTAAACATGCTCATGTGAATAGCATTTATAGTTCTGTTGTGTTTGTTTTATGTTTGTTCTGAGAATAGACATGACTCACTGGAATTCCTACACAACTTGCAATATTCTAAAACAACATTCAGAGGTAATAAATACTACATTAAGACAATTATAAAATGACATTCTATGCGTTTGTTGTGCACTAAAGTCTGTCAATCACCATTAGAGCGCCACCCTCAGGCTAAATAGCATAAGGACATTAGAATTTTGCCAATAGTGTGTCTGATGTGTTCAGCGATAAGGATATAAAGCTTTCAAAATGTTTATCATAAAGTAGCGCTAAGACCCAGAATCTGCCCTACCTAAATTTACGGCCAGGAGCCGCTACTGGCCATATCTATTCCACAAGTAAAAGCTAGTGTCTTTTCACTCGAGTACTATGACAACTGGAATACTATTTAAAGCAGAACTAAGTAACATTTTTTACCTTCTTAAATAGTTTTCTAAATCCTTACGATGGTTAATTGACTTGTAGTGAACAATGTAAATATAATGACTTTATAAGACAATTTCGAAAATTACCCACCATCGAGATTTCTTGTACTGTATTTGCAAAACTACTGTGCTGGTGAGCGTTGTAGTCGTAGTCCAGAGCTGCGCTTGGAGTATTTACGACAGTGTGATTCACTGAAGGAACCTGTAGGGGGAGCTTCGCAAATCTTACCGAGTTCCGCTTTAAAGTAAAGCAAAACTGAAATAGGTATGAGCACAAATGGAAAACATACTGAATAACATTCAGAGATGAATAGTTGATAACTGAACCAGACTCCCATAGAATGCAATTGCAATTAAATTTGTCCAGTATAAGTATTACTTGTAACCATTAGGGACTAGTAAGAAAGGAATTAATGCTATTATGTAATGAATATATAATAGATTCAAGATGGTAACTGAATAAGTTCTTCAATTAATATTTATTATTTAATGAATAGTTACTTGTAAAATTGAAAATACTAGTCAGTATTGGATTCCTTTTAAGTAATTAGAAGTATTAGTACAATAAAATATAAACTAGTTTTTTAGGAATAAATGTCAAAACAGCTTTCCATACATGAGTTGCATCACTGAGACAAAATATCCAAGAAAATGTTCATCCTTCAGTGAATGTGAGAACTGCTGCATGTTTGTTCTTCTACAGCCTTGAAAACCATTAAAATGAAGGCTTTGGGAGTCATACATTTTTGGTCTTTTACAATATGAGCAAAGAATGCTTGTTTCCCCTGTTATATGCCATAGATTACAGGGAGATCTCTTTTGTTTTGTCTTCAAGTATTTGACACTGTTGAAATCTGCCTTAATATGTTTAGGTGCACACCTGAACCTGTATTAACATGTTAAAGTATTGGGCCCCAGGCACAGACATTCCTCCCGAAATGAAAACAATGGAAACTGCTTCCCCACACACTCTCACTGAGAAATAATCCTCCTGGTTGACAAAATTAGAACACAGATGTGCTATTTGTTCTGTTTATTATATTAGTACTTTATCTTAGAAATTTTGCATAGTCATCAGGGAAGTTCATAAAAATTATATAAATAATGTCTGAAAATGTTCTTCACAGTTGTTGAAACTATGCCAAAAAACATTATCATTCTCCGAGTTGTGTTTTAAACAACATTTAAAGGAATGGACACAAAGCATATTAAAATACTTTCTTAGTTGACTCCAAAATGAAAATGTAAAATGTCCACTTCTTATGATTTATGCATTTTGTAATCACACCATAAAAAAAATTAGGCGAAGCTGTGTTGTAGGGAAACTTAAAATACTTTTAAGTCAGGATACTATCTGCAAGTAGGTGTAGTTGAGGAGTAATAGACTATTCATGCTACAGATGGGTTGTGTTAAATCAGCGCTACATACTTGTATAACTACATGATTGAAAGTGAGATAGATGTACATAAGTAAATGATTTGTGCGTTTAAGCTTTGGAGCTACATTGCTCAATGGCTTGTGCGTTTCATTTCATACACCCTTCTTCATTCAAATCCACAGTTATTTTATATATAAAAGGCAAAACTTCTATCTTTCAGACCTAGACCTGTCATGGTTAGACTGGTGGTCTAAGTCATCATTTGTAACCAGTTAAATATGCAGCAGTAAATGTGCTTACTGCATGTTTTTAACTGGTGGACAGGAGTTTAATACCTCATTTAATACCTTCACTGACACCTAACCAGCTTCTGCAGGATTATTCTGCTTAAATGAGGTGGTTAGTAGTCACAAAGGTTTTATGATGATCAGGTGACACAGATCTCATTGGCCCAGATGGGGGGCTTGCTGTCATATGGAACAAGAACTCGAGCCTCTGCTTCTGAAGTATTCCCTTCTTCTCCGGTCTCATCTCTCTCCCCTGGAGCTGTGGCTCCCCCTCTTGCCACTAAGCCTGGCTGTTCAAGACCTTCCTGCACAGAGAACGGCTTTTCCAACACTTTCAGAACTCTCTGAACCTAATGGATTTGAGAAGACAACAACATTTATAGGACTTTAGGAAATGTATGTAGTACAACCACATCACAAGATAATTAGTACAGATCACAACAAACTAATTATTAATAGATAATACTGTTTAAAAGTTTGTAAAAAGTCTATTCTCACCAAGGCTGCGTTTATCTGATCAAAAATACAGTAAAAATATTGTGAAACATTTTTACAACTAAAAATAACGGCTTTCTATAAATATATTTGTAAAAATTAATTTATTCCTGTAATGGCAAATGCTGAATTTTCAGCATTTAAATGGAAATATATATTTTTTTGTAACAGTATAAAATTCTTTAAAGGTGCCCTCGAATGAAAAGTTGAATTTATCTTGGCATAGTTAAACAAGAGTTCAGTACATGGAAATGACATACAGCGAGTCTCAAACTCCATTGTTTCCTCCTTCTTATATAAATCTCATTTGTTTAAAAGACCTCCGAAGAACAGGCGAATCTCAAAATAACACAGACTGTTACGTAACAGTCGGGGTGTACGCCCCCAATATTTGCATATGCCAGCCCATGATCCCAACATTATGAAAGGCATTAGACAAGGGCAGCCAGTATAAACGTCTGGATGTGCACAGCTGAATCATCAGTCTAGGTAAGCAAGCAAGGACAATAGCAAAAAATGGCAGATGGAGCAATAATAACTGACATGATCCATGATAACATGATATTTTAGTGATATTTGTAAATTGTCTTTCTAAATGTTTCGTTAGCATGTTGCTAATGTACTGTTAAATGTGGTTAAAGTTACCATCGTTTCTTACTGTATTCACAGAGACAAGAGCCGTTGCTATTTTCATTTTTAAACACTTGCAGTCTGTATAATTCATAAACACAACTTCATTCTTTATAAATCTCTCCAACAGTGTAGCATTAGCCGTTAGCCACAGAGCACAGCCTCAAATTCATTCAGATTAAAATGTAAACAATATAACAGTATACAGTATACTCACATAATCTGACGCATGCATGCTGCATGCATGACGAACACTTTGTAAAGATCCATTTGAGGGTTATATTAGCTGTGTAAACTTTGTTTATGCACTGTTTAAGGCAAGCGCGAGCTCCATGGGTGGAGAGCATGAGAATTAAAGGGGCCGCACAGCATGAATCGGCTCATGTTTAATGATGCCCCAAAATAGGCAGTTAAAAAAATTAATAAAAAAAAAAATCTATGGGGTATTTTGAGCTGAAACTTCACAGACACATTCAGGGGACACCTTAGACTTATATTACATCTTGTAAAAAAACGTTCGATGGCACCTTTAAGTCTTTTTTTTGTGAACAATTTCAAGCATCCTTGCTAATAAAAGTTTTTAAATTATATATACATTAATACATCTTCCTGACCCAAGCTTTGAAACGGTACTGTATGTCTTTTTTGCACTTTAGGTGCTCTGAATAACAAAGTTAGTATGAGCCTCACCTCTGAGAAGTCACCATTTTCAGCTGCCTCTATTGCATTCTGGGCAATGTAGTTTCTGAGCACCACATGTGGGTTGTTGTTGTTCATCACACACACTCTCTCCTTCTGTAGATCTTCCACATCAACACCTGACTCAAATTCATGAGCAAGCCGCTGCCTTAAATAGACAACATATGCAAAAGGTACATTGTAGCAGGAAAATAATTCATTTACACAAATGAATCTAATCTAAACTATTAATTACTACTTATAAAGCATTGTTATTTGAAACCAAAAAGACCTGAATAATACTTTTCTCATTGCCAATAGGAAATGAGTGCATCAGATTAAAGGAACTCAAAGCTTCCTTTCTGTACCTATATTTTTTGATCCAGCAGGACCAGTCTTCATTCTGCTTGGCACACAGTTGTTCTGCGGTAGTGTCCAGAAGCTCCTTCAGTCTTGAGAGTCTTTCAAGCTGCAGGGCGACTGTCTTTCTGTCCGAAATCATCTGGAACAGTGCAGGGTTACTCTGAGCCATGGACAGCAGCATTGCAAGCTCACTACGTTGAAAAAAACAAAACAAAAAAAACATTAGAAATATGTAAATGAAGATATTTAACCATTTCATTTTTATTTCAAACCATATTATTTTGTAATACTTTTATTATATAATACTACTATTATAGTATTTATTAATATTTTGAATTAACTTTTCATTTTTTTATTTTATATATATATATATATATATATATATATATATATATATATATATATATATATATATATATATATATAAAAACAGAAAGCCAAAAAAAAACGTCTGTCATTGGCAGGGAAAGAGTTATGTACTGAGTTACCACAGTTATAGTTGACAAGATAACTTGTTTTGTGTAAATAGAATTATGAATGAATGTACCACTGTTTGTCGCATAGTCGTTCTTATAGGCTATCATCGTTCATCCTTATGATATGAAAAACGTATATATTGTCATTTGTAAATTGTTGCATTTTAAATAAAATTAAACGGGTTGTAAATAATGTCTTACTGATGACAAAACAGAAGATGTCGCTCACTGAAGCCTTTATTCAGGATTACAGCAAATGGCTTAGATCAAAACAAAAACAAAAATCAGCGTATGTTCTCTATGTGCTTTCTTCCATATCCGATAATCCAACACATTAACCCCATGAATGCCAAAGTACAGGAAAGAACAGAAAATCACAACTATCACAGCTATTCACAGTTTGAATGTGTGCTAAAGTATATGTACTCGGTACATATCAAACGATCTGTAACAGACAAAGCAATAATGACACATGGTAAAAACATTGCTACTCACACTGTTGCAACACTTCTGTCAGATCCAACATAGTCATCATCACTGCATCATCTTTTATTTTCAATCTTTTCTTATAGGATATTTTGGTAACACTTTACAATAAGGTTCATTAGATAATGTATTAACTAACATGAACTAACCATGAGCAATACATTTGTTTCTGTATTTACTAATCTTCGTTAACATTAGTTAATGAAAATACAGTTGTTCATTGTTTGTTCATGTTAGTTCACAGTGCATTAACTAATGTTAACAAGATTTTAATAATGTATTAGTAAATGTTGAAATTAATAAATGCTGTATAAGTGCAGTTCATTATTAGTTCATGTTAACTAATGTAGTTAACTAATGTTAACGAATTAACCTTATTGTAAAGTGTTACCGATATTTTTTATTTTATAATAACCTTTTACAAGTTATCAGTTCATGACCCCTTTAAGCAGCACAATTGTTTTCAACATCGATAAAAATAAGAAATGTTTCTTGTGCACCAAATCAACATATTAGAATGATTTCTGAAGGATTATGTAACACTGAAGACTGGAGTAAAATAAAAATGGCTGCTGAAAATGAATAATATTTTTGATCAAATAAATGCAGCTTTGGTGAGTATAAGAGACTCCTTTCAAAAACACTTTTTTCTGAACCCAAAAGTGTATATGAGAATATACAATAAGGTGTTACCGTGGATCCATGGTGGGTTTGTTCGCTGCCTTCAGCTCCTCTAGAGAGGCACACTGCTGCAGGAGTAGCTCTGTGGCTTGTTTTATAGCCTCACTTTCATCTTCCCCTGCTGTTGGGCAGGAAATCTGACTCAAGCTGCGGAAAGTGTTGGTGAAGTCCGCACCTAAGAGGAGGAAGAGGTTACTGTCCTGCAATTGCCCCTCTTCTACTATATTTGACATCACTCTAATATGACTGCTACACAATCTTCATACCCGTGTTATGCATGGTCTGCATAAGTTCTGTGATGAGCATCTCATCCTCTGGTTCCTCCTTCCTCAGCAGACCCAGTTTCTTCCTCATATTGCTCATATAGAACCCATTGTAGAGTGGCAGGTACTCATCCAGTACCTGTTTGGCCTGGTCTGGAGGTAGATCAGGCTCCAGGGCTTCAGCTAGCCGAGCTAAATTCCAGCGGCAGATGGCTGGTTGGGCCTGGTAAGAATACCGGCCTGAATTATCAGAAGCATTACAGATGAAATCTGGGTCAAAACTAATGAGAAAAAGCAAGGAAATTCATGTCATTAATACAAATAATTGCTGAACATTCTGAATAACATTTAATGTTTAAGTGAGACCTTACCGATCCATGAAGCCAAAAGGGCCATAGTCCAAAGTCAGGCCCAGGATGCTCATGTTATCAGTATTGAGGACTCCATGACAGAAACCCACACACTGCCACTGAGCCACCAGCTTTGCTGTTCGTAAAGTCACCTAGTAATAAACATACACATTCAAGTAAATACAGATTTAAAGGTGCCCTCGAATTAAAAATTGAATTTATCTTGGCATAGTTAAATAACAAGAGTTCAGTACATGGAAATGACATACAGTGAGTCTCAAACACCATTGTTTCCTCCTTATATAAATCTCATTTGTTTAAAAGACCTCCGAAGAACAGGCGAATCTCAACATAACACAGACTGTTACGTAACAGTCGGGGTGTACGCCCCCAATATTTGTATATGCCAGCCCATGTTCCCAACATTATGAAAGGCATTAGACAAGGGCAGCCAGTAACGTGTGGAGCAGCACAGCTGAATCATCAGACTAGGTAAGCAAGCAAGAACAATAGCAAAAAAATGGCAGATGGAGCAATAATAACTGACATGATTCATGATAACATGATATTTTTAGTGATATTTGTAAATAGTCTTTCTAAATGTTTTGTTAGCATGTTGCTAATGTACTGTTAAATGTGGTTAAAGTTACCAACGTTTCTTACAGTATTCACGGAGACAAGAGCCGTTGCTATTTTCATTTTTAAACACTTGTAGTCTGTATAATTCATAAACACAACTTCATTCTTTATAAATCTCTCCAACAGTTTAGCATTAGCCGTTAGCCACAGAGCACAGCCTCAAATTCATTCAGAATCAAATGTAAACAATATAACAGTATACAATACTCACATAATCTGACGCATGCGTGACGAACACTTTGTAAAGATCCATTTGAGGGTTATATTAGCTGTGTAAACTTTGTTTATGCACTGTTCAAGGTAAGGGCGAGCTCCGTGGGCGGGCAGCACGAGAATTAAAGGGGCAGCAGCATAAATCAGCTCATATTTAATGATGCCCCAAAATAGGCAGTTAAAAAAATTAATAAAAAAAATCTATGGGGTATTTTGAGCTGAAACTTCACAGTAACATTCAGGGGACACCTTAGACTTATATTACATCTTGTAAAAAAACGTTTGATGGCACCTTTAATATAAATAGACAATAAAAATGCTAATGCTTTATATTAAATATTACTAATTTAAAAAGTAGTCAGAACAAGTGCACACATCTGTTCCCATTATATCCTGACAAAGCTTGAACTATTAGAAAAGTAACATTTATTTACTAAAGAATAAAATAGAATAAAAAGATTGTGCTGGTATTTTTTCTAATTAATGTCATAATATAAATTTAAATCTAAAAGAGTTTTATTGAAAAATAAAATTATATTAGCTAACCTAATCACTGCTATGCTCTAATGTAGTTTCAGTGGATAAGAAGCTAAATCTGATGATGTTAGCCTGGCAAAGTCACTCAGGTAAATAAGGTCAGTGAGGATAATGAGATTATAGACCAACAAACAACTGAAGCAACTAAAAATTGTGTGAAACTATATATAGTAGTTTCAATGGATAAATAGTACGACCACAGCAATCATTTTATTAAAAGCAAAAAAGAAAATGATCTCAGTATACCTCTCTGAAGAAAGCAGTATTCCTCTCAGTGCGGTCTGAGTGATTCTGTTGGATCTCTGGGTAGAAGTTCATAATGACATAATCCAGCATCTGAGTTCTGATCTCATTGTGGCCATAGCTGGGACCTTGCCGGCCAGTGAACTCATCAGCTCGTTTGAAGATCTCAAATGATCCAAACCTACATCAAGAATCAGGACAATTTCTTTCAGGACAACATCTCTTATTTGATCAAGTTTCCATCATACTTCAGTTATTTTACTGTTATTACTACATGTAACATATTTAACAAGGACACTGTAAAATAAAGTGTTACCTAAAGCTGAAATAAAATCAAAGATAATGAAAAACCTTAAAGAAAATTAGAAGTGCTGACCTGGCAAAAATAAATACACTAAAATTACAACAACTAAATTTGAAATAAAAATAAAGCTAAATAGAAATATAAAAAAAACTAACTAATAAAAATGACAAAAGCACAACAAAAAAATAAATGCATATTTAAAATATTAATATAAATAAAATGACACTTATGTGAGAAAGTATTTAGGAACTAAATAAACAGTTACCTAATAAAACTGGGAGCAATGCGCAAGACCACAGAGCATCTTTCCATGCGTGGATTGCCATCGTAGAAGATATCCCTCATGACTCGTGAATCTGACGTCACTACTGATCCAGCTCTCGTGGTCGGCACTCCCAAGGCAAAAACCGCCTCGCTGCACAGCAACTCACGTATGCTGGAGCGCAAAACCTTCCGCCCATCTGCCTGTCTAAAAAACAGGACAAAAATGTAAACCTTAACATAACAATACTGCTTTGGATGGTAACAAAACTTGAAGTGAATTGATCTGGATGATGACACTGTTTTCTGCAGAGCTGAGTTGCAGCTAATTCGACTTTGTTTCATAATTGACAAATTTACAGCATTGACACTGTTATTGAACTGACTTGAATCAACATTGAACTGAATCAGCTGCTTTACAGCACAATTTGAATTTGTCTCATATTTAATGAGGTTGGCATCATTGGTCATTATTTCCTGTTTATTAAAGGATTAGTTCACTTTCAAATTAATTTCCTGATAATTTACTCACCCCCATGTCATCCAAGATGTCCATGTCCTTCTTTCTTCAGTCGAAAAGAAATTAAGGTTTTTGATGAAAACATTCCAGGATTATTCTCTTTATAGTGGACTTAAATTGAACAGTCAAAATTAGTTTCAGTGCAGCTTCAAAGGGCTTTAAACGATACCAGACAAGGAATAAGGGTCTTATCTAGAGAAACGATTTGTCATTTTCTAAAAAAATTAAAAATTATATAAGTTTTAACCATAGATGCTTGTCTTGAACTAGCTCTCTTCTTCTTCTCTATTAGAATTCCGGCAGTGTAGACACTGCTAAGTGTATTACTGCCCTCCACAGGTTAAAGTTTGAACTAATTGTTATATAATTGCACTAGCATATTGTACATGACAATTTAATTCAAACTTTGACCTGTGGAGGGCAGTAATACACTCAGCAGCATCTACACTGCCGGAATTATATAATTTTTATTTATTTTTTTTTAGAAAATGGCCAATCGTTTTGCTAGATAAGACCCTTATTCCTCTAGTCCACTATAAGGAGAATAATCCTGGAATGTTTTCATCAAAAACCTTAATTGCTTTTTGACTGAAGAAAAAAGGACATGGACATCTTGGATGGCATGGGGGTGAGTAAATTATAAGGACATTTTTATTTGAAAGTGGACTAATCCTTTAATGTGAAGCTGCATTGAAACAATCTGTATGGTATAAAGTGCTAAAGGTAAATAAATAAAGGTGACTTGTTTATCTTAAGGAAAAATTATTTTGGTGGAATTTGGGTAGACTTTGCCCCTTTTTAGTTAGTTCATATTCTGCTTTTATACTATGCAAGGTGTAAGATGAATTTTAAGAAAATAAAAGACCACTTTTATGTTACATGACACAATCTGCAATAGGAAAACATGTGTTGACAGCCAATGAGAATATCATAACATGATGTAGTAATTAAATAAAATGTTGGCAAAAGTGATATTACAGTAGCAAGCCTACCTAGAGTATGGTGTCAGGCCGGCACCCTTCACCTGGATCTCCCAGCGTCCAGTGGGATTCTCATGCAGTAATTCAGGGCTCTGATCCACTGGGGCTTTCACTTCTCCCAGATAACATGCAGCTCCATCACCAAGCTGTCCTGCAAACTGTCCAAACTGGTGTCCGCAGTAACAATGGGCAGCAGGTTCTGATCCTGGCATCACTTTAGACCCACTGAGATACTCTGGGCCCAGTGGATCCTTCAGAACCTCCTCAGCATCAAGACCCAGAAGTGCCAGAGCTGGACCTGAAACTGCCACAAACTTTGGGTTCTTTAGAGGGGTGGGTTGAACTCTAGAGAAGCAGGCCCCCCGGACCTGTCGGACTCCTGGCTCGGTGGACGGGTCCAGTGGAAGTTGTTTAAGAGCAACATTGTCGAACTGCAGTCGTTCAAAGCAAGAGCGGCTCGTGCTAATACCCATGTCGTCCATTGCCGCATTTGACAGTGATCTAAGTAAAATAACACCGGGACATGAGATATAAAGCCGTGTTAAACGGGCTCCAGCAGAAGCCATTCACATCGTACTAATGTCTACTAAAGCTTGTTAGATAAGGAGAGTGACTGTCATCGTTATATAACTCCTAACAGAACCAAGTTGATGTCAAATTTTGTCCATGGAAATCCGGTCCGTCGTTGTTTCTGTCCCCCCCTAGAAACAAACACATCGGAACGAACTTGGTTCTATTCGGGAAAAAAAACATTTTTTTTTTAATGGAACACTCTCCATTTACTTTCAATATAAAGAGAATGGTTGTCATTGATATAAATAATAAATTTTGCTGCAGTATAAATATTGATAAATATATTGATATATAACGTATTCAAACTAACACATGTCCGGGTGTATAAAATTTTCCAAAAATATCTTCTAGGATTTTTTTTTTTAAATAGTCATTAGTTGGTGACTAGGGTTAGTTCACCCAAAAATGAAAATTCTGTCATTAATTACTCACCCTCGTGTCGTTCCACACCCGTAAGACCTTCCCCTTTAGAACACAAATTAAGATATTTGTAATAAAATCCTATGTGTCAGTGTGTCCATCCACGCACTGGATAAAATCAGCATCTTTTAAGTCAATGCATCAACATCTTTCATCATATGTGCGGGAATGGATTTTTGACAGATGTATATTCGCTACTTTCCTCAAAAAGACTCTACATTTTCAGAAAGAATCGCTACTTTTCCCAAAAAGAATCGCTACTTTCCTAAAAAAGAATCGCTACATTTCCAAAAAGAATCGCTACTTTCCCCCCAAAAGATTCACTACATTTTCAGAAAGACTCACTATATTTAAAAAAAAAAGAATAGCTACTTTTCCCAAAAAGAATGGCTACTTTCCTAAAAAAAAAAAGAATCGCTACATTTCCAAAAAGAATCGCTACTTTCCCCAAAAAGAATCACTACATTTTCAAAAAGAATCATGAAAGACAAAAATGAACATTAAATCTGATACTGGTTAAAGTCCAGCCACACACAAAATCAGCATCTTTTAAAGGATTAGTTCACTTTCAAATAAAATTTTCCTGATAATTTACTAACCCCCATGTCAGTTTAATTTTTTTTCCAAAAATAGCCCTTGATTCTTAATACTGTGTGTGGTTACCTGGATGATGACCTGGATTTTTTTTTGTTTTGTGATGGTTGTTCATGAGTCCCTTGTTTGTCCTGCGCAGTTAAACTGAGCTCTGTTCTTCAGAAAAACCTTCAGGTAAACATGCAAGAATCTCCTGTTGCTTCCAAAGGGCGGTTCTAAATTAAAAAATATGGCCTTTAAACAAAATAAGAAAAACTTGCACATCATCTTCTTGTTCAAAAGTTTCCCCCCCTGGCTCAATGCATTGTGTTTCCTCCTGGACCATCAATGAATGTTTGAACCTTTTTTAATAGTTGTGTTTGAGTCCCTCAGTTGTCCTCAGTGTGAAAAGATGGATCTCAAAATCATATGGTAACTGCTGGAAAGGGTTCAAATATGCAAAAGATGCTGGAAAATCAAAGAATTTGCAGGACTTGGAGGACTTTTTTTATCTTGTGGACTTTATGTAAACATCTGTTATGTGAAATACTTTATTCAAAGACATACGATTTTCATGATCCTTCTAATTTTGTATTAGTTTAATTCATATTCTGAAAGGGGTATGCAAACTTTTGAGCTCAACTGTATAAAGGTGGAGAGATGAAAAGACAAATATAACATGTTGGAAAATGTATATATTTTAGTTAGATCTGAGCACTAGCTATTTAGCTTGTTGAAGATTAAGGATAACACAAAAGGATAGCACTAACAAAAGAAGAGTTATTCCCCCTTTCCACGTTAACAATGGTTAGAAAGAAAAAAAATATGTAGCAGTATAGTTCAAGGGCGTACAAAGAGGTGCGTTCAATATACATTACTTGTACTTATTGACCATGTAATTTCTCACTTATCAAGTGCAGCAGATCTAGATGATCAAAAGAGCACTTCATGTGTAGTCAACTGGAAGACAGTTTTAATTTTCATGAAGACAGAAAAACTTATCAGGAGAACCAGCCTA
Organism: Chanodichthys erythropterus; assembly: GCF_024489055.1. NCBI lineage: Eukaryota > Metazoa > Chordata > Actinopteri > Cypriniformes > Xenocyprididae > Chanodichthys > Chanodichthys erythropterus. Next base: position 31,431,195 of record NC_090227.1, read on the forward strand.
CTGGGTCACTGGATCAAGTTTTTTAAAATAGGTTTTCAACCTGTCAACATTTTCAAAAAGTTAAATGCAGGGACTGTTGTTCTACAAATAGAAATACCCATTAAACACCAGGGCACTGAAACATTTCCCATAATATATGTTGTAAAGATTTCTTGAATTCCAATTAAATAATCCCAACAAACCATCTACATAAAAAAATCATGCAGATACATTCATATAGTCATCCCCTTCTCTAGCATAAATGCACATGGAACACATGCAAAGTCTTAATTTGAGCCCCACTACAGCTCAATACACAATTTTCATTCAGCATCTAAACATTTAAAAGAACAAAGGTAGGCAGCTTTTTTTGGCATTAGCATTCCCCATCACACTCAGACACACAAGTGTTATGTGTTTTGACTGTGCCTGTGCCACATCTAAAATTGATTTTCAGTCACCCTATAAAACACCATAGTAAAAAAAAAGGTACTTAGAAAAGCAAAGTCAAAATGTGAAGCAGCAGTTCCAGTAGTATAAGACTGTAAGCACACAAACACTCTCACCTTTTATTCATATAAAGCATGATTCAAAAATTGTGCCCTGATGGCTTTTCTGTAGAAGCATTTTCCTGTCAACATACCTTCTTTGAAGGTTGTCTACATTTTTTAGACAGTGGTAAAATGAATGAATAAATATAAAAAAAGGTAATTTCAATACAATGGTTAAGAGTATTACCATACTATCAGCAATGAGCTTTAAGTTCGTTTCCATTTTAGTGAACTTAACCTTTATGCAACTCAACTTCAATGACATGTTAGCAAAAAAATAGTAAATTGGAGGAAAACAGCTGTTAGTTTCTTCTGGGAAAAAAACTGAATCAAGCACTATCTCATTATGTAAACACAAAATGTATCTTGTCTAATTAATTCATTGTATTACTTACTCTTTTCTATAAATGCCAAGCTTTTCTTCAGCAACAACTTTTTTTATTAGTTGTTTTTTTTACCAATTATGAAAGTGTGAGTGAAAGAGGAACCAAGATTTAATAGTACCCATTTATTATGACCATATGGAGAGACAGCAAAACACCCTGACCAGTCTCTGTTCCTTTTAGCCCTTTCCAGGTCATGTAGTAGGAGGCACTTGATAGCTAGCACAGCCAATAGTTTACACCGGGCTTATCAGGGAACTAAACCAAGCAACCCCACATAGAGTGAACGAGACTGGCTGTGACTTGAAACTCTCCAACACTGTGTGCAGTTGTTATAGTTTCACTCATTTCAAGCCATTTTCCAGAAACATACAAATTCAATCACTGAAACCAAAAATACTTTGGTCATAATCATTTTCCCAATGTGCTTTACATGTATTTATCATCAAGTCATAATTTCAATAAAATCTAATGGTCCTAAATGGCACTTTTAGTGCAGTTCAGGTTTTAAAAATTAGTTCTGGGATGCTGTTCCATTATTCAACCAAATAAAAAAAGGTTGCTCTCCTACTCATACTCCATAAATTACAGATTATGGCTGGAGTAGGTCATAGATTCAAATGCTGACTTACAGGGAATAACAATACTGGACTGCTGGGAAACAAAATTCATCAATCATTTGCAGGAGCCAACCAAAATAAAAAAAAAGCACAGCAAAATAAAACTTCATTCAGTTCAAGTTGGATAAGGTGGGAAATCCTGCTGCAGCTAATTTCCTAGTGGGTCATACTTTAAGAATGAGGAAAGAGAAAGAAAGCATGGTCCGATTTCTTTGGCAGTACAGCTCTGCGTCCACACAGGTACACAGAGGGTTGAGGAGGTGACAGAGCTAGTCAAAGGCTTCCACCCACATTGCTTATTTCATGAGATGGAGATGATGTTTGCCTTTAATCTTCCTCCTAATCTACCCAACCACCATCCTGTAGTTAAGGCTACTGGTGTTCAGTGTGACATCCTGATCTCACTGCTGAAAAGTCTGTGCCGTTTAGAGAAGGGTCAAACGGAAGGCGTTCGTATATTTTCAAACAGCGATTGGACAGTTGGTAAGGAGAGCAACGCCCTCCCCACACCCTTGCTGGCACGGAAGCAGGCATAACCAAGAAGCCCCCACATGGCTCCCTTCAACACGTTCCGTACTACCCAGCTGAAACGAGATGGTGGAGCCACGCTAGGAGGAAAAAACAAAAAATTTTATCATGGCAGATCTTATATCAGTACTATGATCTACTTAAGTACATACAACCATTCCAGTACGCACCTCATGATCTCATGGATATTGAGCTCTTTATCCCAGTTCCTCTCAATACCAGGCACATGACCCATCCCAACCACTCCAACAACAACAGCAGGCACTTCTGAGAAAAAGAAAGTTTGTATGAACATGAGGTTTCATGTTGGTCCCGCAGAAACATACGTTACCTTCTCCCGCTCCCACCCGCAAAAGCCCACAGGTAAAAGTACATCTTTTTTTTCAATACATTCATAAAACTTCCATGAAATAGTTTCAAGTTACGAGTCACCTAGCAACAACGTAAAGACAAAATGTATGTTATTAAAGCATCTACATTCACAAACCACTGATTAACAGGAAAGCAAGCATAGGTTACTGCATGTGTGATGAAATAAAAGCGTACAGAGAGTGCTCCCTTTATAATTATTAAAAAGCTGTCACTCTTTGTTAATCGCAATCTCACAAAGTTCCTTTATAATCAATGAAGCTCACTGCACAATGAATCTCTTGTAATGTTAACACTTTGTTATAACGAGAGGATTTATGTTTTGAGCGGCGAGTGGATTCTAACTTATTGGCCATTGAGTTCAAGAAATCAACAGATATATTTGGGATTGTCTGCATTGCAACAATGCTACAAAAACATGTTGTAAATAGAAACCTTTGACACTCTCTAGAGCACAACATGCACTGGATCGCTTGCCAAAGCTATTTCATCAAAATGCTATAATTATGGAAAAAAATGATTCTAGACCAGCAGTTATGAGCCAAGCCTTGCTCTTACACATGCTCAGCCTGTGCCTGTAAATTATTTTTATTTCATTTTGGTTTTTCTTGTTGCTTTTGTGCAATAGATTAATAATTTATTTGTTTTTAGATATTTCTATTCTGCAGGAGTCATACAAATCATTTTATTCTCTTCCGCGACCCGCACACACGTGGGTCCCGCACTCACGTATTAAATCGTACTCTGTTGTGTTGGGTCCTGCGTTAGTGCAGGCCTTTAGTTTCATGTAAAAAGTAACATGACTCCAAATATGTTTCTTACCATTATATTATTTATTAATATTTTTCAGTTGACACCTTTATTTTACTTTTAGTAATTTTATGTGCTTTTGTCATTTTTATTAGTTAATTTTTTTTTATAATACTTCTACTTAGCTTTAATTTAGGTTTAGTAATTTTAGTACTTAAAGGGATAGCTCACCCAAAAATGAAAATTTGATGTTTATCTGCTTACCCCCAGGGCATCCAAGATGTAGATGACTTTTTTTCTTCAGTCGAACGCAAATTATGATTTTTAACTGCAACCGTTGCCGTCTGTCAGTCAAATAATAGCAGTAGATGGAAACTTCAACTATAACAGTAAATAAAACTTGTCCTAAGACACGAAACGATCGGTTTGTGCGAGAAACCGAACATTATTTATATAATTTTTACCTCTAATACACCACTATGTCCAACTTCGTTCAGCTTCCTGTTAGTGAGGTCAAAAAACGCATTCTGATGACGGAAGTGATGTCTCGCCCATATACTTCAATGAGCGCGAGACATCACTTCCGTTGTCAGAGCGCGATCAGACCTCACTAGCCGGAAGCTGAACGAAGTTGGACAGTGGTGTATTAGAGGTAAAAAATTATATAAATACTGTTCGGTTTCTCGCACAAACCGATCGTTTCGTGTCTTAGGACATCAATGTGCCGTCACGAGCCGCAGGGTTTAATTTGGATTTGTCTATGGAAGTTTTTTCGACTCTTATTGTTCAAGTTCCCAATCACTGCTATTATTTGACTGACAGACGGCAGCGGTTGCAGTTCAAAAATCATAATTCGCGATCGACTGAAGAAAAAAGTAATCTACATCTTGGATGCCCTGGGGGTAAGCAGATAAACATCAAATTTTCATTTTTGGGTGAACTATCCCTTTAAACTTATTCAGAAAATTTTAAAAAGAAATTTTCTAATTTTTCATCGAAGTATTTCATCTAACATTTATATTTTATTTCAGTGCTTAATCAATAAACAAAATTATTTTTAATAGTTTTGGTTTTAATTTAGGTTTTTGTTTGAGGGATGGTCCAGCCAAAAATGAATTCTGTCATCATTTACTCACCCTCATGTAGTTCCAAACCTGTATGACTTTCTTTCTTCTGTGGAACTTAAAATATATGAAGTTCCCAATCACTTCCATAGATTGGACCCGGAAACATTCTTTTGTGTTCCACAGAAAAAGGTATGTCATACGGGTTTGGAACGACATGAGTAAATGATGAGTAAATATTTAACAATAACACCACTGATTACTGGGCATACCTGAATATGTATTTTATGAATTAAACATTTTTCTAAATCAAATTGGCATCAATTTAACTTCAAGGCAGAGCACTGGAAAAGACTACAGCATGAGAAGAACGCGCAGTACTCACTCTCAGCATTAGGAGGCGCCTCCACACAGCGCGCTGCCTGTCTAAGTGTGTGTGTGAGGTAGATGTCTCGTTCTGCAACAATAGTGCGGTGGAGGGCTGGAAACTCGCCGATCATCTCTGACATGGTCTGTTCCAGAAGATCTTTTTGTTTGCACTTCTCTACATCCTCCTTGCTGATAAGAGCAAAAACACATACCAAAAGTGTGAGAATTTTAAAAACAAGAGCATATCCAAGCCATACTTCCCACAATCCCCCCCCAAAAAAAGAAAAATGTTTTGCTTAAACTTTGCTTTAGCCTATATTTAATACCATTATTTTAACAACAATGAATACTTGTCCTAAATGGCCCTAAATATAGGATTCATTAAGCTCAAAGGAGCTTCATGCTTAAACAAAAAAATAATAATTTTATTACTGTAATGCTTTATTACAAACCATCTTCAATGTAATACATTAAAATTTTTGAATTTATACATCATGGTAGAATACTACAAAAATGCCATGGCTATCAATTAAATTTAATTACTTTTTATGTATTATTTTTTTAAATGTTAAATTAATAAATTAAATTACAAATAATTGTATATCCATTTTGTTGAGAAAAACCCTTTAAAAAAAGTTTTATAGTATAATTTTTATTATAAAATAATTATCACCTGCCTAACTGTGGCAGATGAAATAGTGTTGAAGTGGACAGACACTACAAAAGTACCTGTAGAAATTGTATAGATATATGTTAACATTGTTTTATTACATATCTTTGAACATATAAGCTTATCGCTTCCAGTCCATAGCAATCCATCTTGCAAAACTGGTCTATGTACACATGCAGACTGGCATCTTTGGCATTCATGTCTCTGTCTGTTTTTCCGGTCTCATTTTTAAGACACCGTATGAAGTTTTATTTTCTGAGAGACTTCTTAAAAACATAAAGGAGTGATCGCTGTGCACATAAAGACAAAGTGGTGTTGACTTGTACCTGATGGGGTCAGAGAGGAAGCACAGGCCCCAGGCCAGACGAGCCTTCTGCCACAGGCTGAGAGCAGCTATTGCACGCTTAAAGGTTACTGGAATGGGCCGATCCCCAAGATGAAATTTACAGAAGGGCACTTTTCCTGCCTGAATTGGGTAAAATAGAAGGAAATGCATATTTTATTTACGCAGATCAGTCTTTGCTGTGACATGTACTGCGGTGTCCACAGGTTTCATGTTTCGTGACTGTGCGCACTTATTGTTTTTTGATAATTGGTGACATCTGCTAGAAGTCAGGAATGAGTGCATGAGTTACAGTGCATGTCAGGACCACGAGGACTGTGTAAGTGAGGGAGAGCATGTGTATTCGCACTGACCTCCTTAAAGGCTTCTCTAAACTCTCCTCCAGGGGCCATGCCCAGCTGTTCTGTAATGTGAGCTGAGACTTTGAGCAGCAGTATCTGCATGAGGCCAGACATCACTCCATTCTGACACAAGAAATGGAGAAAAAGAGAAAAAAGCAAAACAGAGAATAGAAATGAGGTTAAACTTGTAGCATGTTGATAAATTAATTCAGAGGAATTTGTTTGGCAGTTTAATTATGCCTTCAGTTTCATGGCTGACCTGCTTAATAGCCTGCTGGACCTTCTCCAAGTTGATGTCTTTAGCTTCTTTTAGCAGCGTTTTCTCATCCATTTTAAGCATGGATACTCTGTACTGGCACAGCTCCACCACCACCACATCAGGCTGGACCGCTCGGATTGTCTAAAGCAAAGAGAATCAATTCAAAACAGCATCTAGTCAATCAGTAGCTAATACTAAAGGCGTTTTACATTCAAACATTGGTTGTGAGCCCACAAAAAAAAAAAAAAAAAAAAAAAAAAAAAAAGAGAAAGCCAATGCTTACAGTGGCAACATCTTTCTTGCTGCTGTCGCTGAAGTGAGCGGTGCCAACCAGGTACACAATACTGCCGTCAGGTGTGGAGAGACGCGTCACAGTGTCTGGAAGATCAGGCTCTGCCTGCCGGCGCTGGGTACGAACCTGCCACAACACTTCCACTGCCTCAGAGTCTGCTAAAAAGACAAAAACATTTTCATAATCGTAAAAAGTGGAGCAAGAACACTACATTTACATACATTTATACACACATATATACATTTATACAAACACACACACACACACACACACACATTACGCTGACAGCACTAAAATTCTAAAACTAAAAATTAAATAAACTGAAAAAAAATAAATAAAAATTAGGAATGACGTGAAAGATAAACTTTAATATTTTCCTAAACAATAAATAAACTAATTATTTAAACATTTATAACTCTAATAACCCTGCACTGAACAAGGAGAGGTTTGTCTATGATATACTGTGACATTCAATTTGATGACTACACAGCACCATTTCTTACAAAACCATATGAAAGAAACCTGGGATTTAGATCTACTCAAGGGCGTAGATTTGGTTTCAACATTGGGGGGGTTGAGCGTTGGTATTATTTTTTTTTATTAATTTTTTTTTTTAATGTGTATAGCGTTTTTGGATAATTTATTTTTTCTCTCTATCTCTATCTCTATCTCTCTCTCTCTCTCTCTCTCTCTCTCTCTCTATCTCTCTATCTCTATTCATCCATCATAACTTTATGGAATTTATCTATAACCATTCATCAAATTCTAACATAATTTCTTTCTTTTTAGAATCACTCCATTATGTTAAATATTGAAACCACCAGTAGATGGCAGCGATTCGACATTTTAATGAGTGAGCTACTTAAATCGTTCAAGCAAATTCGTTCAAAATCAGATTAATTAAGGAAGAAAACAAACACCGATGTGAATACTTTTGTCATTGATAAGACACTATTGATAAATGAAGTAACAAAACAGACGGCTGTTTTGGTAACTGGTTACAGTTGCACTGATAGTTATGGCTAAATTGCAATGGATTAGCTAGTTAAAATATATGTGGAGTATACTTAGCTATTACAAATGTTTTCATACCTCCTAAGTACATGCTTTATTCTTTTTAACGTCCCTCTTTGAACAGAAGTATAGTCGAACGGTTCTCTTCATTTTTTGGTGCTACCCGTGCTCTCCATTCAAACAGTACAGCACCATTCGCGTTGTTTTGGTGAAAGTGCGACGCGCATTGGTTGGGCGTTACCAATTGGTTCAATGGAAGGAGGTATTTTTTTGACAAACTCATATTCGATTAGAAACAGAATTATTGTTACAAAATAAATGAATTATACATATGTTAGTATAAATCTACTGTGATTTTCATGTTGAAATATTGAGGGGGGGTTGTAACTGATGGATTTGAATATTGGGGGGGGTACCTCCCCCCCATCCCCCCCGCAAACTACGCCCCTGGATCTACTATATTGTAAACTTTAAATCAGAGATTACTCACAAAGTTCAAGAGGAAATGGAGGTTGTGTGTCATCTTCTGCTGGGCCAACTGAGTCATCCTACATACAAAAACAATGTATTATAATCTATATAATTCTTTGTATAAACATGCTGACAATCTACACAAAACAGGTGAGAACAAGCTTGGTATTAAATTCTAGGAACTCAGAACTTTGCGTATTCATGTTCGAGGTTGAGGATATTTTAAAGGGTTAGTTCACCCAAAAATGAAAATTTTGTCATTTATTACACACCCTCATGCCGATCCACACCTGTAAGACCTTCTTTAATCTTTGGAACACAAATTAAGATATTTCTGTTGAAATCCGTTGGCTCTGTGAGGCCTTCACAGGGAGCAATGGACACTTCCTCTCTCAAGATCCATAAAGGTACTAAAAACATATTTAAATCAGTTCATGTGAGTACAGTGGTTCAATATTAATATTATAAAGCGAAGAGAATATTTTTGGCATGCCAAAAAAACTAAATAACAACTTATATAGTGATGGCTGATTTCAAAACACTTCTTCAGGAAGCATCGGAGCATAAATTAATCAGCATGTTGAATCTTTTGTTCGGAGCGCCAAAGTCACGTGATTTCAGCAGTTTGACGCACGATCCGAATGATGATTCGATACACTGATTCATTGTGCTCCGATGCTTCCTGAAGCGTGTTTTAAAATCGGCCATCACTAAATAAGTCGTTTTTTTTTTTTTTTTTTTTGGTGCACCAAAAATATTCTCGTCGCTTTATAATATTAATTGAACCACTGTATTCACATTAACTGATTTAATTATGTTTTACCTTTATGGATCTTGAGAGAGGAAATGTCATTGCTCCCTATGGAGTCCTCACGGAGCCATCAGATTTCAACTAAAATATCTTAATGAGTTCCGAAGATGAACGAAGGTGTTAGGGGTGTGGAACGGCATGAGGGTAAGTAATAAATGACAGAATTTTCAGTTTTGGGTGAACTAACCCTTTAAGCAGTTTTAGTTAAAAAAAAAATAGCTTGAGAATTCAGTCCATATTTCTTCATCATGGGAAATGCCCAGCTAAATAAACAATTAAGACCATTTTCCAACACTCTCAGTACCCACAAGGCGGCAATAAAGAGACAATGTACATTAAAGCAGACTGAAAGTCAACAAAAAGCACAGGAAACTGAATGATTGTCATGAGTTTTAAAATACCATTTTTTTATTTCTTCCTTTTACAAACCAGAGATGCTGTTTCTATTTAGCAGCTTGAATCAAACCCTCCTTAATTATTAAAGATAAACATTTATCACCATGCAAATGAGTATATAAATATAGTAAAAAAAAAATAATAATAATAAAAACCTGCCAAATAAGACAAAACAATACATTCATTCCACCAAAGTCTTACCTCTGAGTTGTTGTCCTGTTCCATTGTCCGCTGTTCAGTAAACCCTCAACCTGGAATAAAAGATCATAAGTCAGATGCACAAACAACCCATATGACTCCACAAAATGGCTTTGAACCATTAAACAGTTAAACAACCTTGGAAGGCGGTGTATTGGCCTGGCCTGTTGGAAATATATGGCTAAATACTAACAAGACACTGTTTAATTAAAGGATTTGAAAGTTTTTTGACTTGGGTAGTTGGGTAGGCTGAGTAAAGTGAGTCATCAGGCTTGATTATCAGCCTGCCATCTTGCCTTGTGCAACTAGACCACGTATACTTTCCAAACTACTGTGACTCCAGCACACCAGGATTAGCTGGTGTTTTGTTGAGGGTTTAGATCTGAAAAACATATCTTTAAAGTGGAACAACAAAGCGTGTTTATGTTGACCATGTAACAGATCTAATCCTACAGAAGACAGACATTAAAGGTGGCAACCTGCTGTTATCAGACCACCTGGTTAGCACATCATACTCAATTTAGACAGCTAGCTTACAGTCTTCAACACCTCAAACCGGGATTGTAAACAGTTACATTTTGAGGGAAAAAAGCCTCTCGTACCAATTTTAAATTCAAATTGAAAATGTTTTTGACTAGCTGCAATCTCAGCCACCACTCCGAAAAAGGAACAAAAATAAATCTTACATTTGACTTGGTTGACAGCTTGTTCACTCTTCCCACAAGAGTAACGAATCGGACCAGATCCAACTGTCAGTTGTAGAGAGGGATGATTCTTGACAAGGTAGCTCGGCTACAGGCTAACTGCGCACACATACACGCAGCTGTTAGCTGATGCTATGCTAATATAAGCTAAGCCCCTTTAAAAACTTCACAGAACTGACCGATAATAAGTTATTTAATTCGCTCGCTGTTACGATTATAATATTATAATTTGCATTATATAGAGATTTAAAGAATACTTAAAACAACCGCCTTGACTGCTGTTTGGTAACGTTAGCTAGCCTCGGCGAAATTGAAATGATTAAAGTTAGAGCTAGTCAGCTGCTTGCATGAAGTGACTCGGTAGCGCCGCCCGTTATTGCCATGCTTTCTGGGTAATGTAGTATATAGGAGGGGGGAAAAAAGACTATTACAGATGATTTTTTTTCGAAAAAGGTCGGACCTATATATACTAGAGTTAAGGACGTATAATTTTAATGTTAACAATATTACTGTTAAACATTTTAAAAACTTGATGTAAAGTGTTCCTTCATTTTTAAATTCATATTAATTTAATTTTGTAACAGTAAGAAGAACTTGGTTTAATATTTTAAACAGATGTAACACTACATTAACTCACTTTTTCTTTCTCTGAAACAAAAAGCAGTTAAAATCTTCAAAAATGTAAATTACGTCCTTTATAAAATGTAATGCATTGTTCTTGTTCAGATAGGATATTGTAGTAACTGAATATGACATTTTGAAACATTTCTAAAATGTTTATTACTGTAATTGATTACCCTGGTTATAACCACCCACATCCCTTCAACACAATACCACTTGAGTCAATCCAAACCCCGTTCTTCGTACATGGATAACTTAATTATCTGGATTTTACTTTTGACAATTTCATTGGATTGTTAGGTTCTACAAAGCTCATAACAAACAATATTATACTGGTGAAAGTCTGTCATCGCTCATTCCTGATCATGGTTTTGACGGGTATCGGTATATTTGCCTTTTCCAATGAACACAAGGACACGCAGTAATATCAGACAATAATCTAGATATTTTAATCTAATCTGCAAATTCATTTGAAGAACCAAATTAGCCAGAGATCAATTATCATCATGATCAATATAATTTATTATACTTCTCTGTATTAAAGGAAAAGTTCACCCAAAAATTCAAATCATCCCATAATTTACTCACCCGCAAGCCATCCTAGGTGTATATGACGCATAACCTGATATTGCTGTTCAACATGTTCCTGGGTCAACATTTTTGTTGATCCTGGAACAACATTCAAATCAACCAATCAGATCTCAGGCACAAGTTTACAGATTATGTCAAGTTTAGGTTTAAAATCTTGAATTGGTGCTTCTACATCAGTGTTATTCATCTATCATTTCCCTCTGATTTTAGGGATAACTTATGGGTAGGGTTAGGTTTAGGGGTAGGAATAGGGTTAAGATGAAATTTTCAGACTAGAATGTTGTTCCAGGATCAACAAAATATGTTGACCCAGGAACGCATCTAACTCAGCAATATCAGGACGTGCATATATGACTTTCTTCTTTCAGCCGAACATAATCAGAGTTAAATTAAATTATATCCTGGCTCTTCCCAGCTTTGTAATGACATTGAATATTGAGTTTTTGAAGCTCCAAAAATCGCATCCATCCATCATAAAAGTAATCCATAACTGACTCCAGTGGGTTTAAAAAATGCCTTCTGCAGCGAAGCGATGGGTTTTTGTAAGACAAATATCTGTATTTTAAACTTTATAAACCATAATCACTGGCTTGCAGCAATGGCTATGCGTGCAAAAACCCATCAATTTGCTTTAAAAGGCATTTGTAATGCAGGGTGAACTCAAAAACAAAGGAGAGCTGAATCCAAATGCAGTTATTTTATTAAACAAAACAAACACGGGGCTAGGCACCCAAACAAAACATTCATGTAAGGACAAGTCTCAACAAAAGACACAAGAAACACTGGGGTTTAAATACTAGAGGGGTAATAGGCAAACAAGACACCTGGAAATGATCACAGAACTAATCAACTAGAAAAATTACAAGGACTACAAAAATGGCAGACAGGACAGGAAACAGGGTAAAATGTACACTAAAATTCCAATTAACAAAACATGAAACACAAGGCCAGGAAATACATAACAGGGAGGGAAAACGTAAGGAATACGTTAAGGAGTGGATTATAGACGCTCCCAAAAAACAAAAAACAACAAACAAGAGTCCAGGAGGGTGGTGGAGGGGAGGCGGATCAGGGGGAGAGATGGAGGGCCGGGCCAGTCTGGTGGTACTGGAGAATGGGGAGGATCAGAGAGCCAGGGTGATGCAGGCAGAGCAGGGTTCCAGGGTGGAGATGGCATAGTAGGGGGCCAGGGCTGAGCCGAAGACCACCAAGGTGGAGCAGGTGGAGCAGGTGACCACCACAGCGGAGCAGATGAAGCTGGTGACCACCACGGTCGATTAGGTGGAGCTAGAGACCACCATGGTGGAGCAGATGAAACAGGTGACCACCACGGCAGATCATGCAGAACTGGAGACCACCATGGCAGCTTCGGCAGTACTAAAACAGAGAACACAGAGAGGTTAAAAAACAGGAAGCACAGGGGTTTCAGAGAAGGCCTCCTTGGCCAATACAGGACAGGTTGAGAGTTCAAGGACGGGCCCTAGGCCATGACAGGGCAGGCTGAGAGTTCATGGATGACCTCCGTGGTTGTGTCAGGGCAGACAGAAAGTTCAGGAATGACCTTCGTGATCATGTCAAGGCAGACAGACAATTCAGGGATGATCTCTGTGGCAGTGTCAGGGCACAAAAGAGTTCAAAGACGACCTCTTTGGTCATGCCAGGGCAGACAGAGAATTCAGGAACAACCTCTGTGGTCATGTCAGAGCAGACAGAGAGTCAGGGACGAACTCTGTGGTCATTACTGAGTCAATAGAGAGCACAGCTGCCTCGGGAGGAACTGTAGTGGCCGCAGCCTCAGAAGGAGCTTTAGTGGTCCCACCACCGCTTCTGGAGGAGTTGTAGCGGTTGTCACCGCCTGAAGCAGTGTGTGCGGCCCAAACACACAAGACACGGCAGATCAGGCGGAACTGGAGACCACCATGGCGGCTTCGGCAATACTAAAACAGAGAACACAGAGAGGTTAGAAAACAAGAAGCACAGAGGGTTCAGAGAGGGCCTCCTTGGCCAATACAGGACAGGTTGAGAGTTCAAGGATGGCTTCCTTGGCCATGAAAGGGCATGCTGAGACTTCATGGATGACCTCCGTGGATGTGTCAGGGCACACACAAAGTTGAAAGATGACCTCTGTGGTCATGCCAGGGCAGACAGAGAATTCAGGAACAACCTTTGTGGTCATGTCAGAGCAGACAGAGAGCTCAGGGATGACCTCTGTGGTTGTTACTGAGTCAAAAGAGAGCACAAGTGATTTATAATCGGCCTCCTTGCCATATCAGAACAGGCAGAAGTTCAGGACCGGTCGTAGTTGCCTCGAGAGGATCAGTAGCGGCCACTGCAGCCACCTCAGGAGGAGCTGTAGTGGTCGCCACCACCGTTTTGGGAAAAGCTGTAGCGGTTTTCACGGCCTGAAGCAGTGTGTGCGGCCCAAACACACAAGATGGTCATAGCTATTACAGACAATGCAGACGACTCTGGGACCACTGGACTTGAGGATGCTAAGACTACTGGAATTAAAGACAATGAGATGACCGGACTTGGCAGCATTGGGATCCGTGCCACTGGAGCTTGAGGCCCATAGCCTGTGTTTAGGGGAAGGCTCCTCCTCTATCACCCCCACAGTGTACAATAAACCACTTAGAAGACTGGTACCTCTGCCCCAGCCAAGGCCCAGTCAAGTGCTCAACCAGTGAGAGCAGAGATCATAAATGCTATCTTGGCTTCATCAATGGAATAAACGTGTAGCTGTTGAGCGAGAATTAACTCACACTGTAACAGGAATCCATTGCATCATGCTGGAGTACTGTCAGACTTGTCCGGTAGTGAGAGAAAAGGTAAATGCCAAAGGGAAGCGAGGCTAGTCTCGCGTAGCCAGACCTTCAGACTGACGGCAGAAGGTCCGGACTCTATCGCAGCTTTCATTGGCCAAGGTCTGCCCAAGAGGATGCCATGTTTGGGGTGTGAAAATGTAAAGATGTCCCTACAATAACAGACTGGTGTGCATCTAATAAATTATTCATTAAAGAACATTGTGCAAGTTTACTGCACCAATGGAACCCCGAACTTTAACTACTTTTGAAAATCCAGTGTCACAGTGGCACACATCGTCACAGTTGTAAACACAACGGCGTTCTTCTTCCATGAGGGCATTTGGAGTCACGGCATTTGTTTTCCAGGCGGACCATTAAAGAACACGACACACACGTCTCCCAGATATCCTGTAGAATTCAACCAACCAGATGACGACTTTGAAAATACTGAACTGTTTCCAGTTGTGTGTGCCATATGCATCAGACGTTCAGCCAACGATCCGTAGGCATGAAATCAGAGGCAGAGAGTAAAGCGAGACAGACGGACTGAGGCTAGCTATAGCTGAAAGGCTAGATGTGCTGGGGCTCAGAGTGAGACTGGAGTGTTTGCAAGGACTTGATTATTTCTTTTGTTAACAAGGTGAGTTTGCACAACTGTTGACGATTTGAAGAGAGCCTGGTCACTTGGGAGGATACTTCCATTTGTAGTTTGAGTATCTCTGCTGAATCCATGGTTTTCTGTGATGATCCAAGTTTTATGTGATGAAGAGGCTTGAGTGTTAGGCTCCATGTGCAGTTTATTAGTTGGCGAGATCAGAATTACAAAGAATGAGCAAATAAAGGCAGCAGAATGGTGGCATGCCATTGGGATCACAGCGAAACAAACAATAAAACAGTTCCAATCACACACTGCAGAGAGAAAAAAACTGAGTCCAGGCACGAGAAATTAATCCAAGGGAGTCCGTCAGAGCAAACGTGAAAACAGGCACTGAGTTGATAGACCGGCAACCAGTCCGAATAATCCAAATCAATCCTAATCCAACCCCCCAAAAAAACAAAAACAAACAAACAAAAAAAAAAAAACTTCACACTGGGCCAGGTGAGCTCAGCATTTATTAACCCACTGAAGTTGTATAGATAACTTTTATGATGGATGGATGCGCTTTTTGGAGCTTAGAAAACTCGGGCACTATTCAATGCCATTACAAAGCTGGGAAGAGCCAGGATATTATTTAATATAACTCTGATTGTGTTTGGCTGGAGGGTGAGTAAATTATGGGATGATTTTCATTTTTGGGTGAACTATTCCTCTCAGCAAAGTCAGAAGAACAGACACCTGATATCAGCAAGCCCTAACACAAAAGATTATTCACAGCCATAGAGTGTTTCTGATTGGCTAAAAAGCATGGGCCGCTTCTCAGAATGCTTTTAACGTTTTATGTGGTATTGTTACAGATAGAGGGACATGTGGGATTTCTCATGACACTGTTCACTGTTTTCTGTGAGTTAGTAAGCATTTTATGCATTGTATTAAAAAAAAAATTTGCTTACAGCATCTTACAACATTGTGAACTTTATAATCCTCTTTCCGAGGTTCATGTATAACAGAGATATCTCATCAAACACACAGAGAGACTCTAAAAAGATAAAGACCTATGCAAGACAGACTAGGTGAGTTTATGATTCAAGTTCAAGTATTTTCTTCCCCATGTAAATTATGTAACATGAGTTTAATTAACAATTGAACATGCAGTATACAACCTATGAGGTAAATCTAACATTTTCTCTTTTTAGCATAGATTCATTTATTTTTCTAAGCAGGTTATTTGGTTGAAATGCTGCAGTTCAATAAATATACGTATATAAAACATTTGTCAAGAATTTGAGACAAAAAATAGACAAAAACAAAAACAAACAAACAAAAGAACAAGCAAAATGACATGGCCATTAACTTTTTTATACATACCTTGTCTAACCCCATTTGAACATATCGGCTCAAAGACTGAATGCCATTAAGATTTTCAAGTTTGAGATTAGCACCCATAATACCATCAAATTATATTCAAATCTAAAACGTCAAGCCTGGAAAATCAGGTGTGTTTCCTTCCCCTCTAATGGTATGGTTATTCATGATCTGTGTTCCCTGTATCACATAAAAATATTGCACTTTGATCATGATATGTGATAGAAAAACAGTGAGCTAATATCAATCTCATGCCTTGTGGTTAGAGGTGCTCTTGGATTATAATTGTTGTGAATTACTGTGCGCTTTGTGCACTTCACTCGCAATCATATACGTTTGTTTTGGCAGGGCATTTGTTAAACTTCACTACAAGGTGCATCAGTGAATATCAAAGGTTTTAACCAGGATTTACAAAGGTGGTGTGACACTTACACGAGTTGTGGTTCATTGTTATCTAGGTATCAAAAGCATATTTCATGAATCCTCTTTAGCTTGAAAATGTCCAGCTGAAGAAGCTGAAATCTTTTTGTCACAACTCTGTCTGTTCAAAAAAAGCTGGTATAAGGATCCATATTTCTTCGGGCAATCCAGAGTTGAATGTCTTTGAGCACTTGGCCCAGAGACCCAGAGTGATATAGTCTCATTGAATAAGGGCACCAGAGGTGTGTGGATGAACGGCATATGACAGTCTTTTTTTTTTTTTTTTTTTAAATAAGGAAAAATCTCATATTATTAGATGTAAGAACATTTTTTTTCCTGTACAGCTCAGTATATATATTCCAAATGTGCATATTATTGCAACAATAAGAAATGAGGTTGCATATTTTAAGAATACATATATTGCGTTGGATACCTCAAGACATCTAAATGAAACAGACGCTGATTGTGGATACGGATAAACAACACAAAACTATGTTCACACTGAGGTTAAACAGGAACAAACTGTGTTTTTTTGTGCAAAATTCTGATGTGCCTCTGCCTTCATTTGGAATGCCATAGGAATTCATTAACCCATATGGTGAGCACCAAGGTCATGGGTAATTTTATTTTCCCTCAAACTACACACACTTCCAAGTATGTGGATGTAAGGCTGAGAGATGGTGTTTAAAGGTGTGCTTTTTCACACAAATAAATGAATAGTGTTTGTTAATATTAAAAGTGATATACACTCACATAAGATGAAGATATAGCAGTGGTCTAAAACATTTTTTTTTCTACATTATGGAGCGTTATGGTAGTTGACATATTAAGATCATATGACCAGCCCAATATTTCACTTTATTTCGGAGTTATTATTATTCCTGTTATGGGATCCTTTGCTTGCAGAATTAATCATGTCAGCCTGTGAATAGGGCATTTCTGCAGTGACACCAGTAACCGAAAATCCATCCTGCAACTACTTTCATATCTCTCAGTACTTCACTTTGTGCTTCAGTTCATATTCTAGTGCTTTTGTGTGCGTGCAGGTGTGTATACATTTCCCTCAACACTCTCCAGCAGCAATCAACTCGCCTGGTCTAGCTAGTCTGTCCCTTCTGTTTTGCTCCTCCTCGTCTTCTTCATACAAGGTATGATGGATGCTCAGCAGCGGGTGTGAGGGGTTTCGACTAAAAGGCCCGGACTGGCTCTCAGGCTCTGCCCCCTGGTTGAGAGGATCTTTGACCTTTGGGGAGTCTGGAGGAGGCATGCTGGCCGTTCCACCATTCATATATGATGTTGTGGAGAGAGTAGTTGTGGAGAAGGCAGTGGTGGTGGACAATGGAGGAGACTCTTTTTTCTCTAAAGGGACAAAAAGTTGATATAGATTTATTGGTAACACCAATATAAAATGATACGTTTTATGTCTGATACTAAAATGCTTCTACCATTTTGCCGAAATAAATAATAATATTAATAATAATATTAATAATAATAATAATAATAAACTAAGAGTGCGTTCACACTTGTCATGTTTGGTTCGATTAAAACGAACCCTGGTGCGGTTGCTCGATTAGTGTGGTTCATTTGAACATGTGTGAACGCTGCCATCCGAACCCTGGTGCGCACCAAACAAGTGGACCGAGACCGCTGAAAAGATGGGTCTCGGTCCGCTTCCAAATGAACTCTGGTGTGGTTCTAATGATATTTAATGCCAGGACTAAATGTTTTTTTTTCTTCTTTGGTCCGGACCAAATGAACCAAACGAACCGAACTACAAGTGTGAATGCACCCTTAAGCTTACTTAAATTTAATCTTCAAAAACTATTAATTTAGTAACACTGTTAAATGTTCTGTTCAAATCTCAAAATTAATTAACAAGTTTTATAGTACATCGTGATGCCTAAATTACTTGTAGAATTTAAAACAATTACTTGTAGTTCGGTTCGTTTGGTTCATTTGGTCCGGACCAAAGAAGAAGAAAAAACATTTAGTCCTGGTCCGATTGGCGTTCAGATTGGCAATTTTATCACCGAACCAAAAGATACCGAACTTTCAGGTATAGGGATACATTTACAACGTGATTGGTAAGATTTTATGACGTATTGCCTAGTTTGAGACGGAACTTACCGAACATCCAAAACAATGCTGTTTTCTGAGGTAAATGCGCTCGTTGTGTGTGTGTAGCGGTGTGTAGCCTGCATGTGATGGTATTTTGGCCAGCTGGAAACTCGTGAAGAGCTTATAAAATGTGTAAAGTAGTCAAAACAGCGGCGAGAATCCATCAGTCACACACAAACGATCTGCTGCGTGGAGACGCGTGTCTGCTGCCTGTGATGGGCAAATTCACGACTATGACAAGAAAAACTGACATGAGTGAGGATTCTGTCCTTTTTAGGGTCTCGTCTTCCTGTTTTTGGTTCGGTTACATGTCTTTGGTCCGTGTTGCGTTCATATATCATTCGAACCACACCAGAGTTCATTTGGAAGCGGACCGAGACCCATCTTTTCAGCGGTCTTGGTCCGCTTGTTTGGTGCGCACCAGGGTTCGGATGGCAGCGTTCACACATGCTCAAATGAACCGCACTAACCGAGCAATCGCACTAGGGTTTGTTTTAATCGAACCAAACATGACAAGTGTGAACGCATTCTAAGTGGGTGAGTTTGATGGCGAAAGTAATGTACAAATAGGGAAAATGTAAAAATGGGAAAATTATGGCACTTTATTGCATGCGTAATATTGCAGTCCTAACCTAAAATAATTTTTGCACTTCTGGTTCAATCTGGTTCCATATTAATGTTTTTTTCTGAATGTCTGAAATAAGATTTTTCAAAGCTTTTATGGGTCTTGGAAGAAGGCACTTGCTAACATGTGGCTAAATGGGACTACAGAGGTTGACAGACACATTAAAAGTTATCACATAAACAGAAAAGGCCTGCTTTTACAGCCTTGTGTTCATTATTGCATTCTTGCAAAACTCTTCTAACTCAAACCTGAAAATGCTTAGAATAAAAGAATAAAGTGTTTGTGATGTTGAAGTCATGCGATTGTGGTATAGTTCGTTTTATAGCCTAATTCGAACTTTATTGTATTTAGGCTTCAAAATTCATTAAAGTTGTGTTCATTTGTGAAGATTACCTTGATGTATATGTATAAGAATTATAAACTTGAGTTAGTCACAAAGCTTTTTTGCAGCATTAATGAGGGAACCAGAGTAATGCTAACTTCCATGTTGGCCTACAATCCCTGCAACACTATTAAATAACCCATATCAATAAGAAATTAAAAAAACTAGCCATGGCAGATATGGTACTGATATACTATGTATCTCTAGAGGCAATTCAAGCATACCAGTAAGAGAAGAGGAGACGTGGACAACTGTATGTGGACCCTCAATATATACATTACTGAGAGAGTGCTCAACAGGGGGAGGTTCAGGGTTGACTGTGTCTGCTTTCGCTTTCTGGATGGTTAGCATGTAGGGATGAACATCCAACGAGAGGTTAAGAGTGTGCTTCCTCTCTATATTGTTTGATTCTGTAGCTGAAGAGTAAAATGAGA
Organism: Chanodichthys erythropterus; assembly: GCF_024489055.1. Classification (NCBI taxonomy): domain Eukaryota; kingdom Metazoa; phylum Chordata; class Actinopteri; order Cypriniformes; family Xenocyprididae; genus Chanodichthys; species Chanodichthys erythropterus. Next base: position 31,451,265 of record NC_090227.1, read on the forward strand.
CACATGATCAGAGGACAATTTTGACCACATTTGTTCTTTTAACTTAAACCAGGTTTTACTTTGCCATTACCTATGCTTGTAGGAGGATGTTGTGTGCTCTTGCTGTCCAGAAGTGGAGCCATAATGCTATCTGGAACATTCTTCCTTCGGACTGGTTTAGGTTTATCTGCCTTTATACTACTATCCAGTCTGGTTAGAGTCAAGGGTTCCTGTATAAAAACAAAGAAATTTAAGGTACATTTCATTAACAGACGGACCATACTACAAGCTATTCATTCACTAAATATGAATGAGAACCTCAAGTCAAGTCTTACTTTAAAAGACTGTGGCAAAGGGTTAGATGAGGGGATCCACTTGATCTTCTTGCGGGGTCTTTTGATTACTGAGGGCTCTCCTCCCAGCTCTCCCACACCGATCACTGAGGGGTCCATATTGGGGTCAATAGTCTGGATACCAGAGTCTCTCATAGTCGGAGTGGCATCGTGGTTGGATTGAGCCAATGCTGCCAGCAGCTGCCGCACCACATTATCATACATGAGGTCACTTTCATTCGTGATAAAGTCCAGTCTGTTGAGAGACTTAATGTGGTCTCTGTTCTCATTACAGAACATGGCCAGAATGTTAATATCACAAAACTGTGACTTCTGCCAGCGCCGACGTGTTTTAATGCCAACTTTGTGCAGCTTGTCGAAAACGAAATTGGACTTACGTACCACAAACAAATGCAGCAAGTTCACAAGGATAATGAGGTTCATAGTACACAGCAAAGCGATGTCCACTGCGGCCATAATGCGCTGGAGCTGCACGGCAGGTAGCTTGCAGTTGACGTTCAGTCGCAGTTCAGGGATGCTGCTAGTGTCCGGCGGCTCGCCAAGCGCGCAAGTGAACTCGTTCTGCTTCTGACGGGCATAGTAGGTGCTCAGGTACGTTATGGGTAATGAGCTGAGGCAGATGATGGCTAAATGTCGCGCCAGGTATATCTTAGCCAGAAAGTTACTCTGCCCTCTGCGCTCAAGATACTTCTCAAACAGGTTCTGCTCGGGGCTCTTCTCCTTCTCGGCATTCTCAATGATCTCCCGTCGCTCACGTTCTGTAATCCCTGGCCCCTTGGACTGGATCTGCTTTTCAATCTTAGGCGCTCTACCCTCAGCCGCCCTGTGGTAGCAGTTGTCAATCTCTTGAAGGAGGAAGTTGAGCTCAGATGTGAGGCGAGTGGAGGCCAGGAACTCCCATCCAAGGGCAGGTATGTACATGATGCCTGCGAAGGCCAGCAGAGCGTAAGGCAGAAACTTGTGCTCGAACAGGGAAGGCCGAAGTTCAGGGTCGACACCAGGAACAGCATCCCGAAGCTCTGTCCAGCAGTAACCTCTGGCATACAGGGCCTGGTCTCGTGTGAAGTTGTGTGGGGTGTAGCAATATATAGATTCCTCTAAAAGAGAAGTTAAAAAATCATAAAAATTCCACTTCACAAAATAATCAGGGTTTTTGCATAGCAATCAATTAGATACCACCAGTTAAGGAATATAGATTAAGAATATAACTTAAATACAAAGTTTAAATAATCATTCTAATTCTAAGATAATAGCGGCGTCCACACCACAACTATAATGATAATGACAGAGGGTTGGAATCACTTACAAAACAGTTTTTTCCAGTTGATGGCTATCATCAGGTTTCTATTAAATGAAATGGGTTTACTGCATAGTGTAAGGCAGCACATGCCAATTGAATGATGAATCAGTGATAAAAACAAATGCTACATTTGTCTGTGCCAGCTGGACAACGATAGAGGTAATTCTTTCACAGCTGCTGTAACTCCTATAGACACCTCCACCTTACTCTGGGTGGATTCTACTCAGTAGATTACACTCCTGCGCAGAAGCAATAATGTCAGTTAAAGGGTTAGTTCACCCAAAAATAAAAATAATGTCATTTATTATTCCCCCTCATGCCGTTCCACACAGGTAAGACCTTCGTTAATCTTCGGAACACAAATTAAGATATTTTTTTAACATCCGATGGCTCAGTGAGGCCTGCATAGCCAGCAATGACATTTCCTCTCTCAAGATCCATTAATGTAACAAAAACATATTTAAATCAGTTCATGTGAGTACAGTGGTTCAATATTAATATTATAAAGTGACAAGAATATTTTTGGTGCCTCAAAAAAACAAAATAACGACTTATATAGTGATGGCCGATCTCAACACAGCGTTTGAATCTTTTGTGTTGAATCAGCAGTTCGAAGCACCAAAGTCTTGTTATTTCAACAGTTTGGCGGTATGACACGTGATCCGAATCGACACAAAAGATTCATAACGCTCCGAAGCTTAATGAAGCAGTGTTTTGAAACCATCACTATATAAGTCGTTATTTTGGGGTTTTTTTGGCGCGCCAAAAATATTCTCGTCGCTTTATAATATTAATATTGAACTGCTGTACTCACATGAACCGATTTAAATATGTTTTTAGTACCTTTATGGATCTTGAGAGAGGAAATGTCATTGCTGGCTATGCAGGCCTCACTGAGCCATCGGATTTCAACAAAAATCTCTTAATTTGTGTTCCGAAGATGAACGAAGGTCTTACAGGTGTTGAACGGCATGAGGGTGAGTAATAAATGACATTATTTTCATTTTTGGGTGAACTAACCCTTTAAGCAAGAAAAGGTCATAAGCTAATTCCTGTAAAGCAAGTATATTTTATATTTGGTGTGTCTAGCTGGGAATAAACTCTTTATGGTTACAGGATCTACTTTTTCTTTTAGTGCTTTCAAGTTTCAGTTTCTTTTTATTGTCCTTGCATTTTATGCTACAAACAGCCTCAGCCAACACGACAATGAGGATTTGACCTTCACTGATCCTCTTTTCTGATATAAGTGTTCATATTAAAAAAAATTGCAATGTAGTAGCCCTCAAATTGCTCTCTTAGTCTCACAGGAGTTGCAATTACAACCTACCTAAGCATAAATGTTTGTATATCTCCAATAGTTATTCATATCTAAACTATACTGCATATTTCTGCCCAGCAGGGTTCTCAATGTTCAGTCACAGCCAGTTGGTGCTGCTATGCAGTAAGACTGACTCAGCATTTAGTGTAAACCCCCTCCTACCACCACAACCTCTCTTTATCTCCCTCTCTCTCTCTCTTTTCCTACTTGATCACCCCACAATATCTCTAGAAAAAATCTTTTAACCACTCCTCTGCTGAATACTCATGGACAACAGGAGTATAGAAAGTCCTATAGAGCTGTTAAGAACGGGTCAACTTTAAAAACTTGACAGAAATCTGGCACTGTCACCAGTGCCATTCAAGTTGCGTTTATCCAAAAACATTTCTGATTTAGAGTTTTATACCATATCACAAATTTTTCAAGTTTTGCATAAAAAATACTAGATGGAACCACCAAGATGTGAATAAAAGTCCCAATATGTGCGAAAAGAAGCACATAAACTATTAAGGAGACACATTTACCAAATAAATCCTTATAAGTGCATCAGAAAGTCATGTGACTAATGAATAATTTGCTCAGATTATAGTCTACTATAACCATTTCGCTGCTCATTTGCATAAAGTTGAGCTCTGCTGTTGCTCATGTGTTCAGAAATCAGCAACTCTTATTGAAAACTCTTTATCGCTGCATATTGTAAGGTGTTCATCAGGTACGTTTGTCTAACACCACTCACCTGCAAAGTTCCGTGTGAAAACTAATGTGACCAGCAGTATAGGGATGATGACAGTTCCTATGGTGACGACCCGGTCAAAGGGCAACTCTAGTTTGAGTTGCACCATGAGACCTGCGAGAACCCCGCCTTTCTCATCCTGCGTGGAACCTGGCAGGATCAACTCCTTCAGCTTCTCACCCGCAAGCAGAGCCGTGGCCATGTCCAAGTTCTGCTCGAAGATGTTCTGCATTCGGTCCCAGCAGCCTGCTCGCCACTAACCTCACAACACTCCTGATGGGACTTGAAGCTCCTCCTCCTCCTCCTAACCCGTCAGCCAAAGGACTGGCTGAGGGCTTTTCCCTGCAACGATATAATGAGTTATATGTAAGAGGTGTTGACTTGAAGGATGAAAGTGGATCTTCTAAGAGTCACAAAGGAAGCTTTGTGATCAGCCTGAGTTGATGGGTTATTGATGACTGATCTTGTCAGAGGTAGATTGAAGAGATCAGTTGATTTGTTGTTGTCGCTTATATCGACAGCTGGGATGAATTTGTCATCGTATCTATTCCACTTCTGCAAAACCTGTAAATTAACAATAGAGTTCATTCAGAATTGGAGTTGACAAGAAACAATAAAGCTACTAAACCAAAATTAAAAATACATTTAAAAAACTTTTAATTCAATTGATTTGAATTCTTGATGATGGTGATAACGTATTATATATATCCATAAAAGCAGACTACATTTGCTTCTGCACATTCAGACTCTATGAAAGTGCATATTCCTTTAATTCAGTAACCAATGGAGTGTGTCCCTCCGCAGAGTCCTCTGAGAGCGTGTACTAGTGACAAGGACACAAGGACAAAAAGACGTCCCTACTAAAGGCTTAATCATTCAAGACAGTCCAGACTAGAGTACAAAGATGCTCTGTTGGCCTTTAACTCATTGGAAAGTTTTATTGCATACTTCTGAACTACAGATGGAAGCTTGATATATTGCAGCATGTCTTTGCCCATGGTATAAAAACATTTTGAAATCAATATATCTCGCTTTGAGCTCAAGAAATCAATAAGGAGCAGCTTTCTAACAAATGGAAAGAACAACAAAAACAGCAGGAACTCCAAGTTTGTAAGTTAACTTTATGTATTTATTCTTGGGAGGAAGTCAGTTTTTCATATGAATGAATGCATTAAACATGTTTTATGTTAATGCAAAAATGTATATTAATATAGACTTGTATTAATATATTTAATAAATGCAAAAAGCCAATAAAAATGTCTAAATATGCAAAAATATAAATATATATAATATATAAATATAATATGTAAAAATATAACATAAATATCCAACCGGCAAAATAAATAAATGTATTAAATATAGGCATCCTTCAGTCTCAGGAGACCATGGATCAAGCCGGATGAGGATAACCGATATCTAGTAGTGGTTTTCAGTATCCTCTCTTGTATGTTACTTTGGCCTAGTTATGGACAATATTATAGTTCCTCCCTGAGACACTTGAAGAAAAAAAGACGAAAAACTCCTTTTCACAGCAGGTTTGATAAAACTCAGACAAGTTGATAGTGATTAGGAATGTGTCATGCAAACTTAAAGTAACAGCATGAAGTAGTAGGTTATCTACATAAAACAGCCTCAGATATAATCTATTTTTATCGATTATGGTGTAATGACACCGCCCGACATATTGACATTCTAACAATGTTTAGGAGCATTAAAGGTCATGTGGTGCTGATCACTTACGCTCAGTCGAGGAGCTGTCCATCACCGGATCATCAGGCTATCCGGCATCATCACTGGCTAGAAAGACATATAGCGGCTTAAGACATAGATATGATCAAATACATGATACGGCATGAGTTAAAGAGAGACGGAGAGGACTAGGCTGCATTGACTCTCATCGTCATGATGTCACATACCTGTCAGATTACTCGATATTATTCAGGAACACGCAGAGCCTGAATCCCATTCTCAAATCAACAACGTCAGGACAGATCACCTCACAACGACCACCAGATCCCAAATAAAAACAATGGACGCGGATGTAGTGACTTCTGCTTTATTGCTGAGCATCCCCGGCGTCTGAAGAGTTAATCTGCAGTGCGGGCGAGCCGTTTCAGCGTGTATCCGGGCACACACGCCGGTTTGTTCCGCCTCTCGCCATCCCTCGCGCCCTCCCCATAACAAACCTCACACACTTCTCCAGTTTAAACGATCATCTTCACACAGACCTTCAAGGAATTTCATTGTCACCGTTTGTTATGCCTTAAACAAGACTATCTTTAGTAGGATATGAGAGTGTGGAAACGTATGGATAGCCTACGATAAAATAGGCTTAACCGAAAGGCGACAAAAACCATCAGATATATAATAGTATATGCTAAATAGGCCTGATATGTAATATAATAATCAACTTTTTCCTGTCTACTGTATGTTGCTGTGCATAGAAAACTACAACAATCCTGGCATTATAGTTTCTATTCTATTCTATATTGTGTTCTACACTATATATAACTTATGTATCACTGTTAGTGTAGGGTGAAATTTAGAAAGATGTTTTGGTTATTGTGAAGTAGCTTTTTTTTTTTTGCCATATTATACTTTTTATTTTAAAGGTGCCCTAGATTCAAAAATTGAATTTACCTCGGCATGGTTGAATAACAAGAGTTCAGTACATGGGAATGACATACAGTGAGTCTCAAACTCCATTGTTTCCTTCTTCTTATGTACATCTCATTTGTTTAAAAGACCTCCGGAGAACAGGCGAATTTCAACATAACACCGACTGTTATGTAACAGTCGGGGTGTACGCCCCCAATATTTGCATATGCCACAAGGGCAGGACGGATGTGCACAGCTGACTCATCAGACTAGGTAAGCAAGCAAGAACAACAGTGAAAAATGGAAGATGGAGCAATAATAACTGACATGATCCATGATATCATGATATTTTTAGTGGTGTTTGTAAATTGTCTTTCTAAATGTTTCGTTAGCATGTTGCTAATGTACTGTTAAATGTGGTTCAAGTTACCATCGTTTCTTACTGTATTCACAGAGACAAGACTGTTGTTATTTTCATTTTTTAAACACTTGCAGTCTGTATAATTCATAAACACAACTTCATTCTTTATAAATCTCTCCAACAGTGTAGCATTAGCCGTTAGCCACGGATCACAGCCTCAAATTAATTCAGAATCAAATGTAAACATCCAAATAAATACTATACTTACGCAATTAGACATGTTGCATGACGAACACTTTGTAAAGATCCATTTTGAGGGTTATATTAGCTGTGTGAACTTTTTTTTATGTTGTTTAAGGCAAGCGCAAGCTCTTGGGGCGTGGAGCATGAGAATTAAAGGGGCCGCACACCAAGAATCGGCGCATTTATAATGATGCCCCAAAATAGGCAGTTAAAAAAAATTAATTAAAAAAAAACTATGGGGTATTTTGAGCTGAAACTTCACAGACGCATTCAGGGGACACCTTAGACGTATATTACATCTTTTAAAAACATGTTCTTCTGCACCTTTAAAGGCTAACAAAATATATATTATTTAGGCCTATTATTTTTTTATATTTATGGGGAAAAATAATTATGTAAAAAAAAAAAAAATACATTTAAGGAATAAAAGAAATGTGTTAAAAAAAATCTAGTGGCATTTTACCTCATACTCGTGTTCCCATATGCAAATACTTTTGATATAGGCTACTATAGCAAGACATTTACATAAGTAGGCTTACATTAGTTATGTAGTGTTTATTAATCCCTTTGGTCTATCATAACATCTGAACTAAATGTAAAAAAAAAATAAAATAAAATAAATAAATAAATAAAATAAAAATTAAGTAAATTAAAGGGATAGTTCAACCAAAAATTACAATTTTGACATGATTTACTCACCATACAAGAAAGTCAGACAGGTTTAGAGTAACATGAGGGTGAGTAAATTAAGAATTTTCATTTCTGGGTGTACTATCCCTTTAACTGTGTCTAACTGTGTTAGTACATATATATTTTGATCTCTATTTTTCTGTAATTATTTAAGACTCAGGCTGCACATGAGCTAAAACATGAATAAACACACTGAGCTTTTATGTCTCTATCTAAAATAATAACTATTCACATTTCACATAACCAATCCTCAGAATTTTATTGATCTACAATGACATCACAAGATGCATATATTTATACAAAAATAAAATCTAACAAAGTAAACATGGTTCCACAAAGCAAGGTAGTGAACAGCGCTGTGGTCCATTAAAGTGTGTTAGAATTATTAAATGCCTCATATATTAGGTGCCCTACTCTTTCAACAACCAACATATGGCATTTTTAAACATGGGATTTCTAAATAATGCATTACAAGTGCCGTGGATTGTACATGCATGGTGTGTTCACCATTTATTTGCATATAACTTGCTCAGTCATTCGCTCACCACATAGGATTCTAATTTCAAACTGGTATGGTATGCTATATTCATGATTGTGAGACACAAGTTTAAGGATCTTTACAACAGACTTTCAAAACCCACGTCACATTTTGACTTCTTGGTTCTTATCCTCATTAAACTGTCATTCAGTGATATCTTTGACAGACATACATTACTGATTAAAAGTCTGGGGTCGTTAATTAATTTATCTTTTTTAAGGAAGTCTTTTATGCTCACCAAAGCTGCATTTATTAGATTAAAAATACAGTAAAAACAGTGAAATATATTACAATTTAAAATAACGGTTTTCTATTTGAATATATTTTAAAATACAATTTATTCCTGTGATGCAAAGCTGAATTTTCAGCATCATTACTCCAGTCTTCAGTGTCACATCATCCTTCAGAAATCATTCTAATATGTTGATCTGGTGCTTACGCAACATTTATTATTATTATCAATATTGAAAACACTTGTGTTGCTTAATATTTTTGCACTATGATACTGTTTTTCAGGATTCTTTGATGAATAAGAAGTTCAAAAGAACAGCATGTATTTGAAATAGACATCATATACTTTTATATAACAATGTAAAAGTCTTTGCTGTTACCTTTGATCATTTTAGTGCATCTTTGCTAAATAAAAGTATTGTGAAAAAATTAAATACAGCCTTACTTCAAAATCTTAACCCCAAACTTTTGAACATTAGTGTATGGCTCATAAATATGACAGATCAGCTGACAGTTATGACAGAACTCTAAGTTTCATACCCCAAAAAGTGATGCTTCTCTTCCAGCTGACATTCTTATCTTCCATATTTGTACATTCATTTTTTTCTCAATGTGTTTTTTTTCCTTCTGTTGCCGGTATCTTTGGTCACTGGGCCATTTGGACCACCACTGCTTTCCAGGCCTTTTCTTTGTCAAAATCTCTTAGTGTGCCATTTGACGTCTGTTGCTGTAAGAAAAGAATGAGATGGTGGAAAAGAAATGGCCCAACAACCACCTTTGTTAATTCTTCCTTTGTTAATCAGAACATCCTCCATGTGTGTTTCCACTGAATCAAAGGAGAGGAACAACTCTTCCATTCCAGTGTGATTGTGTTTCATGCTACATTTAGCAGCATACAGTACAGAATTCCTTTATTAATTTCTCTTTGCTAACAAAATGTGCACAGTCACATACAACACACACAATACAACACATTTCCTGTACTCTTAAATTGACCTGTCAGTCCTTGCATAGGGTGTATGTTTGTGTGTTTACCTCACAGTGCTTTTTGTGTAGCATGTCCCATTCAGTACCTCCCGTGCGAAGCTGTCCCTTGTAGGAAGCGCACTTTATTACGGTGGTTAATGTCAGCACCGCCTGCACCAGCAGCAGTCCCATCAGGACAAGCAGCAGTATGTCATACGTTTGCTGCATGCACAATTCACAAATTTCATTTATGCATTTCATTTATTTATGCAAATTTAACATGCTTCAAATAACCTTCAAGATGGGTGTGAAGGTGAAAACGTGTGTGAATTCCTATTTTAAAGGGATAGTTCACCCGGCCAAACCTGTATACTTTTTTTTCCTGAACTGATTCACCAGTGTTGTTGTTGTTAACTAAAACTATTAAAAATCGGGTCCCATTTTATATTAGGTGGACTTAACTACTGTGTACTTACATCAAAAAATAAGTACAATGTTATTGTGTTCATACGGGTATGGGTAGGTTTAAGGGTGGGTTAGTAAGGAATAGGTCAACGTGTAATTATAGATGTAATTACAGAAATTAATTACAGATGTAATTACTTGCAGGTAATTTTTTAAATACAAGTACAATGTAAAAACATGTATGTACACAAAAAGTGCATTGTATCAAATGATTAATTTAAATGTAAGTACATAGTAATTAAGGCCACCTAATTGGGACCAAAAATTGTTTTCAGTAAGCTGAAATAAAACAAATAAATACAGAAATTTGAAATGTTGCCTTGGCATCTAAATGAAATAAGTTTAATTTGAAGAATTAAAATGATTAAAACTAAAATAAAAATCAAAGCTAAAAAGAAACATAAAAAATTACTAATATTACTACAACAGCTTGGTTACAAAACATGTCAGAAACAATGATGTTTGATGATGTCACTGATATCCAACCTGATTTGACTACTGCAGCACAGAGAAAGATTTTCAGTATTATTATTTATATAGAAATTTATGTAGAAATAATCCAGGTTAAATACAAGTTAAAAACGCACTTTGTAAGCATTGTTGTATGTTTACTCCATAGGCACCTCAGTGCATTACTATCAACACATTTCTGTTTGTTTTTACAAACTGAGGTATGAGTCAAATTTGTTACATATGATTTCAAAACACTGCTAACATTTCTGTCATGTTTCTCAAACTGGAGACTAATGCTTTGCCTTCCACAAAATTACAAATTTTCTCATTAAAGAAAACTTACGGAAAGAAACGGAACTGGCGCCACGTTCGTTCCCTAAGTAGAATAGGGAAGGCATAGGACATACAGTGTAAGCTTTTTGAAGAATACGGAAAGTGGAAGCACGTGCAAGCTGATCATTTGTGTTTATAAAGCATACACAGTTGTATTTTTTTCAAACATGACAGATCGTAAAGACCCTTATTCCTCGTCTGGTATCGTTTAAAGCCATTTGAAGCTGCACTGAAACTGTAATTTTGACCTTCAACCATTTGGAGGCCATTGAAGTCCACTATAAGGAGAATAATCCTGGAATGTTTTCATCAAAAACCTTAATTTCTTTTTGACTGAAGAAAGGAAGACATGAACATCTTGGATGACATGGGGGTGAGTAAATTATCAGGAAATTTTAATTTGAAAGTGGAATAATCCTTTAAATGTCAATATGAATGTGTTTTTTGTTTTTTTTTTGACTATGAACTGTTATATGAAAAATAACCAAAATTGATTTTTAATAGGTTTACTGGTAACACTTTACAACAAGGTTTGTTGGTTAACATTAGTTAACTAAATTAGTTAACATGAACTAATAATGAACTGCACTTATTACACAGCATTTATTAATCTTTATTAATGTTAATTTCAACATTTACTAATACATTATTAAAATCTTGCTAACATTAGTTAATGCACTGTGAACTAACATGAACAAACAATGAACAACTGTATTTTCATCTACTATAGTTAACGAAGATTAGTAAGTACAGAAACAAATGTATTGCTCATGGTTAGTTCATGTTAGTTAATACATTATCTAACGTTTAATTAATGAACCTTATTGTAAAGTGTTACTGTTTTACACTAATTGTCATTTTGGGGTGAGCTATCCCTTTAAAGGGTCAAAAAGGTCAAAATCCTACATATTGGAACTAATTTGATTTGATTTGGTTTGCTGCACAGAAATGACTCACCTTGACTGATGCCACTTCATGCAGAAAGATCTCAATAAAATTAATCACACTGCTGGACAAGAATCCAGACGCTGAGAAAAGCAGTGGTGAGGTCACACTGCTTATTGCAATCAGCATCTCCACCTACAGCAGAAACAGTGAGATTTGTAAAAGAAAGAGAAGGAAATAAGAAGAGAGACACTCCTTAGAGAGAATCACTCTAAAGAAAAAGCACACAGACAGCTAAATAAATGAGAATAGTCCTTTAGGGACGTTCGATTGCACTGCTTTATTGCTGGAGAGACCCTGATGGTGACTCACCAGATTCTTGCTGGGGTATTCTGCCACCACATGGCTGGCAATGGCACTGGGGAAACACTGCAGAGGTATCACACACATAAACAACCATCAGGAACCGAATGGAATAATTTATTATCTGAGTTGAACTAATATTTAATATAAGAAACTGAACTCACAGCTACCAGAATCCAGAAGAAAGTGACAGAAAGGTATGGCTCTGGGAGGAGAGCACCCAAATTGAGAGCAATAATTCCTCCGAATACAGCGGAGATGCCCACTATAACCTCAATTACCTGCACCAGAGAAAGAGCAGCAGATCTACAGTGTACCTCGTGCTGATAAACAGTGGATACAGACACATACACACACACACACAGATGATCTCATTCGTAGGCAACTCACGGCGTAAGCCTTGAAAAGACGAGTGGGGAACGAAGCTGGGGTCATAACCACAGGGCCATCAGACACGGGCTGGAGGAAAGAGATGGATGATAGCAATGAGGAAAAGAAAAAAGAACAGAGAGACATGAGCACATATAAAATGCAAATCACATAAGCTAGAGACAAATACAGTAAGTCTTAGACATATCACATGGTGATAATATCCTGCTGGCTGGCATTTAGCATAAAAGGATTTTGCAATTATTTTGCATCATTAAGACACATTTTAGTGCACTTTAAGAACAGTCTGTGAAAATGGGGCTCAAAGTACTGTACTGATTTTTCACAGGTGTTATACCTGTATTTTGAATAAAGCATTGCATTATGATGTGGTAAGGGTTTAAAGAAAATGTCCATTAATCTAATGGATAATGTTCTGCCAGAAAATTACCAATAGCTTTTCTGTTCTCCTGCGGTGTTTTTATTTATTTGTTTTGTCTAATAAAGAGTTAGATATAAAGAATTAAATTAAATCAACTTTCAAAATCTCAATTTCCACTAAACAGGCAAAATTCATGATGAAATATCTTATATAATCTTCTGATTACGCAATTTGCGTGAACACAAGCAAGAATTATTGTAATACTGCAGTCAGTCGATACACATAAATGGTCAGGAACACATTATACACACCTTTCCGTGACTGCAGCAGTCCTCCACTGAGCGAGCTGATAGGATAACAGTACTAGCTGTGAGCACTTCCAGCACAATAAGCAGGAGCAGGTTAAAGTTAATCTTTAGGATGAAAGATAGCAGTAAGTGTTTAAACTGTATATTTTGTAAGTGTAAACATGCAGTTTATTTAATAAGTAAAATTAAGAAACTTCTACCAGATCTCTTTCTACCAGATTTTTTAAATTTGCTTTTGCTTTGCTATTATCATATTATAAAATATACTAGACTTGAGCAAAACCATTTAATTTAGATGTTACCACATGAAGCACATATTTTTTAGGTTACCTGACAAACATTTTAGGGGTATTAGAGTTGTGATGTTCTCACATTGATGGCTGAGGGACTAATGGCAAGTTTACATCCAAACCACACCAGGCACGTGGTTGTCACAGCAAAGGAGGACACGTAGACCATTTGAAAGTCTGAGACCTGTATACATAATATAGGTTACACACTGTATTTGTAAAGTAAATGTATTTATCTGCCAAAGAAAAAAGCCTAAATTAGGGTGATTATACAAAACACGCCATGATTTATAGCCATGAATCGAAAACTTGATTGATGAACAGTGTTTGACTAAATATTGTAGAATTAGCTATGTTATTTTGTATTTGTCACGGTTTGCTGTGTAGTTTAAATCACAAGGAAGATGTGTGACACAGATCCATACTTTTAATAAACTCAACAACTAGAAAGAAAACACAACAAGCCATAACCTTCACCACAACACATAGAACTGAGGGCTTAAATACACAAGGTAATCAACAGAACAGGCAATAGGTGAGGATAAGTTAGGGACTATGGAAACAAATGAGAACTCAGGCAATGCAAATGAAACTAAAGACAGTGATCGTGAAAATTGGCTATTATTTTGTAAACATAAAATGTCATGCAGGTGTTCATGCAGTGATTTAGGCTACGTTTACACAACAAATATGTACTAAAATGGAAACGTTTTTCCTTTGCATTTTTCACATACAGACAACACCATTATAATAACGTTCCCAGTTCACACAAATCCGCGAAAAAACGACTAAAAACGCTGTATTATGCTGCCAGGCCAGTAGTTGGCGATATCACTTTGTAAAGAAACACTACACACCTATGGACTGAACACATAATACGCATGCGCATGATGTCACCATACACCATTTTCACAAATGTGCGTTTTTGTAGTTTATACCGAGACAGTAACGGTATCGTTTTCAAAAACTTGCACTTTGAAACACATTTTCAAAGTTTACGTTTTCAGGCCCCCAAAATGCCAATTAAATGAAGTCTGAAAATGGTTTAAATTTAGCTATATTAACATAATCTTAATAAAAATGTAAAAAAAAAAAAAAAAAAAAAAATTGTAACAAGTTTCATATCAGCTTAGATAAGAGGGCCTTTGAATATTGTCTTGGACAAAGGGGGGCTTTGGAGTCAAAAGGTTGAGAACCACAGCTTTATTTTATTTATCTCTGTTTTTATCGGGTAAATGATGCTTTCACATTACTGTATGTAAAACAATTATTTCAATAAAGTGAACATTTTCATTCACCTGTACAATATACAGGTGCTGGTCATATAATTAGAATATCATCAAAAAGTTGATTTATTTCACTAATCCCATTTAAAAAGTGAAACTTGTATATTCATTCATTACACACAGACTGATTTATTTCAAATGTTTATTTCTTTTAATTTTGATGACTGTAACTGACAACTAAGGAAAATCCCAAATTCAGTATCTCAGAAAATTTGAATATAGTGAAAATGTTCAATATTGAAGACACCTGGTGCCACACTCTAATCAGCTAATTAACTCAAAACACCTGCAAAGGCCTTTAAATGATCTCTTAGTCTAGTTCTGTAGGCTACACAATCGTGGGGAAGACTGCTGACTTGACAGTTGTCCAAAAGACAACCATTGACACCTTGCACAAGGAGGGCAAGACACAAAAGGTCATTGCAAAAGAGGCTGGCTGTTCACAGAGCTCTGTGTCCAAGCACATTAATAGAGAGGTGAAGGCAAGGAAAAGATGTGGTAGAAAAAAGTGTACAAGCAATAGGGATAACCGCACCCTGGAGAGGATTGTGAAACAAAATTCATTCAAAAATGTGGGGGAGATTCACAAAGAGTGGACTGCAGCTGGAGTCAGTGCTTCAAGAACCACTACGCACAGACGTATGCAAGACATGGTTTCAGCTGTCGCATTCCTTGTGACAAGCCACTCTTGAACAACAGACAGCGTCAGAAGCGTCTCAAAGAAAAAAAGGACTGGACTGCTACGGAGTGGTCCAAAGTTATGTTCTCTGATGAAAGGAAATTTAGCATTACCTTTGGAAATCAGGGTCCCAGAGTCTGGAGGAAGAGAGGAGAGGCACACAATCCACGTTGCTTGAGGTCCAGTGTAAAGTTTCCACAGTCAATGATGGTTTGGGGTGCCATGTCATCTGCTGGTGTTGGTCCACTGTGTTTTCTGAGGTCCAAGGTCAACGCAGCCGTATACCAGGAAGTTTTAGAGCACTTCACGGTCCCTGCTGCTGACCAACTTTATGGAGATGCAGATTTCATTCAGGACTTGGCACCTGCACACAGTGCCAAAGCTACCAGTACCTGGTTTAAGGACCATGGTATCCCTGTTCTTAATTGGCCAGCAAACTCGCCTGACCTTAACCCCATAGAAAATCTATGCGGTATTGTGAAGAGGAAGATGCAATATGCCACACCCAACAATGCAGAAGAGCTGAAGGCCACTATCAGAGCAACCTGGGCTCTCATAACACCTGAGCAGTGCCACAGACTGATCGACTCCATGCCACGCCGCATTGCTGCAGTAATTCAGGCAAAAGGAGCCCCAACTAAGTATTGAGTGCTGTACATGCTCATACTTTTCATGTTCATACTTTTCAGTTGGCCAAGATTTCTAAAAATCCTTTTACTTTGTATTGGTCTTAAGTAATATTCTAATTTTCTGAGATACTGAATTTGGGATTTTCCTTAGTTGTCAGTTATAATCATCAAAAATAAAAGAAATAAACATTTGAAATTTATCAGTCTGTGTGTAATGAATGAATATAATATACAAGTTTCACTTTTTGAATGGAATTAGTGAAATAAATCAACTTTTTGATGATATTCTAATTATATGACCAGCACCGGTAATACTATAGAAAACTGCTGTCATGATACCCTTATTCTCATACATTTGAATACAGCGACTAAGAAGTATAGTTAAGTTAGAAGGAACACCATTTCAGTTAGATTCTCTTCATCACTGAACAAGATTTTTCTTTT
Source organism: Chanodichthys erythropterus (assembly GCF_024489055.1). Taxonomy (NCBI): domain Eukaryota; kingdom Metazoa; phylum Chordata; class Actinopteri; order Cypriniformes; family Xenocyprididae; genus Chanodichthys; species Chanodichthys erythropterus. The sequence goes on from NC_090227.1 coordinate 31,467,461, forward strand.
CTGTATTATTTACTGAAAAATATCCACTTACTGCAACTTGTCTGTTCTTGGCAATAGCAAAGCTCACCACTGCAGCTGGAATACTCTACAAGCCAGAAGCAAAACATATATATGAATGTCAAACCGACTAATAGCCTCATCCACGAGGATAAAGAAGAGACACTCACCGATCCAGCAGTACAACGCAGGTAGTCCATTGCAGCTGGAAACACATTACCCATATAGAGAGAGAAAGCTGCCGCTATCAGCAAGCTGCTCTGGGGGTCAGATAAAGATGAATTGGAGAAAATCAGTGTGTTAAGTCTCTTAGCCACAGGAGTGAAAGTCTGCTGAGTCAAAGCTCTTACCCCTATAACGACGCTGTAAAGCCAGACTCTGTAGCTAAAGCAGGGATGTAATTGTCCACGCTGATCCAGCTGCAGGTCACTGGCCCTGACATCCACCGTGTAGCTGTCTCTCTCCAGCCTCTCCCGCTCCAGATGCCGACTCAGCGTCCCTACCCCACTGTTTCGCTCTAGGGTTGACATCTGGGCATAGCTGAACACTTCCTGGGCTGATGCCTCATCTCGTTGCATCCTGATATCCATGACCCCTAGAGACCCAATGCATATAAATCACATATATTGATAAAAAATGCACCGAATGCAAAAATGGAGGAAAAGCATATGGCTTACATACTGACAGATTGTCATGTGATCCTTTTAATGACACTTAAACTGACCTCATCCCTATTGCCTTTAAGTGGCAATACTTTTCTAAGTACATCAGTAGGTCAACCAATCACAAACCTGCATGTTTGATTGTATTCCTGTAGCTACATTAGCAACACCTAGGTCATGGTTTTAACTTTGATGAACTGATAAAATGTATATCTTGAATTCAATGCAAGTTGCTTTAGATAAGCATCTGCCAAAAGCACACATGTAAATATATTGGCCGATATTGGATATTTAACAATAATGGACATTAATGTGGTTTGTTACCTAATTTGCCATCCATCATTTCTGAAGGAAAAAAAATTTCATTACAATTTTCAGACATTATCCACCTCATAGTTCCCCATGTTAGGTCTGAGCTAGGGAAAAAGGGTTTGAATTTTAATGCTCCGGCAGCATGGAACAACTTACAGGAACAATTATAATAATGATAATCAAATAATGAGTATAGCCATGTTGGAAATTGCTTCTGTGATACTTTGCTGTATATTATAATGTATTCTGTTTTTATTTTATGCATTCTATGTTTTATTTATTTATTTATCCTAATATGTTAATTGTTGTTATGTCTTTTGCTGTCTTCTTGGTCATGTCACTATTGTAAAAGAGATTTCATTTCAATGAATTTTATCCTGGTTAAATAAAGGTTACTAACTAACTGTTCATGCTCATTTCCTCAATTTTTACATACCTTTGCCATCATCTAACACTCATCTAAAATTGGAAATAATAAAAGCATTTTTTTACCTTATTTATACAAAATTGTATAATTTTTTCCATTTTATTTTATATTAATTTTATAGTATAATAACAGGATTTTTTTTTAACAGTAAACACAATGTAAAAATGAAAACTACTGAAATACATGAAAACCCCAATACACATAGCCAGGTTTAAATGAAACCTATAAATAAATAGGCCTAATTTTAATGTAAGACATAACATGGAAATAATTATCTGCAAAACAATATTGGTCAGATTTGTAATATCATCCCTAGTTATTTTTAACAACAGCAGTTGAAAAATAAACTAATAACAACAACAAAAAACTAATAACAATAACAGATATGGTTAATATTCTCCCCAATATTAAAAGTGCCAGACTGAACAGATTTACTTTTAGCGTCTTGTTTCATTAAATAAATGTACAAAAATGTTTCCTTAATTAGACACAGTTGAGAAAACATATGGACGATGAATCTCTGGCTTTACAGTGACATATCCACAACCCACTAAGTTTTACTCTCCATGACCTGCTTTTGAAAAATGCATTTTTTTTATTTATTTTTTTACAATTTAGAGACAGCAGGGCCTTGAAGGAGCTCCAAGAACACAAAAGTGTACTAAAAACACAATTTTCATCTTTGAACTGATAAAATCCTGAGTACATTTTACTAATAACTACCAATATCTTCATCTTCAGGGGGGTGGGGGGGGGGGATTTTTGGTCAACAATAAAGAAATAAAATGCAATCAAACAGCTCCCTCTTGAAAACCCACACAGACAATGAATATAAAGCACTTTCACTGTATTACGTAAACAGGCACAGGAACACAGCAATAAAGAGGATACAGTGTGGGGATAATGCATGAAGGCAATGATTCATAAAAAGTTTGAAAACACACCAACCCCTCCCTCAACCTCTGCTCCACAACTGAGCCCTACTTTCTTCCCTCCGTTCATTCATATTATCTCTCCAACCCTCTTTATCTTAATCTCTGCTTCCCACTCACCTGCCTCCAGCTTCAAGACACCGTTTATTTCGGCTTAGCCCACCTGGTCCCCTGTTCCTGTGAAAGTCTAAGGTTTTAGTTGTACTTTATCTTTGTCTTCTTCCTCTTGTTCGTCTCCACTCTCTCTCTCTCTCTGTCCCCCTCCACTCCAAGTCAATAAAAAACTTTTGGAAGGCTTCAAAGCCTGGAACAGAAAGTTGAGAGTGTTGCCCTGCCAGCCAGTTTTAGCCAGTGAATGCAAATGGAGCGGAGAGATGAGGCTCAGATCAGGGGCTGCTGGGGCCAGACTCTCTTACTGCTCTGTTGAACTCAATGAGAGAACTCACACATAAATCAACACCCCCTCGCTGCCATTCACACAGAGAAAGAATGCACACAAACTAGAACTAGAAGTTTTCCCATGTGCACACAAACAAGCATTATTTTTGTGGAAACCCTGACATTGTTTTCAGCATTCTTTGATGAATAGAAAATCTTTTGTAAAATTATAAATGTCTCTACTGTCATTTTAATGTACCCTTGCAGAAATATTTTCTTTTTTATCTTACATACCCCAAACATTTGAATGGTAGTGTATCAGGATTTACACAAATATATGAAGCAGCATAACTGTTTTCAACATTGATAATAATAGTTTCATGAGCAACAAATCAGCATATTAGAATGATTTCCAAAGGATCATGAAGACTGGAGTAATGGCTGCTGAAAATTCACCTTTGCCATCAAAGGAATAAATTATATTTTAAAATATATTAAAACAGAAAACAGTTCTTTTAAATTGTAATAATATTTTACAGTATTACAGTATTTACTGCATTTAATATCAAATAAATTGAGCCTTTAGAGCACAAAAAACATGAAACAATTGTAATTATCCCAAACTGACCTGTAGTATATGGCAGAAAACTTGTTCTTGTGCATAACAAGTTCAAAGCTGTGCAGTCCTGCACTTCTCTCTTGGCTCCTCCCACTTGTGCCTTTGTTTTACTGGGGTGGACAAAACAGACCAGAGAACTGGGACACCCCGTAGAGCTTCAGAAGTCTATAACCAGTGGGCTCATAAACAGGCTCTTCAAGCACATTTCAGAAAAATCAAGTATTGTATCACACATAGCTTTGAAGTATCTGAATCAATACATTTCAATGATATAAATAAATATAACTGTCGATTTAGATGACCATATTTTGGTGTATAGGTATGAAAGAGATTAATAAGAGGAGAGTGAGTGTACTGTATGTGTAAAAATTCTCACCGCTGTATTTGTTCACAGTAATGCAACTGTTCAAAAGTGTCCTTGAAAGGCAGTATCCATGGATACCTTTTAAACAGCCCCCTTCCAATGGCTGGCCACCACACTTCACTGCCCTCTGAATATGCTCAACAAAACGATCACACGCTCACGTGGACACGTACACACACCAGAGACATGGCAAACCACTGAAATCCCGAAAGAAGCATTATTGATTCACTGAAACTCAGCATTCAATAGTATTTTAGGGGTTTATGAGGCAATAAAGTTTGTGAGCTGTAGAAAAGAGAAACTTAAATGTTTCTTTTTATTTTCACCTAAATCAAAAATTTCTCTATAGTGGCCCGATGGGAAAGCTCACACACCATAAATATCTAGTGGTCCTTTAAAGGCAGGGTAGGCAATTTCGTTTGAAAGCATTAGACCCCACCCTCTCTTCAGAGAGATCTCTAAAACCAACGCGCAGGTCACGCACAGCCAGAGCAGATTCTGCAAAATTAAATTACCTCATGTCTCAAAACACATAACATTACAATGATGAATGTAAATAACCTACAGAACATTTTTTGGTCCTGAGACTTCCACAAAAGATTTATGTACATTTTTTAATATTTAGACCACTTCAAACTAGTCGTTGAACTGAGAACCTTATTGGACATAAACTGGACTGACACGTTCGAAATTCTTCTTTACAAAGCTTCAAAACCTTTATGAATCTTTTAATTCAAATCAGTGCTTTGAGCACGTATCAGACTGTCATTTCAGCATATAAATAAGTTCTTTAAATTCTGTCAAATGAATAAATTAAGACTATATGTATTATCTGATACTGGTATTTTATTTTATTATACTTAGTTTAATGAAAACATTGTTCTTGTTGCATTTATTGTGCAGAGTTTTGAGCTTTTGTGAAGCAATTGGTTAATTTTTTTATTTAACATTTGATATAAAGATTTAACATAATATTCCATTTAAGGCATTTGACATAAATCTTGTTTTATGTAAAATATGAAAAATATTCTCATAAAGCTTAATATGCTCTTGTAAATCACTAACAATCTGTGGTAAAAATAAAGGGTCAGTGACAAATATGGTTTGGCAAGATGAGAAATTCAAAAATCTTTTAAAAACTTGTTTTAAAAGCATGCATCAGGTGCGTTAAAATGTTTATAGTGTATTTATGTTGATTTTATGTTAATAAAAATTACTTTTGCACAATTTTTCACTAAAGTTAAAACAAATCGATAAAATCAATCCCCAAATATTCTCTCTCAAAATTTATTAAAACCAGAAATTTTAGACTTTAGGTCCTCAAAAAAAGAGTATGCAAGTAATTTGCTAATTTATTTTGCAATTTTAACCTTTTTAAATTTAATTAAACTATATGGACACACACACACACACACACACACACAAAATAATAATAGCATCATGCCACTGACCCAAAAACAAACTAAAAGGAGGGCTATACCTCATCAGCCCAGACTCCTCCTCACTATTTGGTAACCACTTCCCACATACTGTAAAAGGACAATGCTTCTCTTGTTCCTTTTCCTTAAATCCCACTTTATTTTCACTTTTCTGATATATCCCTACCTTTTTCATAGCATTCCTTCATGTTGCCCTCCTACCCTGCCCCTCTTCCTCAATCGCATCTGTTGTGCCTGTAAACATTGTCTGGTTTGCTGAGATTAAGTCTTCTTTAACACAGTACAAACAACTTGAGGGCAGAGTTGCACTCCAAAGTTACAAAAAGATAAATCGCAGTACTGCCGAATCAGCTAGCACTATAACAGCATTAAAATTCAGCAAGCCGCATTAAAATTATTAAAGGGTTAGTTCACCCAAAAATGAAAATTCTGTCATTTATTACTTACCCTCGTGCCGCTCCACACCCGTAAGACCTTCGTTAATCTTCAGAACACAAATTAAGATATTTTTGTTGAAATCCGATAGCTCCGTGAGGCCTCAGGGAGCAATGAACACTTCCTCTTTCGAGATCCATAAAGGTACTAAAACATATTTAAATCAGTTCATGTGAGTACAGTGGTTCAATATTAATATTATAAAGTAGCGAGAATATTTTTGGAGCGCCAAAAAAACTAAATAACGACTTATTTAGTGATGGCCGATTTCAAAACACTGCTTCAGGAAGCATCGGAGCCCAGATGAATCAGTGTGTCGAATCTGCTGTTCGGAGCGCCAAAGTCACATGATTTCAGCCGTTGGCAGTGTAACACGAGATCTGAATCATGATTCGACACACTGATTCATTTATGCTCCGATGCTTCATGAAGCATTGTAAATAAGTCGTTATTTTGTTTTTTTTGGCGCTCCAAAAATATTCTCGTCGCTTTATAATATTAATATTGAACCACTGTACTCGCATGAACCGATTTAAATATGTTTTTAGTACCTTAAATAGCCTCATTACATTTCAAAAGGTATAGGAGAAAATTCTTTCTCTTTATTTAATAAATTAAGTTGCCATTTCTTTAATAATTTAATATATTATAATAAAATTAATAGCCTCATAGACCTTATGCGCCAGAGAATCAAGAGCGCAGCCATCTTTAAAATTTTGTCTTTGAACTTCCATTTTTGCTGTATATTTCTGTGGCATAGCTGTCTTAGAGTAATTAGCTGGTGAAGTTTTACTTATTGTAAAGTCAACAAAAGTTACCATGTCCATTCGCCGCAATGTAATGTCTGAAGCAGATATCTTAACAGACAGGAAAGATTTTAAAAGAGCAGTTCATTCATAAATCCTAAAGATCTTACCTTCATGCTGTGGAAATAGAAACAAAGCGAGCGCACCGCTGAAAAGGGGTGGGACCACAAAAGGTCTATTAATTATCCTTTTTATATTTTATATATTTATTAAATTTAATTAATATTGATAAAATAAATAGGTGTATTAAAATTTAAAAGGTATAGGTTGCATCAAACCAAATTCAATATTCATTTATAAAATAGTCAATATTATTATTTAGCCTATTTTGTGCTATACTGTATATAGTTCTGGTTTTGGGTCACCACTGTCTAATATACAGTAAAATCTGGATTCTACAACACAAGCAAACAATATTTATGGACCTCCAGCCTATTAAAATAATCCCCATACAATAAAATATGACAAGAGGCATGGGTATTTTGTAGTAATCTTTATAAAGAACACTGATTTAGTCACCATGAGGCTTTACACAAATGTCATTAGAGACACAGCACATCAGAACGTATTGCAGGCACATTCTGAATCAGTCATTTCAGTCAGGGGATTCACAGCTACAATTCTGCAACTCCATGCTGATAATAATTCGTTTTCCCAGACAAAACAGATCCCCGCACACACACATAAGAGTGTAAAGTCAATGCAAGACATGACGACAGCAACAAAACCCAAGCATGAAAATACTTACATGCTCATCTACATTTACAACAGTTAACAAGACTTCAAGAACACTTCTATTGTACATTATTGTGAGTTCTCAATGGAAGTCTTAAGATGATGACGTTTTATATACATCTACTTACAGCTGGAGATCAACAACTCCATGTGAGAGATTTCGATTGGATATTTACATTGGCAGCCACATTCTCTGCCCACATTTTACACATATGGTTGCTGATAATAAGAGCTATATCTGTACAACTGAGAGGCATCATTTCAATGCTCGAAAATACAAATCTAGGAAGCATATTTAGTAACATCTATAATCAGTGCTGACAATGATTGAGTTGTTTTCTATTCCAGAGGACTAACCTTTTGTACCCCTAAGCCGTGATTTCTAGTACCAGAAAGTGGAACCTGCTTGCTCTAGCGATCATAACAATGCCACTTTTTTGGGTCATCACATTCGCAGCTGTATTTCTTCATACTGCTTCAATATTCCAAGGTTAGTAGAGGTCCTGCATCTAACAAAACCATAATCTGTCACAGCTGTTATTCAATCTTAAGACGTCATGTAAAATGGCATTGTTTCCTTTATGGCTGTAACCTAAAACACAGATCAAGTCTGTTGAGAAGAGATCACCACAGTCTTAGATGGAGAACTACGAGTGCATTGCTACTGCCACTGAATGAACACATTTAGAGCGCACTGCTAGAGTCCTGGAGGAAGTGCACGTGTTGGGATCTCAGCATGCTTCGATGAGGTCTGGAAGTTTTAGACGATGGATCCCTTCGAGGATGACAGATGAATGGAGCGAATGCGCGTGGCTAGCGTCTTCTCCAGGTCGTGCAACACGTCGGGGCAGCAGTTCTCCACCGGAGTGTTATAGAGCAATTGTTTAAATGGCTCGAGCTCTATGAGAACTGCCATGTTCTTCAGAAAGTAGCCCTCGATGTAGGCCGACAGCTCAGGTGCTTCCAGGAACTAAGAGAGAAGCAGAGGAAAGAAAATACTGAGAATGTCAAGAATATTCCATGTACACACCACATGGAAAATTAAATCTGAGAACATGTAAGATTGTAACATAAATGGAATAGACTGCCATTACTTTAGCATGGTTGTAGATCTCCACGCAAGTTTCTGTGTTGATGTTCTTGGCGCAGATGATCTCACAGTGTCTCTGTAATGCCTCCAGCTGGAAGAACTTCGATGCAGAGAGGAGCTGGAAGAGATGGGAGAAAGAGAGAAGTTGAGAATATAAAAATATAAACCTCAATATAAGGCTAATTTTATTTTAGCCTAGTATAACCATAAATGTGAATCTTAGTGACATTTTTAGTGTTTGGAGTCAGCAAAGACACATTAAATTGATTAAACATGAGAGTAAAGACATTTATAATGTTACAAAACATTTCTATTTCAAATAAAGCTGTTCTTTTACATTTTTTTCCACTAAAAAATATTAAAGGATTTGTTCACTTTTAAATGAAAATGACCCCAAGATTTGCTCACCCTCAAGCCATCCTAGGTGTATATGACTTTCTTCTTTCTGATGAACACAATCAGAGTTACATTAATAAATATCCTGACGCATCCAAGCTTTATAATGGCAGTGAACGGGAGCAACAAGTTTGAATCTACATCAAAAATGTACTCCACACGGCTCCGGGGGGTTGATAAAGGCCTTTTGAAACGAAGCGATGCGTTTGTGTAAGAAAAATATCCAGTTTTAACAAGTTATAATATAAAATATCTTACGTCCTCCAGACTTCCTTCCATATTCAGCCTACGAAGAAATCGTAACTGACGCGATATCAGTTACTCTTTTTTCATAAGCTGAATATGGAAGTCATAGTACGTAGTGTAAGCGTTTTGAAAAGGCGCTACACTCTTCGTAGGCTGAATATGGAAGGCGGTCTGGCGGAAGATAGATATTTTATGTATTTATTGTTTTTAGATACTTTATAACTTGTTAAATATGTATATTTTTCTTACACAAAGGCATCACTTCACTTCAGAAGGCCTTTATTAACCCACTGATGCCGAATTGAGAAAATTTATGATGGATGGATGCATGAGCTTCATACTCGTTGATCCCGTTCACTGCCATTATAAAGCTTGGACGCATCAGGATATCTATGAATATAACTCAGATTGTGTTCATCAGAAAGAAGAAAATCATATACACCTAGGATGGCTTGAGGGTGAGTAAATCTTGGGGTAATTTTCATTTTAAAGTGAACTAATCCATTAAAGTCAAAACACAGTTGAAAACACAAAGCGATCAGTTTGTGCGAGAAACCGAACAGTATTTATATCATTTTTTTATCTCTAATACACCACTATGTCTGAACGCGCTCTGACAACGGAAGTGATCTCTCGCACTCATTGAGATACACTCGCGAGACATCACTTCCATTGTCAGAACATGTTCAGACCTCACACACCGGATGCTCAAGGCAGTTTGACATAGTGATGTATTAGAGGTAAAAAATTATATAAATACTGTTCCGTTACTCGCACAAACCGATCGTTTCGTGTCTTAGGACATCGATGTGTCGTCACGAGCCACAGGGTTTAATTTGGATTTGTCTGTGCATGTTTTTTTTTTACTTATAGATTGTGTTGCCATTGACATGCATTATACAACTGACAGACGGCAATGGTTGGAGTTAAAAATCATCATTTGTGTTCTACTGAAGAAACAAAGTCACCTACATCTTGGATGCCCTGGGGGTAAGCAGATAAACATCAAATTTTCATTTTTGGGTGAACTATCCCTTTAAATATAAACTTTCTAGATTGTACAACAAAAGTGCTGAAATGGAGTTATTAGTACTTACATCCATAACCTCAGTGTTTCTGATGTGAAGTGCATCCGTTCCACCACAGTACAGATACTGCATAACCAGCTATAAGGAAATGCATCAGTCAGACACAACAGAACACAATAAAAAAAAAATGACAAGCTTTCCTTTCATTTTCAATAAAAGTTACATAAAAATAACAAGACATGCTTGCATCTTTTAGTGCAGGAGTCAGACTGTACCTGAAATACATTGTATTTGACATGGCTGATTTCAATACAGGTGTTCTCGGCAGCTGGTCTGTTTGCTAGAAGTGATTTAAACCTTGGGTATAAGAAGGAGAAGTTAAAACAATGATAAACATACTCTATACAGAGTAACTAAGGAAAACAAGCCCTTTCTGATGCCTTATATCAGTGTTATTAATAAGGTATTGTAATTGAAACAACAAAACACAAGTTAAACATATCACTGCATGCAATTATACCGTGCTTCTTTTTAGTTAGATACAGTACATCAACTGACCTGCTGGAGGCGGTGAAGAGCAAAACTTTGTGAGCATAGAATGGTTTTCCCTCCACCAGGAAGGTCACATCTGACATCTCCTTGTTGTTTAGAAAATGAGGGTCTGACACACAAACATATCACAGATGCATTTCATTAGTCATAAGTGTCATCAACAGCATGCTACAGTTGCTGTCAACAAAGCTCAAAGTGTATATCCAAAAATTAAAATTCTGTCATCATTTACTTCTCAATTCTCACAATGTCACAATGTTTCTGCTGTGGAACATAAAATGAGAATGTTTTCAAGAATGTACTGGTTGGTTTTCCATTCAGTTACAAACAATGGGGAAAGGGGAATGGAGCTTTCAAGGACACAAAAGCACCACAAAAGTAGACAGAGAGAATTGTGCACTATGTAAGTCCGTTGAGGCCAGGTGATCGCTTTATCTGACAAACTGACTGAAATTTAAGTCTTTATTCACTGAAAATTAGCCCTAGATTTCCTTAGAATGTATGTGAGAGTAAAGTTTGTTCTGTGTATGTATTGTTGAGTCAGATCTTTTGAATCAATCTTGTGATCCAGTTCACAAAAGTGGTCTCAACGATTTGTAAGGAACCCCGCATCTGCCCAAAAACGGAATCCGATGGCCTGGGCGAAGGTTAACGCGTGTATGTCTTTTCAGTGCCTCTGTGAAGTTCACTTAATTTTACTTGTTTAATCTGACTCCAATTTCAAATGATTATGACTCCAATTTCCAATTAGAAATTAATCATTTGTTATGTATTAATTTAGATATTTGATTATTCTGGGCATCTCAGATTTTTAATTATTCTTTCATTACGGACCCATATCACTTAGAAAAGTCACTTCGGCCGTTGAACGCTTTTCACGATTACAAACTCGCCAGTTCTGATCTTAGTCAGAGGGTGCAGAGTTTTCTAATGCATTTGATTCGGACCGCCACATGCTTGTTCATACAAAAACACAGTTTTCTTAGTTAGTGTTTGAAGACACTTGTCCATCACTGTATGGGGGCCTCTGGCAACAGAAAATCCCCCATGACTGCTTTGCAATTTACCTTATATACAGACCAAACAAAAGGATTATAAATATTTACTACACCAAAACCTGTTTTGGGGGGAGAGGAGTGGGTTTTCACAAAGGCACAACCCAAAAAGAGGACAGAATTTTCCTTAGTTTTCAATCTTCTGCATAGTACTAGTGACTGCTGTGAAACTGAGACCATTTTACCAATCGCACTGAGACATTTAAAATGATACCAAACATAAAAAGGGAAAAACAATAGATACACAAGTTACATTATATGTTTTGAAGAACTTTCAGTGACTTGAGTCAGGGGGATGAGTTTTTCCAGATGAGTTTTATTGCTTTATTGCAGGATGCTTGATCTCTGTTTTTGTCTAGCAGGATAATCACGTCTTACAGATTTGTTTGTAAATCGGACTGTTGAAGTTCATCTTACTTACAACTAAAAATTTGGTCCGTACGTCACCGTAAGCTATCATATGACTTATGACCCTGAAGCTTGAAAGCTCCACTCCTCTTTTAATTGCTGTACATGTGCTTTTGCCTTTCTTAGTTTTTGTTGTTTTTTAATATCTCTAATTAGCTTTAAATTTAAGTTTCATTCCAGTTTTTAATTTTAGTAAATTCGGTACTTCAACTAAAACATTTTATATCAGCTTGCCAAGGCAGCTAATTTTTGTTTAACATTTTTAAGTTTTTCATCTAATATTTATATTTTGTTGCAGTTTTTATATATATTAGCGAAAATTACTTTCATTGGTTTTCATTTTTTTTTAACCATAACACTAAACAAAATTATCATGAAGATGGAAATTAATAAAAAAAAACTATGTAATAGCAGTACATACTTCAGAATTTCTCCTTTTGTGTTCCACAGATGAAATAAAGTCACACAGTTTAGAACATTTTTGTGTGAACAATCCATTCAACTTGCATTTAAAATATTTTTTTTTAATGGCAGAACCACCCACAAATGCCATTTTTCACTTGACATTTCATTAACAAAGAGAGCGCTCAGTTTAATTCAAAAAGTTAAATTCGTTCTGGTAAAGAAAAGCTTGCAGTTGATTGTATTTTACAGAGAGCATGGCACAACCTGAAATCCGGTGTAACATACCCAGTCTTGACGTCTGTTTCCTCTTGATCTCGGTGAGTTTGGGGATCGGGTACGGCCCGTAGCAATGAGTAAATATCACGGCCAGCTGCTGACTAATCACTTCATTCTGCAAACCATGGGAAAGAGTAACCAGTAAGACCCCTCTCATCAAGTCCCATTACAAAACAACACATTTTGACTTGCCTTGTAGGTGTTAGCAATGCTAATGTTGTGAGGGTTATGTGTATGTGTGAGCTTGCATAGCATTCTTGAGAAGCATCAGTGCATGGTGTTTTTTGGGATCAGTACTTTGTTAAAGAGGTGAGTGCAGGAAGATGCTTAAATCCCTGTCAAATCACTCCCTCTGCAGTTTGAACGATCAGCTTCTCTGAAAGATTGTTAGAGGTTCCTCATCAACTTGACGTTTCTCTCACTCGGCCTGCCTCTGTCTCTACAAATCACCTGCTGTCAGCACAGCACTGCTATTTCCTCCTTCTCTCACTCTCTCTCTCCGGTGTTCTTTCTCTTGGTCTCTCTCTCTTTGTACTAACAAGCAGACACACATTATTTGTGAAGGTTGAGCAGGGAGCGGAAACTGTCAGTCATCCCTGCAGGGCTCAGAGTAAAGTTCCTTGACTCCACCATAGATCAACCTTGACAAACACGCTCACACATACACCTACTGTTGCCCCAGTGGAAGGAAGTCCACGTTTATCTTTCCTTCCTGTACTGTCTAACACACTGTAGAGGGAGTAGATATGGATGTGTGAAGCAGATGTAATGGTCAGTGTTTAAAGATTCTTTTAAGCACCCTAGTTTCAAAGAAAAGCTCACTATTCCATAACACTGTGGGAGGACGTCAACAGAATGCCCAATTCAAATTATGTGAGTTTCTGCCTTCAGTTCCTGTTCTGAAGAACCAATGTGTTCCCCAGGGTTCTGGTCTCTAAAGATTCTGAGAGAAGTAATCATGTATCTCAGGCAAGCTACTAGCAATACTAAGATCAGAGGTTCGATTCCCAAGGAATTCACATTTATAAAGTGTACTAGAAACTAGAATGCAGTGCAACCCACTTTGAATTAATGTGTCTGCCAAATAAGGTATTGTCAACAAAATCAGTGTTATTTTGGCATTATTAAAGGGTTAGTTTACCCAAAAATGAAGTTTCTGTCATTAATTACTCACCCTCATGTCGTTCCAAACTTGCAAGACCTTTGTTCATCTTTGCAACACAAATTAAAATATTTTTCTCGAGAGGTTTTTTTTTATCTCCCATGTAAAGCAATGAAATTGCCACATTCAAGGTCTGGAGAAGTTGTTAAAATAGTCGACATGACTACAGTGGTTCAACCTTAATGTTATGAAGTGACAAGAATACTTTTGTGCGCAAAAAACAAACAAACAAAAATAACGACTTTATTAAACAATTTCTTCTCAACCCTGTCAGTCTCCTGCGCAGTTGACGCAGTGCAGCACTTCCACGTTTACATCCGAATGCCGGCTCAGTATTGGTCGACGCTGTTCACGTGAGCACCAAGACGCATGTGTGTGATGCTGACGCAGGAGCCGGCCAATACTGAGCCGGCGTTCGGACATAGAACACGGAAGCTCTTGAAAATTTCCTTGAAAATCTTGGAAATTGTCGAATAAAATAGTGATCTTTGTTTTGTTTTTTTCACACAAAAAGTATTCTAGTCACTTCATAACACAATATCTTTATTTGGACCATGGATGTGGTAATTTCATTGCTTTCTATAGGAGAAAAAAAAAAAAAAAAAAAACTCTGATTTCATCAAAAATATCTTAATTTGTGTTCCGAAGATGAACGCAGGTCTTATGGGTGTAGAACGACATGAGGGTGAGTAATTAATGACAGAAATTTCATTTTCCAACCTTTTAATATGCTATTATAGTATATATTAATTAGCTGCAAATTTTTAGCCTTGGTTATGTTTTATTATGTGATTTTGTCATTTTTATTAGTTTTTTTTTAAAATTCTATTTAGCTTTATTTATTTATTTTTTATATATAGTTTTAGTTAACCATAACAACACTGAACAAAATTACAAAGATGAAAATTGGCAGTGAAACTTCATTTAATTAATTAAAATAAACATAGAACTATAAATGCAATATTAACTATAACTAATATATATATATATATATTTTTTTTTTTTATTGCAGGATTTTCTCCTATAATTAATCTTTCATGCCTGACTTCTGACAATCTCCTGTAAAAGAACAGCCTGATTATATAGCAAGAGATTATAGCAAGAGCAAGATTATATAGCTGTCTGATCTTTCTAACATTTTTTTTTTTTATATAAACGAAGTTTAGGGGCAGGTAAATTCGGTGACACCACAATAATAAACCAGTGTGGAGCAAAGTATGTGGCAACTCAATCAAATATTTGCATTGCAGTCTATGCAACATGAAAGAAATCTTGTTTATTTGTTACAATTGGCCTCAAACTAAATTAAATTTTGAAAAATAAAATTAGTTGGCATTAAGTTTCAAGGGATAAAACCCCAAAACCCCATTTGTAAAATAAATAAAACAAAGAAATTTAAAAAAAAAAAAAAAAAAAATATATATATATATATATATATATATATATATATATTTATATTTTATTTTTTTTTTTTTTTTTTTTTTAATTCAGAACTGTTTATGAACCACTAGATGTAAACTGAAAATGAAAACCAAAATACAAAAAGAAACAAAACTAAACCTAGTGACATTTAAAAACTATAATAACTCTGTTGCAAGATGAAGAAATATGAGGTCAAATGTAGAAATTGCTGAGTTTTGCATGTGTGTTAGTTCACCTTGCTGGCACGCAGGATCTGGAACATGAGTGGGAGGCCGTGTGTTATGAGTTCCTCTGTGTACTCCTCCTCTTCAATAGAGCTGAACTCTTTCAGAAGACCCTGGATCAGCGGCCGCCGGTGCTGCAGGAAACAAGTTCGCAGGGACTCCATCCAGGTGTGCAGCGTCCAGGGCACACCTGATACACACAAAATACATGACAATCACCTTTATACTTTTTAACAAGTAGGAATGTTATGCGATTAGTAATGTGGAGACATCTTTGAGCTTTTCACAAAAGTATACATTACCATTCAAAATCTATGGTTTATGGTTGGAAATATTTTTTTAGGTTTTTTAAAGAAGTCTCTTATGTTCATCAAGGCTGCAAAATGTAATTTATTCATGTGATGGCAAAGCTAAATTTCCAGCATAATTACTCCAGTCTTCAGTGTCACATGATGCTTCAGAAATCATTCTAATAAGCTGATTTGTGCTCAAGAAGCATTTCTTATTATCAATATTGAAAACAGTTGTGCTGCTTATTATTTTTTGGAAACCATGATACATTTTTTCAGATTCTTTGATGAGAACAGTTTTTAATTGAAAAAAAAAAAGAAAAAAAAATTGTAGGATTATCACCCTTGCTTAACAAAAGTATTAATGTCTTAAAAACAGCAACTTTTGAATGGTAGTGTATGTACATTTTTTACATTTTATGAATAAAATGTCTGTAGTGCTTGCCCATGCAAATTTCAGTTGCTAGGGTGGTGGTTGGAGGGATCCTATGTTATTTCTTACTGGCACAAGCCAAAAGAGCCCAGATATACTAGTTTCCAGACATAACTTGTGTCCCTCCTTCAATACGGGTCCATGCAAATTTGGCCTGTTTTATTGTATGCCATGCCAAAATTGTCCAAATGTTTAGAAAAGCAATAGCACACCTCAACAAGCTATTCATTACCTTAAGCTACACGTACTGTAAGCATTAGCACTGTGTAAATTCTAACTTAAGTTCAGTAAATTCATTGTAATACCATTATTTTATTACTGTAGATACTATAAGAGCACTGACCTAGACTTCTGATGTCCAATGTGATGTCGACATAGCCATGTTCAGAGCTGTGATACATCGCCTCTCTTAGAGCTTTGAGTTTGGCCTTCCCTGTGCGGGTTGCTTCTATCTTGAGGGAATTCCTCTCTTCCATCTCTGATCCCTCAGCTAAGATCTCCTGTAGAGACAGAACATCCGCCTTCCCCTTTTCCGACTGCGACAGAAGCTTGCAGAACACGTTCCTGCAGCACGGGGATGAGGATGATACGATTTTGCAGGTTTTATTAATAAATTACGAGACTGTGTGTGTGTGTGTGTGTGTATTTGACTGATGCATGTGTGTGTTACCTGTGTCCATGCGCAGCAGCCAAGCTGAAAGAGTTCATGTCCCCATGTGGTGCAGTAGAGATGCCGTTGCGGTACATGGTCCCAACCATGGGGTCTGCTCCTCTCTCCAAAAGTAGACTGACCAGCTCAAAGTTCCCTACAGCAAACAAACTGCTGAGTCTTCTCTTGTGGCCTCGCTCGCTTATAATTCAGTAATTCGAGAAGGAAGCGGCACTGTTGTCCGGTCTGCAGTGTGAGCTTTCTTACCTGCAGCGGCAGCTAACTGCAAAGGCGTCTCAGTGTAGTTCTCCATTCCGTCCTGCAGAGAGCCCTCCACATTAGCTCCAGCGTCCAGCAAGAGCTGAGATAAAAGGAAGAAGAGAGGTTTTAACTAGTGTATAAACTTTTTGCTAAGATCAAAGGGTTAGTTCACTCAAAAATGAAAATTCTGTCATCAATTATTCATGTCGTTCCAAACCCATAAGACTTCCGTTCATCTTCAGAACACAAATTTTAATGAAAAAAATTCTGTCACTCTATTGAAAGTCTATTCACCCAAATCTATGACAGTTCAAACCATTCATAAAGAGATCATAAAAGAAATCCAAATGAATTGAACAGTTTAATCCTAGTCTTCTGTAGAGACATGATCGCTTTATATAATGAACAGATTTAATTTAGGTTTTTATTAGTGCTGTCAAAATTAAAGTGTTAACGCAACGCAAATTAATTTTTTCAGTTTAACATGTTAAATATATTTTACACAATCACCACAGCATCCGTTGTTTCCGTCATCCTTTAGCTAGCGTTACATTATATGATCAGACTCTTATTCATGCTAATGCTTTTAAAGCAGAACTAAGTAACTTTTTTTACCTTCATAAATAGTTTTCTAAGTCCTTACAATTGTTAATTGATTTATAGTGTTGTGTTTGAGGCGAGCACTAACCCCCTCTGGCACGTCTACGCCAGAATAGCACTTGCAACTTGAGCTGCACCGACCCGAAACAATCTCGCCTCATGTTCACGTTCACGCGAGAGTGACAACATGCTTTACGGTAATTCAAAAACAATGTATATATTATGTCTTTATAAGACAATTTCGAAAATTACCCACCTCCATCGAGTGTACTGTATTTGCAAATTACCCACCTCCTCTTTCTAGTACTGTATTTGCAAAACTACTGCGATGGCGAGTGTTGTAGTTGTTGTAGTCCAGAGCTGCGCTTGGAGTATTTATGACAGTGTCATTCACTGAAGGAAACTGTATGGGGAGCTTTGCGAATCTTGCTTAGTTCTGCTTTAAACCATTCAAGCGCAACAACACACAAAAGAGAGCGCAGTGCAGTACTGGTACGCTGTCTGTGAATCTTCTGTTTGTGTGCGACTCGTTTTGACGGGTATCCTCATAAGCACAGTCTTAAAGATGTAAAAGAGGATCTTTTCGTCGACTGAGAAACCAAAGACTGTTACTGAGTTTTTTAAATGAGCGCATGCGTAAGAACAACCCCCCTCCTTCGAAGGAACGCCTCCCAAAACTTGTAAACACGAGTATTGGAACACAAGTGTTTACCGCCGGCATTCGCTGTGTCGTGTTAGTGGATTCATTATGTCGGACTCACCGCAGGTAACTCATAATCTGCAGTTGTTACTCCTGTCTCCGGACAAAAACATTGCATGCAGCGCCTGTGGAGTGTGGAAAGTTACTGGAGCGCGCAGCCGCGCTCGTCTCTCACAAGGAACGTCACGGCAGTGATTGACAAGCCGGAGGGCCAATTTGTTTTTAAACGATTGGCTGATGTTTTTAAGGCCCTACCTCTTGCACAGATGATGTATATTAATATTATTACTTTCAGTGCACCTAATAAATAGTCTTTTATCAGTTAGTAAAGACAGTTTCAAGTAATATTGCAAAAATGTATAAAACAAAACATCCTCTTTAGCACCTTTAAATTAGTTAAATAAAGTCTTAAATGAACACAAAGAAAATAGGATGCAGAGCCGCGTCATGTGCGGCAGGTCTTAAAGTGACAGCAGCCTAATAAACCTGCTACAGTCTGCCATTAAAGTCCCCCTGAAATCAAAATTTAAGTTTTTTTTAGCTTTTTTTATGAATATGTCAGCCTTAAGGTTATGAATAGGCTGGTGTGTTCCAAAACTATGACAAAACTTGCATTTAGGAGATATAAGCATTAAAAACTTACAGTCTCTCATTTCCGCTAAAACGGATCATGGATTTTTTGATTGACATTACCGCGGACTTCAGCTTCCCATCAGATCTTCTGTCCAATCAAATGCTCTCTAGACTCTAAAGCATCCTGCACCCTACATTATAAACAGACGCTTAAGCTGTGGCTGAAATCGGTCATTTGTTCACGCATTTAATTTTTTCTATATGGTGAATGGCACATAGTGCACTATATAGGGGATACGGAACAATTAATACAGCGTAAATATGCTTTCCATTGAGGCAAATGAAGTCTGGTTTCATGCTAGTGTCACACAAACTGCAGTGCACTGCTCCAGTCCAGAGACACGATAGCACAGAGCGGATCATATCCGCGAGTCGCAGACCACAAAGCATATCAGACCCATTTGATTTCTGCACAGAATGCTACACTCTAAAAAATGCTGGGTTAAAAACAACCCAAGTTGGGTTGAAAATGGACAAACCCAGCGATTGGGTTGTTTTAACCCAGCAGTTGGGTTAAATTTTTGCCCAACCTGCTGGGTAGTTTTATTTAAACCAACTATTATTTAATAATTGCTATATGGCTAGCTTAAAATGAACCCAAAATAGTTGGGAAATTAAAAACCAGATGCAATTAGAGACAACAATAATAGACAAAAGGTGAATGTTTATTAATAAGCTTTAATATTTTATATAAATTTAATAGTTTAATAGTTTATTTATTAATAAGCAATTTAATAAATGTTTATTGTTTAATAATTATTCATTGAACATTAATAAATGTTAATTTTCAACATACTTTGGGTTCATTTTAATTAAGCAATACAGTAATTTTTAAACAATAGTTGAGTTAAATAAAACTACCCAGCAGGTTGGGCAAACTTTTAAACCTTCCGCTGGGTTAAAACAACCCAATTGCTGGGTTTGTCCATTTTCAACCCAACTTGGGTTGTTTTTAACCCAGCTTTTTTTAGAGTGTATATTTTAAAGCAATATGGAGGAGATTAGGAGGAGAAATGATTAGAGATTAGAAGGAAACTGAGGTTTTACCGAGCTCCACGAGCTGTGATATAAACAAAACGCTACTAGCTATTTTAAAAAAGCTGTTTGATATGTCCGCCCTGTTTTCCTGTGTCAGTTACGTCAACACACTGAATAATGCTGCGTCTTTCAAGGCACTTCAGTGAGCCTTTAATGTTTAAATTAAATAGCTATTTAAATAGCTATTTAATCGATTGACAGCATTAGTTTTTATACACATAAAAATATTGATCTGCGAACATACACAGAACACTCAAATTTGGTAAACGGAGGTTTGTTCTTGCGCACCAAGCAGGTTCTGTTGAGCTTCCAATTACCAAATTTGAATGTTCTGTGTATGTTTGCAGATCAATGTTTATAGGTGTATAAATATCTAAATTAAATCTGTTCATCATATAAAGCGATTGTGTCTCTTCGGAAGAATCGCTCAATTCATATGGATTTCTTTTACGATCTCTTTATGAACGTCTTGAATCGTCAGTGTTACAGGTAAATAGTAAATAGACAGTGTTTTGAAGATGAACGAAAGTCTTATGGGTTTGGAATGGCAAGAGCGTGAGTAACTGATGACACAATTTTCAATTTTGTGTAAATTTTCCCTTTAATAAAAGGCATTAGCTCAGCCAAGAGACAATGACAGTGAAATAAGCAAACATAATGAATCATAATGAATGTACGACTTAATGATAAAATGAGAGAGCACAAAGCACCCCATTTCATGCAGACAAGATTTTCAGGAGAAAACTGATGCATATGCTACAGGAATGTTATTCTGACTCAGTCGACTGGCTCAAAAAACTGCCGAAAGTTCGGGCGGGAGAGAGAGGTCACTACCTGCACCACGGGGATGTGCTGGTGAAGTACGGCGAAGGTGAGAGGCGTGGCCTGCCGGGTCTCTGGGAAGACTGAGGGGTACTTTTGCACTGTGTTTGGCACCTACGGGAGGTACAGGGGACAGAGCAGGGCACAAATGAGAGAAGGAGACCTTTAAAAAAAGTCCTGGGAAAAGCACAGAGACGCTGTGCTCAGCTGAAATTATGGAGATAGGAGAGGAGCTTTGGCCTTTCTGCCACTTTATAGGAGCTGCATGCACTGTATATACATATATAAAGTATATATACACACACACACTATCATTCAAAAGTTTTGGGTCTAAAAAATTGATAGTTTTATTCAGCATGGATGCATTATATTGATCAAAAGTGACAGTGAAAATACCACATTTAGGGCTGTCAAACGATTAATCGCAATTAATCGTATACAAAATAAAAGTTTGAGTTTGCATAATATATGTGGGTGTACTGTGTGTAATTATTATGTATATATAAATACACAAAAATTAATGTATATATTTAAGAGAAATATTTTATGTACAAAATATTTTATTTATATATAATATAAATTATATAAAAATATAAATACATATACTTGTAAATATTTCTCAAATATATACATGAATGTGTTTGTATTTATATATACATAATAATTACACACAGTACACCCACATATATTAGGCAAACTCAAACTTTTATTTTGTATGTGATTAATCACGATTAATCATTTGACAGCCCTAATCACATTTATAATATATTTAATATTTAATATATATATAATGTATTTATTATGCATTTATAATAAAAAGGTTTATATTTCAAATGAATGCTGTTCTATTGAACTTTCTATTTATCAAAGAATCCTGAAAAAAATTATCATGGTTTCCACAAAAACATTAAGGAGCAACTGTTTTTAACATTGATAATAATAAGAAATTTTTCCTGAGCACCAAATCAACATATTAGAATGATTTCTGAAGGATCATGTGACACTGAAGGCATTGATAATAATAAGAATATTATAATCAATATTAATATTATTATCAATCACGGCTACTGAAAATGCAGCCTTGCTATCACAGGAATAAATAAAACTATCCAAAAAAAAAAAAATAATAATAATTTTTTGTACAGATGGTCAGATAATCTTGCTTCCATTCAAATTATGTAGATATATTCTTAAGTTTAAAAATTGAAGGTTAATTTAACATCATGACATCAATATTTTACCTTATATTCTGGATTACATATTTAGTGACAGTAACAAACAAGTCAAAAGTCTAGTGAAATGTTTCTGAAAGTGTAAGGCTTTGTGAGAAGGGAAAACAGCACCTGATTCATGGCAAACGTCAATAAACTTTTCATATTTTTTGACACAGAGCTGCAAACAATATTATTTCCCTGCTACAGTTGACTGAAACTATGACTTACGCTGAAAACATCTCTGAGACGTAGCTGAAAATAGCGACAAATAGTGAGTGTGTGTATTAGTGAGAAATCTGTCTGTACTAGATTCTAGGGCTGAGTTTGGCAGAACAACACCTAGTGACAGTGACTTCCAGCAAAAAGCAGAACTCTACGCAGACAAATCCCTCATGGGCATGCAAAGCAGTCTGAGTTTTCTCCTGTTGTACCACAACACAGAAAACACAAACACTACACATGAAACTACATGACGAGCAGGATGAGTGTACATAATGTGTATATAAGAACGCAGCAGAGATGTAGTCACAAACCTCACTGTTGATGTCAGCTCCTGCATCTAGCAGCATCTGAACCATGGCTTCGTCACCGCGGACACAAGCATACATCAGAGGGGTCATGCCCTGGAAAACACACAAAAGACCACACTGAGCATAAGCCAGATATATCTTCTGATTGTATCGTAATGACAGTATACAACTTGACCATATATATATATGACAGCATTTCATTCAAATACATTACTCTATTTTATATGGACATAATTCCAGCACTGAAAGGGTCTTCTTGTGCTGATAATTAATCTACTGGAAAACCTATGAAAAATGTTACTCAAATCAAGAGCTGGAAAATCAGATAAGTGAACTAGGTAAGAATCAAATGTAATGGCAAACATTTCCACTCCCTAAAGTCGAAAATGGAGCAAAGCAATCAGTGATGGAAAGAGCACTGGTATGTTTCCTAAAAGCTGGCTCTGATTAAGACGTTCAACCGTTAAACACTCTGAATCTTGAGAGAAACCTGCAGTGCAAATCTGATTTTTTTTTTTTTTCTGGGCTTCCATAAAGGAAAAGTACAGCAATGTGTGCAAGCATTTAAATTCTGCAACCTGTCGACTTACACATTTATACATTTAAAGCGACATACATTTTTGCACCTGGAGCAGCACCTGCATTTGTATTAGAAGGTATCTCATGAACAAAGCGCTTCAGGGGTCTGAACCTGCAACTTTTAGGTTATAAGACCAGGCCAAGACCATTACAACAGACAATCACTTCCCACTGAGGTTTTTTAACCCTCAGGAAACATTTTGTGAAAAGTTTTTTTTTTTTAAATAAATTGTTTTAGGGCTGTCAAAGTCAACACATAACTTTAGGATATTAATGAAATATATAAATATATATATATATATATATATAAATATATATATATATATATATATATATATATATATATATATATATATATATATATATATATATATATATATATATATATATATATATATATTATTTTATTTTTTTTTTTTTTTAAGTAAAAATTATTTTTCAGACAATATTTTAACAATTAGCTTCATTACAACGATAACAAAAAAGCCAATTATTTAATTGAGGAAATGTGTATTGAATTTTATTGTCACACTTAACATTTTTTCTCACACACTATAAATGGGTTTATAAAAGGTTGCATTTATTTAATCAAGAGTACAGTGAAATGTTATTACAATGTAAAATAACTTTTTTTTTAATTGTACTTTATTCCTGTGATGGCAAAGCTGAATTTTCAGCATCATTACTCCAGTATTAAGTGTCACATGATCCTTTAGAATAGGTTGTTTGCAATCACGCGGTTCTGGTGACGCGCAAAATACCGGTGGAGGGCAAGCAGTGAAAATTAGAATGGAAGAGATGGAGAAAAGTCTTTTCTGTGCTGGTTTAGAAAGGAATAAACAGAAAATCACAACATATGTTGGACGTGATCTTTATGTTATGAAGATGAGTGACTTTTCCACTGAATTGAAAGACTTTCCTGTCATCGGGGAGGTAGATATAGAGAATGTGAAGCTGCACGTTCAGTTCTAGTCTGGTTTATTTATATCGCGCTGCCTTTCTGCTAGTGAAGTTAGGGGAGTATTTTGATTTTCTGTCGTGATTGTGAAAAATGTCACCATTGTAGGTCATTTATGCTGAATCGAGAATTGCAACAGGAGCTCACATAATCGTTCAAAGAAAAAACTGGACGGTGTAAATTGTTGCCTTTTATACATGTAAAAACACTAAGGGAAGCTGTTTGAGGAGGTGACGGGAAGACGCCCGATTTAACCCACTCCCTATCACTCAATAAAATAATCACATTTTGAAAGTGTTGTCTTTGTCTTTGTTGTTGAATCGACTTCTGTCAGCTTGTTAAACATTTATTTATTTGGATATTTTCTACCGTACAAAACTACAAAATTTAAGTGAAAACACCAAATTATCATTCAATGGGATAAAATAGCTTCTCTTCCCTGAAAACCATACCATGACAAATGTGGATCCAGGTATCCATATTCATTTCAGTATCAGCAGACTCAAAACGCTATTAAAGGCGACAACTTTAAAAGTTAAAATACTACTGTATGTAAGTTATAAAAAAACGGTATAAGTTATGTAAACGATATATAAACACCTTCTGGGTTCTCGATTTTATCGATTTGAGCAACCATAAACGATGCAAAACATAAAACTTTTTTGATAGGATTCCTATATAGAAAAATCAGTCCCTGCCCTCCAGACTCAATTGCGCTGCTGTTGTGACGTCATGTGCAAACAACCTATTCATTTGCTGATTTAGTGCTCAAGGAACATTTCTATTATCAATGTTGAAAAGTTGTGCTGCTTAATATCTTTGTGGAAATTGTGATAAATTTATTTCAGGATTTGATTGGAAGAAAGTTCAAAAGAACAGCATTTATATATGAGATATAAATGATTTGTAATAATGAAAAAGTAACAAAAGTAATACTTATCTCAAGTTTTTGAACAGTAGTGTATATTTTAGGAAGGGGTTCCCACATGGACGAATCATAATATTTTGGTAATCAACAACCCCTACCCTACCATACTGTTTAAAACTAAATTAATGTCATTTTGTATTAGTATGTATGAACATGTCTGTTTATGTAACAATCATTAATGTTGAATTGAAAAAATGTGATTCTCATTCTAACCTGTTCACTCATACTGTTGATTCCGCCAGGCCCAAGTAAGTTGATGGCCTGATTGACAAGGTCAGTGCGGCCGCAGTTGAGCATGCGGAAGCCCAAGTCCTGCAGGAACTTGGCCTCGGTGGAGGCAGCGTCCAGCTTACGTGACACGCAGAAACAGTCATCCGTCCTGCGGCACACACACAAAAACATCTTTCTGATGTCTTAACCCTCTGCAAAAAAGCTTGAGTCACGCATTCCAAGTTAAATATTCATCTATGGGTGAATCTTTCATTACAACACTTGGACTAATAGTAATAAAGCAGCAGTTATGGTGCAATGAAGGGCATGTGTGAGGTTGACTGGGCTTGCTTTCCCTGTACAGACTGTTTATGAGCCATTTTCATTTCACTCATGATGGGTAGCAATATCTGGTAGCTGGATGTTAATTTAATGGCAGCACGCTTACTTCAGCTGGCGAGGTTCACAATCCACCCCGGGCAGCAGGAGTCTGGCAGCCTGCCGAACATCATCGCTATCCACTGAAAAGCTGCGGCGGTGCTCTGCGTGTGCCAAAGCCACTCTGATCCACTCCATCAGAGGAGGCAGTACTAGAAACGGCCTGCAGGGGGAGACAAAATGTGATTACGGTTCTCTAACAAATACATAATATTTGACTTTCGTAATTAGTATTATTTATAGATTAACATTTGAATGTTTAGTTGTTTGAACATTTGAACATTTAGTTGTTTTGTTTGTGCTTTTAAAAAAAAAATCTAAATAGTTTTATTTTAATTTCAATTTTAGTTTTATTTCAGGTAATTTTAGTACTTCAACTTTTTTCAGTTAGTTGCAAAGGCAACAATTCTAATTTTGTTTAGTTTAAGTTTTTCATTTAATATTTATTTTATTTCAGCTTTATTTCAATATTAACAAAAATGTTTCTTAATAGTTTTCATTTTAATTAATGATGACACTGGTCTTTAAATACCTAAATCTCAGAGACAAAAGCAACTGATTCAGCTCAACTAGCAAAAGTCCTTTTATGAGATTGGAAGATAAAATTGATTTGTTTTATTTTCTTTCTAAGCTAAATCTTATTAGCAGTTGAGTAACACAAAGTATCCTGAGAATTTTCATTCCAAACTAGTTCAAAATTTAGCAAATAAATCATCCAATAAATGTTCACTTATTTAATATCTTTTAAATTCACGATATCATTTTTCACCAGATACAGTGTTTCATCTACTCTGCATGTATTCATAACATGTCATCGTTTCATTGCATTACCGTTGCATTACCTTGCAGTCTGTTGCACTGTATTTTACATTTACACTCCTCTGCATTTCATCATATTACAGTGTCAAGTTGAATAAACGACTACTTGGCTTAAGGTAAGTACCTTGAGTGTCTACATCAATCACAAACCTCCCTAACAAAAATACCCAAGACACTTTGCAACGCCTACAGTAGGTACAACGGAAGTCCCCTCACCTCTCGGTCTGTAAGGTGACTTTGGAGGGCTCTACGTTGGGGTTCTCCCACTCCATCTGAGGGCAGTGCATGAAGTAGCAGAGTGTATATAAAGCCTCGGGCTCCCAGTGGATCAAACTGCTCTTCTGAGGGAGCGGAGTGCCGTTGCTGTGGTTCTTTATGCTCAGAGGCTGGAGGTGATGCATGGCTCTGGACACTAAATCACCTGTCAGGGCACAAGAGACCTTTAGTTTGCTGGGAATGATGTAAATGGTGAAGGACAGTACTGTCGTCACATTGATGTTACAGCATAAAAAATTAGCAACTCTGTCAATCTTTGTCTGCTAGTCAGCTGTTTGTAGGTCCTCGGCTGCATGTTTGTCAGTAATGAAATTCTTGGCCAGTCCATCAAACTGAATATTACTCAAACCAGTTATGTAATAATGCCACAGTATACTGGTCAGAACTTTATATATCCGTCTAATAATATATTATATAAAATATTGAGGAGTGTTTCTGTGGGAATTGTTGCCCATTCATACATTAGAATTTTTGTGAGGTCAATAAATGGCCTGGCTTGCAATCTCCATTCCAGTTCATCCCAAAAGTGTTCAGTGGGGTTGAAGTCAGGACTCTGTGTGGGCCATTCAAGTTCTTCCACACCAAACTCATCCAACCATATCTTTATGGAACTTGCCTTAGGCACTGAGGCGCAGTCATGCTGGAATAGAAAACTGTTCCTGCAAAATTGGAAGCATAGCACTGTCCAAAATGTCTTGGTATGCTGAAGCATTAAGATTTCTCTTTACTAGGTTCCTAGCATTAGCCCAACCCCTGAAAAACAGCCCCATACCATTATCCCTCCTTCACTTTAGTTGGCACAATGCAGTCAAGCAGGTGAAGTTCTCTTGGCATCCACCAAACCCAGACTCGCCCAGACTGCCAAACAGAGAAGCATGATTTGTCACTCCACAGAACATGTTTTTCACTGCTCCAGAGTCCAGTGTTGGTGTGCTTTACTCCACTCCATCCGAAGCTTGGCATTGTACTCTGTGATGTGAGGCTTGCCTGCAGCTGCTCGGCCATGGAAACCCATTCCATGAAGCTCCCACCACGCAGTTTTTGTGCTGATATTAATGCCAGCGCAAGTTTGGAAATCTTCAGCTATGGAATCAGCAGAGCATTGGTGACTTTTACACACCATGCGACTCAGCACTTGGTGACCCCGCTCTGTGAATTTATGTGGTCTTTCACTTCGTGGTTGAGTTGCTGCTGTTCCTGAATGCTTCCACTTTTCAATAATACCACTTATAATTGTCAGTGGAATATCTAGCAGGGATGAAATGTCATGAACTGACTTATTGCAAAGGTGACATCCTACCACAATACCATGCTTGAATTCACTGAGCTCTTCAGAACGACATGTTTTTCACAAATGTTTGTAAATGCAGACTGCATGACTAGGTTCTTGATTTTATACACGTGGCAATAGGTCTAGTTGAAACAACTGTATTAAACAATTAATAGGTGTGTCCCAATATTTTTTTTGTCCATATAGTGTGTATAGTATGCCAAGAAAATATTTTAAATATGAGGGAAGAACAATGCACTAAACTTGGTTAAGGTATTTATCTGACAAATGATTTGGCAAAAAAGGGGTAACCTACAGTTACAGGTTTTATTTTACTATGCAAAAGAAATGCATATAAAAACAAAAAGCTCACAGGAAAAAGCATACATTGATAAAAACATAAGTTATTAATATTTAGTTGATTCTCTCTTGTTTTTGCAAGTGTCCATGAGAGCCAAGCCTAAAACTGTCCACACATTTTTCATGTTTCATTGCATTATCACAAATAAAACAACTGACCCCGAGTACAACTACGCAATATGCTAACAAAATCTTTAACAAATGTTGAATAATTTAAATAAAGGGTGAAGATGTCACTTTTCCAAGGCTGGACATCACTTTTGGCAACGTTTGGAATAATAATAAATTATTTTTAAAGGTGCCATCAAACGTTTTTTTACAAGATGTAATATAAGTCTAAGGTGTCTCCTGAATGTGTCTGTGAAGTTTCAGCTCAAAATACCCCATAGATTTTTTTAAATAAATTTTTTTAACTGCCTATTTTGGGGCATCATTAACTATGCACCGATTCAGGCTGCGGCCCCTTTTATTTATTATACAGACTGTAAGTGTTTAAAAATGAAAATAGTGACGGCTCTCGTCTCCGTGAATACAGTAATAAACAATGGTAACTTTAACCACATTTAACAGTACATTAGCAACATGCTAACGAAACATTTAGAAAGGCAATTTACAAATATCACTAAAAATATCATGATATCATGGATCATGTCAGTTATTATTGCTCCATCTGCCATTTTTTGCTGTTGTCCTTGCCTGCTTACCTAGTCTGATGATTCAGCTGTGCACAGATCCAGACGTTAATACTGGCTGCCCTTGTCTAATGCCTTGAACATGGGCTGGCATATGCAATATCGGGGGCATGCATATTAATGATCCCGACTGTTACGTAACAGTCCGTGTTATGTTGAGATTCGCCTGTTTTTCGGAGGTCTTTTAAACAAATGAGATTTATATAAGAAAGAGGAAACAATGGAGTTTGAGACTCACTGTATGTAATTTCCATGTACTGAACTCTTGTTATTTAACTATGCCAAGATAAATTCAATTTTTAATTCTAGGCCACCTTTAAAGAAAGCATGAGCAATTTTTTTTTTTTGCATGTATAGCTTATTAAACCACATGCAAAGATATTGTACAACTGTGTGCACGTTTGCATGAGATGTTTTGTAAAGAGCAGACTATCTGATAGATGAGAAATGTCACAAACCTCTTTTCAAACAAGGTCACACAAAGCTCTGCATTCATTACACAGAACATTAAACACTCTCCCTCTCGCTCCAATGACTATTTCCTTTCATATGCGAAACTTTCAGATTGTCTACGGTCTCATTTTGTCCATGAGACCTAATTCTTCTGAATGCATTGAACTGAACAGCAGTGTGTTCAGTACAGTCAATAATACACTCTGAAAGGCACACTGAGAAACAGCCTCATCTATTGCTCTGCAACTTAAATAACTGCAGCACTCTCACTTGTTCTCTTAGGAACATTTCACATCTCTGTTACTCCAAATGAATTAACAAGGCCGCCTGAGCGAGATAAGCATTCATTTAGAGAATAAGCGGCTTGTTTAACTGTTGTAATTCTGATTTCCTCTGCCAAGGCAGCAGATTTAAAGGAATAGCTCACCTAAAAATGAACAATCTGTCATCATTCTGTCAACCATATGGTGTTTCAAACCTGTATGACTTTCTTTCTTCTGTGGAACATAAAAGAATGTATTCTGAAAAACACTAAATGAAAGCAAGCGGGATTCAAAGTTTTATTGGATCCAACTGACTTTCATTATATAGACAAAAGAGTTGACTTCTTATGGGTTTGGAACAACATGAGCGCGAGTAAATAATGACAGAACAAAGCAAGAATGGAGCCATTGTAAAGACAGAATACTGATGACTTTGAGAGGAAGCTATGAGGACTGTCTGACAGCGGAGGGCAAAGATATGCACTGTAATTACACAGTAATTACAGGATTACGCAGAATACATTATCAGGAGCCACGACAGCTACACACACAAAACAATAAAGCATAAGAATACACCTGTCAGCACAGAAACACACAGCGTTAGCAGTCAGAGGGGGTGGCAGGAGGCTCTCAAGAGGAGGAGAGGGGCTAGAAGCCACCTGGGGCACTTCTGTGACCGACACTCATCTCTTATTCATGATAGCGTGTGACATTTCCTCAAGTCAGAGGGGCAGAAGAGGAACTGACTGAGAGATATGCTCAAGATTAACCAGCTAAACAAACACAGCAATGGCAAAAGGTCTTCGTCGATTAGTCATGACCGTAAAACTCATTACCAAGAGGGCTAATCGTCTACAGGTTATGCAGGATATTTGTATGGGTAAGCACGGCGACGTAAGGAAACAACACAGCAGAATATTTTCTGTTTGCTTGAGTGTCTTGGTTTAAATATGATACTCTCATCCGTAACAGCAGAGAAGGTGCCCTTCATCACCAGACTGAGAATGAGACGTTGGGAATGGAGGATGCAGAATGGTGTTTTACTGTGAAAACTGAGCAGAATCGATTGGCTGTCCTCCCTGAGACACAACATAAATTACTAAGTAAAGGCCATGAGAGAGAAAGGTGCTCAGCTTGGCTTTACATTAGAGAACAGATTTTTCAGTCTTTCTGAACCGTCAAACTGGGATTTACTGAATTAACTGTAGTTGTCTTATTTAAAATGTCTGGAAAATTGCACTTCATGAGTATAACATAAAAAAGAAAGAAACACCAAAATAAAGAGAAAAGAACACACACACACACACACACACACACACACACACACACACACACACACACACACACACACACACACACACACACACATATATATAAGGTGTCAAACCACCTTGAACATTTCATTCATTATTTCAGTTTATTCACTATAGTTTAAAAAAATGGTAATAAAATATGACAAGATCTCAGAGATAATCTGTGTCAGAAAAAAATAATCTTAATTATATCACTTAATTATAACACTTAGGCAAAACATGGTCAGGTCAAAGTAATTTTTGGTCCCAAATTTGTATCAGTTTTATTGGTAGTACACTGTATGACGAATTTTTGGGTGTAATATGTCACAGTTTTCTTTGTTTTGCTATCCTCACTTACATAAATGAATTATATCTAGTGTCTGAATAATTTTTTGTCTGACTGTATGTATATATATATATATATATATATATATATATATATATATATATATATATATATATATATATATATATATATATATATATATAAAATTAACAATAGGTAGTTAATTAATTAACAATCTTTTAACTTATTAAATATTACATGTATAAATTATTAAAATCTAAATTAAAACTTGAATATAAAACATAATTTTTGCATTGTCACACAAAAATTCCATTACAATTAACTAAATATACAGTATATACTTTAAATATATGTAACTAATGAAAGCAAAACTCCTAAAAATAAACTAAGATGGTCCTAAAAATATAAATAATATAAATATTATAAAATGTATATAAATAATATAAATATTATAAAATGTATATATATATATATATATATATATATATATATATATATATATATATATATATAAACATTATACATTAAACATCATAAACATTATGATAATATTATATACCATTTTATATTTTAAGACCATTATGACTTTTTTGTGACATTTTGTGTATGTGTGTGTGTAGACTTATAAAATGATTATCATTTCATATTTTTAATAATATTTTAGACTTTTAGGACCATTTGAGTTTTGCTTTCTTTTAGATATATTACTTATATTTAAATTTGATACTGTATATTTACACATTTCATGAGTTTCACCAATAGTTTTCTTTTATTGTTCTTTAAAAAAAGACCACCTGGTCTGGGTCTCATCACACCCATGTAATGCAGTTGGCTTTTCCAGACATACAGTATATTCCAGCAGCCATCAAAACTACAGCAGTTCCTGCAACAGAAAACTCGCTGCTTATCAGAATTACTGTATATCCTGTAAGAAAAGTGTAGATAAACAATTAAGAACCAGTCATTGGGCACCAGCGGAGCTCCAGAGCAATGAAGCAATGAAATGTAATGAGCGTTTTATGGCGCAAGAGGGAATAGATGCATTAGCAGAGTTATGGGAGGAAACAGGGACTTTTAGGAAAACAGGGAAAAAAATGTTATGGACGGCATGGAAACACTCACTGATGGCAATTTAGTCACAAAGTTCTTTGATTGGTGTCTGGCCAACCTAAAAAATAACTGACTGTGGTGAAAGTCTCATTTAGACAGAGCCTAATGTAAGACACTTAAACAGCTATTTATTCTGCATAAGAGTTGATTCTCCTTTAGGGCTGTTTTTAGAATCGGTGCAGACTAATGCAAAAATGTGCATTTCCCAATTAGCTGTTAATGGCTAAGTAACTGCCATAGCCCAAAGAAAAGTTCTTGTACGCACACTCAAATGCTGAAAGCAGAGAATTAGTCTTATTTAGATCAAACAAACCATTACATGAACAACTGTAGTGCGTAGGAAAAAAGTCCATAAAGTGCAAATGAGCTTAGCTTTTCTGGGGGTTATTTGTCCCTTAGTTATTAGAGAGAGTTTATTTTAAATAATAGAAAACTAAATTTAAATATCTTTTCTATATAGCAAGCAAGAGCTTTTCGATCTGCATTAAAATAAGCAATGACCTCAGAAACAGTGAGAAAATGTATTTTTCCAGGCAAATCCGGAGAGAGAATGATTAAGATCTGCTAACTCAAGGACACAATAGAATTTTAAGAGACGAATACGACAAAAAGGCTTCTAATGCATTGACCTTTTGACCTTCTAGTGCTCTACAGGGAGTGATGTCTTCTAGTTAACTGGATCATGAGTGACACATAAAAACCTATGTACTGTAATGGAAAGATTTTATCTATTGCTGTGCTCTGATGTTATGGGATTTATAAGAGTGTAATTATATTAAAGTACAATTACTGTATAGAATATGAGATTTCAGACATCCCTCTGGATATATACAGCTGTGAGAGGATCGTGACAAGCCTACAAAAGGTCATATGTGCTTCAAATTACAATGATTTCCTGAGCGGCAGTGACTTTGACGCTGTGAATGCCTTCCATTCCGATTTAATAACTTACAGATTTGAACCTCATAATAACCCTGATCCTACTGCTAATCGTGCATATTGGAAAAGCACAACTACAGTAAATATACATTACGCAATAAATATTCTGAAACAGAATTTTCTGACTTGGTGTCTTGTTCACATTAAGTTTATAATATTTTAAAGCTTTCTGCACAGGCAAACCCTGCAACACACACAAAAACTCATTTATATCATTATAACAAGAATCTGTATAATTAGATCTACATTTTGCAAGTTCAGCCTTCTCTTAAAATAAAGTCTGGCCTTTGAGTAAGAGTGCTCTGTTATGACTGTCCAAATGCAGAAAGACTCTCTATGTGACAGTTGTTGTTCCTGTCCTTGCTGGAGGCGGTGTACTGGATGTGTAAAGCAGGGGAGGACCGCTGTCCCTATCCAGGGTTCAAACTGCCCTCAACTTCCCCTGCAGGGTCACTGGGGACAACCATGAGGAAGACAGAGAGAGAGAGAGACAGAAGAGAAGAGCTGGAAATAGACTAAGCATTTTATGGAAATCTCCATGGATACTGTGTCTATAAAAAAGTACTAATGGAGATTTGATATTTAAGTTTTGAAGAGCACATGCATTTTTGAAGGAACAGACAGCAGCATTTTGCGCATATCTGCTTCTGGGGGCTTGCTTTGGGATGTTTTCCATTTACTTTTCAGATATTAAACAGGGCCATGCGTATTTGTTGTATTCGATGCGAATTTCTGTGTTTGTTGTTGCCGAGTTCATACAAGGCAGGCATTGTGGCTACAAAGATTTCTGTACTGCAGAACATATAGTATTGCATTTAAAATCGATGTTCTCCAGAATAGAACAAGCTTTCTGCTGTGAAATATATTGAATTACACCACCAATCTTCTAAGTAAGAGAGCTTTACATCTAATTAGATTTGCATTTCCTGAAGGAAATACCAGTGCTTGCAAGGCAGCAAAAGAATAGTGTTAAAGTTTTGAGAATGAGTTTAAAGGCTTTTTTTCTGCATAAATTAAATGCTGTCGTTGTCATGACACTCAGCATGCATCATGTTTTCAGTCGGCTGCACATCACACGTCAATGTGCAGTGTACAGGATAACTGAATAAACATGCGCCAGGAAGACAAGAGCCATAACAATTCAGTATTCAAAAATATGCAAGAAAGACAGCCAATCATAATTCAGCATGCAAATAAATGCAGGAAAAAATACCAATGGAAATTTACGCACAGCTGAGAGCTACACTTGAATGATGAACATTCCATCTAAATTTCTATTTCAATTTTATATATATATATATACACACACACACACAAACACATACAACAGTGTTGCCATTGCCTAATTAATTAATTATTTGAAATATGATAAATTGATAAATTACATGCTGTCTAACTAAGTGCTCTGTTGAACAATTGAGTTACTGATAACAATGACCCTTTTAAAAACAGATATATCTAAAGTACTGCATTAAATTCATGGGAAAATCAAATACAGTGTATGGCACTTGTATGAGAGTGGATTGTGTGTATGAGATGTTGAGAGCTAAAGGCCTCTTTGAGGTAAGAGAGAGAGACCTGAATCACGAGCAGATGGATTCCAACTAGTAAACACATACCACTCTGGTGTGAAATGACTGCAACCTGGGGCTAATACTTACTTCAAACGAAATGAATTTCAATCAAAATTTATATCTTTACCATTCTGCACCATGCAGCTGTTCCTGAGCACTGTGAAAATGTGATGTACATGCAAATCAAACAGAGCTGTAGATCACTCAACAAAACTACTACTGAATAAACCCTTAAAACAGCTTTGCGCATACACACATACACAAACAAACAAGTATTAAACCAAAGAATGATGGCAGCTTCCACTTTTCTGAGCAAGATATGATCGGTAGGAAAAGTATGTGGTGCAGAAGAGCTCAATTTAAGTTGAAAAATAGATGTTTGGTTACTCACTGAGCTCAGCGATGCTCCCCACGCGTGTGGCCAGCAGGGACTGCTCAATAGTTCGCTGCTCGGACTGACTGTAGGCGTCTCCAGCTTTATTAGAGCGCTGCTGGTTCCTGTGCAGGCTCAAACTGTCCGGCAAACTGAGGATTCCTGCGCAAAAGAATTAAACAAAAAGACAAAAGCATGAGGAAAAATGCAGCAGTTAAATCCAAGCAACGCCAAGACCATGGGTTTGACTCCCAGGGAATGCTTTGGATAAAAGTGTCTGCCAAATGCGTGAATATAATTTAACATTCATTCATTGGGCAACTTGCAGTGCATTAAAGATTTATCAAAAACACAAACTCCTCAGGAAATGAGCCCATGACCTTGCTGTTAACATCATGTTCAACAGCTCAACACTAGGACTACAAAGACTTTTGTCCGACCATGGGAGATATATGGGTTAGTTCACCCAAAAATGAAAATGATGTCATTTATTACTTACCCTCATGTCATTTCACACCCGTAAGACCTTCATTAATCTTCAGAACACAAATTAAGATATTTTAGTTGAAATCCGATAGCTCCGTGAGGCCTCCATAGGGAGCAATGGACACTTTCTCTCTCAAGATCCATAAAGGTACTAAAAACATATTTAAATCAGTTCATGTGAGTACAGCGGTTCAATATTAATATTATAAAGCGACAAGAATATTTTTGGAGTGCCAAAAAAACTAATTAACGACTTATTTAGTGATGGCCGATTTCAAAATACTGCTTCAGGAAGATTCGGAGCATAAATTAATCAGCGTATCGAATCATGATTCAGATCGCGTGTCAAACTGCCAACGGCTGAAATCACGTGACTTTGGCGCTCCGAACAGCAGATTCGACACACTGATCTGTGAATTATATATATATTATATATATATATATATATATATATATATATATATATATATATATATATATATATATATCGCTTTATAATATTAATATTGAACCACTGTACTCACATGAACCGATTTATTATGTTTTTAGTACCTTTATGGATCTTGAGAGAGGAAGTGCCATTGCTCCCTATGGAGGCCTCACGGAGCTATCGGATTTCAACTAAAATATCTTAATTTGTGTTCTACAGATTAGCGAAGGTCTTACGGGTGTGAAACGGCTTGAGGGTGAGTAATAAATGACAGAATTTTCATTTTTGGGTGAACTAACCCTTTAAGAATATAAAAACAAATTCAAAAGGATGAATTGGAAGATATGAGATCTTCATCTTCATTCAAAGGGATAGTCAATCCAAAAATGAAAATAAAAAGTCATCATTTACTCACCCTCATGTCTTTCCAAACCTGTATGACTTTCTGGCACTGTTTACACCTGGTATTAAAATATGTTTTGTTTGATCGGATCATATGTTGACGTTTACGTTTACATCTGGTGTTTTATTCTGTCTCTTTTATCCACTTTCAAACCCTTCTGTCCTGATTTCTTCAAAGGGAGGGTCTATGGGCAGGTAAATGTATGGGCTTTTTCACATCTTTCGATCTAATGGACGAAATAAGCTTGTGCAATTTACATATGAATGTGAAAGGAGATGATGGAAAACATACAGAGAGCAGCAGCTTTCCTTTCTGCTCTGATAGATGCAAGACCACACCGAACGCTGTGCGTGTGTGTTAGAAATCAGGAATGGTGAGAGAACATTGTGCTTGGTACATATTTTGTCTTTAAACCAAACTTGGCTCTTCAGCCAACAAAGATTCAATACCGTCTGGATAGCGTGCTTCCCATAATCTTTACACATTAGGTCAGTAGTCGGACAGTAGGCGGTCTTTTGTGGCTATTCGAATGCATTTGACCACATGGGCACCACAAAAGCAATCCTCTGGAAGTTGTCGAAAGTAAACAAACTCAACATGTTTTAGAGCCCGTTTACACCTGTATTTAGCGTCGTCTACTTGTGATCCTATCAATGAAAACTTTTGTAAATACCAGGTGTAAACAGGGCCCTTTCTCCTATTCCAAAAGAAGATATTCTGATGACATACTCTTTTTTGGCTGGATTATCCCTTTAATTATAAGCAGACTAACTATACAACAGGTCTCACAGGACACCCTCCTGGGTGGTAACAGGTGAGAAACTTGGCCGGCCGTTTGTTTTGCCTGCTCACAAGGAGAAAGCGTATCACCTTTCTTGGACAACCAGCAATTAATGTAAAGAACTACCACTTTATCTGTGGAACACGGATATGCATACAACTTAATGCTAAATGATGACAAACGTAAGGATTCTGCATTGTACCAATGCAACAGACTCAACATCACACATCGATGCTGAAATCAGCATTAGATTGAGGGCTCACTTGTTCAGCACTACTGCACCATCACAAAGCTTTTCATCCCAGCTCACAGCCGAACCACTGAGGTGAGACTCTGCTAGTGTCTGAATCACATTGGTTATTGTTTTTAACAGGATTGTTGGGCTCCTCGAAAATTGGATTCTCTCTCATCCTTGTGTTTCCATCACTTCCATTGTTGGCGAACACTTCTGGAGCCGACGGTGTGTTAAATTATGATGTAGCGGAAACAAATGACTTTATTTTGTTGTCCACTGACAGAGGGGCTTTCGTTTGAACCGTCTCATTTACTATTGTGAGGCAAATGTAATTTTAGGGGGCTGCCTCAGAGTGAGAATGATGTAAATCCTTAATCGGTTTCACCCAGGGAGAAGTGACGGCAGCGTACTGTATGTTGCTTTTCATAATGTAAATATATCGCTCGACAAGACTCATCATAGGTCTACTAATGCATGTTATTATTCAAGAAATGCACCCTTTCGTAATTACTGTGATATAGATCATGCAGTCCATCTTACAGTAAGTGTGTTTTGCTTCAAGGAGGAATAAAAAAATAAGGCGCATCCTGATAGAATTTGAAATAGGTTGCCATGGAGACAAGGCAGGGGTGGAGTGATGGTTACTTGCCTGCGGCATGGGAGGAAGTACAGGTGTTTAGCAATGCAAGACCACACCTCACTGTCCTGGGCCTAGTGCTCTGCTATTGTACTCATGTATTAATACAAACTAACTCACAGCCCTGCAGGTGTTCATAAATGTTTATTAAAAAATCCTGTTCTCCATTTCCCTCATCTCAGCTCAATGAAGATTGACTGACAGGTGTATAAGATCCTAGATCGGAGCAAAACTCCCCTTTGTTCCCTACAATCTCTTGAGTCCAGAGCTCTTATTAAAACTCTCAGCGGGTCTCTGTGACAGATGAGTGTGCCAGGCTTATGCACAGCCAGCCTGAAACACTTAAAGCAATGGGTGGTAAGACTGGCATCTCGCTCACTTTCCTTTCAGCTCCACATCCTCAAACATCGGTCAGGGTAAACTTTTCAAATTACTGTAGGCTATAAAGACCTCACATGCAGAGAAATACACAAACACAAACTTCTAAAAGCCTGGCTTCTTCCAAATCCATGCCTTCTTTTATTCTGTGTGATTATGCTTCAAAAATAAATTGTGCTAAAATATTTTATGGCAGGTTTTTAGAGTTGGCCTATCCCCCAAAAAAGTTATTTTTAATTATTTATGAAGGTAAACACATTATATAACAAAATATACAGCACAAGCAAAATATTTCCCAAAAATAAGCTTGTTATTAAACCATTCTAAGGTTTGGGGTCAATAAGATAAGATGTCTCTTATGTTTACCAGTGACATATTTATTTGATCAAAAATGCTGTAAAAACAGTAATATTGTGAAATAATAGTTGTTTTCTATTTATTTTAAAATGTAATTGGCAAAGCTGACTTTTCAGCATCATTACTTCTGGCTTCAGTGTCACGTGATCCTTCAGAAATCATTCTAATATGCTGATTTGGTGTTCAAGAAACATCACTTCTCATTATCAATGTTGAAAACAGTCATACCGCTTAATATTTTTGTGGACACCATAATACATTTTTTCAGGATTCTTTGATGAATAAAAGTAGAAAATAACATAATTTATGTAAAACAGAAATCCTTTGTGACATTATAAATGTCACGGTCATGTTCTGTTTCTGTTTGTTATTTTTCCTGTTTGAGTTCTCATTAGTCTCCTTGGTTACTGACTGATTGGTTATTCTGTTCGGCTGTGTCCTGATTAGTTCCCTTTGTTTTCCTCTTGTATATATACCCTGAGTTTCAATTTGTTCCTTTGTCCGTTCTTGTTTATACTAGTGACTGTGTACTCTTGTTCTCTTGAGTGTTATATTAAAATATTGTTGTCATCATTTTCCTGTCATTGTGCGTTTCAATCTACACAGTGATGAGTGACAATAAATGTCTTTACTTGATCAATTTAAGACATGCTCGATGAATGAAAGTATTAATTTCTTTCAAACAAAAATCAGAACACTTTATGTTATTATCTCTGATAAATGTTAAAAGCAAAACAAAAGAATAGAAGTAGCTGCAAAAATGAGTAAAAATGCCACTTGGTTTTGTTATTTAATGCCATAAAATTCATACATTTTATGTGCAGTGTAAGTGTTCAAATGCTTATAGATGTGTAACGATGAGCAGACGAGATGTGTGACGCAGAATGAAAAATATAATTACTTGTAATAAACACAGAGAACAGTAAACACAACAAACCATACATGTTAATGAAACAATGAATTGAGGAAAAAAATGAGGGCTTAAATACACAGAGGAAGATCATTAACAAAACAGGAAACAGGTGAGGACTAATCAGTAACTATGACAACTAATAATGAATGAAAACTCAGGCAAAATAGTGACGGAAAACAAAACAGATAATGGCAAAGAAGAGTACTAAGTAATAAGATGCCTATATATCTGAGGTTTCTCTTTGTTGATCCCTGAGTGGGTCAGTATATTCAATAAATAATTGAAAATAACCTAGAATAATAATATTAATATTTTAGTATTAATATTTTGCAGGTTATTCAGTGGTCAGGAAGCCTGTGATTGCAACAACAAGTTACCTGCAGTTAAATTATTAAAAAGAAATTGATAGAAAAGAAGAAAATCAGTGTTCCGTCTGTATTATAAAGATTGTGAAATGTTTATTTTATAAAGAGTAAAAAAAAATTAATTGATCTACTGGAAAAACTGAAGAAAAAACCCTGAAACCATACTGTCATTCATACAGCACCTCCACCACTTCACTCATGGCTGTAATGAGTTATGGCAAACAGTGTGAAAATGAATTTGCATAATGCTGCATAATAATAAATAAATGATCATGATGCCAGGTCATGATGTGAAAAGTTTTTCCCTCAAGCTCCTTATTCGTCTTCCTGAAGTTTGCAGTATCTGCCAGTGATGCCACTGCAGATTAAGACTTTACTCGCTCTAGCTCACTATCCAAAAGGCCTGTGGGTTTGGAAACCATTAAAAGTGTGTCCAAAGTGATACCCATTCCACAAAGTCTCTGTTCTCAAGGAGCTGAGTTTATGATGACATAGAGAGACTGAGAATAGTAGAGCCTCCAGCATTTCTTTTTCAACTCACGATATAGCCTACATTTTCTCCATTTTGATTGTCTGCTAGAATAGATTCAATAGATTCAATAGATTCAGTTAAAACATTCAACCTTTGTTTTATATATATATATATATATATATATATATATATATATATATATATATATATATATATATATATATTCCTCTGAGATTTTGGTCCATATTGACATGATAGCATCATGCAGTTTCTGCAGATTTGTAGGCTACACATCCATGATGCAAATCTCCCATTCCACCACATTCCAAAGGTGCTATATTGAATTGAAATCTGGTGACTGTGGAGGCCATTTGAGTAAAGTGAACTCGTAATGTTCAAGAAACCAATTTGAGCTATGCGACATGGCATGTTATCCTGCTGGAAGTAGCCATCAGATGATGGGTACACTGTGGTCATAAAGGGATGGACATGGTCAGCAACAATACTTAGGTAGGCTGTGATGTTTAAAAGTTGCTCAACTGGTACTAAAGGGCCCAAAGTATGCCAAGAAATGCTATAGCAAATCTGCTTCAAGGTTTGATGTGTTGTGTGTTAAGACTAAGAGATGCTCTGAACACCAACCCTATTCTGATGCTCAGTTTGAACTTCAGCAGCTCATCTTGACATGCCTAAATGCATCAAGTTGCTGCCATGTGTGTGTATGTGTGTGTTTGTGTGTGTGTCTGTGTGTGTGTGTGAAAACCAGTAAACTAACCTGGGGGGGATGTTGGTGGGGGTAAGACATTGACCATAAAATATACAGACCTCAATCTGGGGCTGTGGTTTAGAGCCCACATTACAACTGGAGTGTGTTATTATAAGAGTGATAAGTCATAACATTGTGATGTAGTTTGTTCTTAATAAAGCATTTTGGTTGGCCTCAAATTGCCAAAGGTTTTCACCAAACAACCACTGAGCTTATCAAAACAGCAGCAGAATCGACACTGAAAACCTAGCAGATTTCAAAATGCAATCTGAAGAATAAGAGGGAACGTTTAATGAAGGCGTCCGCCAGGTTTAAACCAGCTGAGGATTGTGGGTGTGCAGGCGTCAGAGCCTTGTAACAATGTCAAAACCTAATGAATTCACATTGGCAACATACAACACACACTCTTTGGCCAAAACCAGAGGCTTTGGTTTGGAAAACACAGCATCCACAGGATGGCTCAGATAAGAGGCTCTATAAAATGATTTTTATTTCACCTCTAGGGTGCCAGAATCGCACTACGGTAGGCTACTTATCACATGCTTCACAGTGGACCAGTTGACCAAAAGCTCTTTGACAGGGGGATATTAGAAGAGCTGTATGCTTGGGAAGTCAATGGGGAGGAACCGCTGGGACATACCAGAGTTTTCCCAGCTTTCCCATGCACGCGTGCCGAGTGTGGATACGCCACTGACCTCACTGGGGCTCAGAGTCTGTATTTAAATCTATTTTAAAGGCCTGTGAAGCCCAGCCGGTTCTCTTAGCCTGAGAATGCAGATTAAAACACACACACATACACACATTTTCTGTCTCTTTCCAAGCACAAATGTGGAAAAACAACTCCCTGGATTTCTCACAGAGCAATGCCAGCATGCAAAAGCTAGAAAGTGATTCAAGCCACACCATGTAAACCTACACCCACAACACCTATTACACTCACGCAGCTATGTGCTTGGTCAACTCCTTTACTAACCCTACGCTAGGTTAAACCCACACATAAGTAAGATAATATCCAATATTTCTTGTGCAAGATGGTATTTCAGTGACACACTAGAGACTTGTGAAATGGCTTTATATCCTACGCCCTGCATA
This sequence comes from Chanodichthys erythropterus, assembly GCF_024489055.1. Lineage (NCBI taxonomy): Eukaryota > Metazoa > Chordata > Actinopteri > Cypriniformes > Xenocyprididae > Chanodichthys > Chanodichthys erythropterus. The sequence goes on from NC_090227.1 coordinate 31,510,160, forward strand.
AACACATCCAAAATCAGCTTAACCATGTAGTGGACAATCGAAAACAATCGTTTAAGAGAGTTTTGTAATAGGTTAAATCACACATGCTGAATTCTGGCACCCCCATGCAGATGGAGTCCATATGTACGGCAATAAGTACCAGGAATGCTGCATTTCTGGGGAACAGAGGGAGGAGTTTGAGGAGAGAGATGCGGCAGTGTCTACAGTACATGCGTCGTGTGACTGCACAGTATGTCTCCAGTGCTGGCTGACCGCAGAGCTTTAATGGTTTTTGGAATCATCCCCAGGGATTTGCTCTGAGTTGTTCGGTGATCAGAAAGTTGGAACGGTCTGTGGATTTGTCGCTGACGGCATATGTCTGTTTGAATTTAAGACACACATGACTGTCAGAGAAATGGTCAGCACAAACCCCTCGAACATTCCCACTAAGCAACTGCGCACACATACAGTACGTAAAGATGCATTAAATCGATGAAAGTGTCATTAAAGACTCTTAAAATAGATTTATATTTCAAATGCTGTTCTTTTTTGAAATTTCAATTCATCAAAGAATCCTAAAAAACGAATAATGGTTTTCACTAAAAAAATATAAAGCAGCATAACTCTTTTTAACTGTGATTATAATAAGAAATGTTTCTTGAGCGCCAAATCAGCATATTTGAATGATTTCTGAAGGATCATGTGACACTGAAGACTGGAGTAATGGATACTGAAAATTCAGCTTTGCCATCACGGGAATAATATTTTAAAATAGATTATTAAAGTTATAATAATAATATTTCACAATAGTATTGTTTTTATGATCAAATGAATGTAGCCTTGGTGAACATAAGAGACTTCTTTTGAAAAAAAAATATATTACCAACCCAAAACTTTTGAACAGTAATGTGTACAAAAATATAGGTATTAGTATTTAACACATGAAATGTTTTCTAAGGCACTTAAAATCAAAGACAAGCAGACACAAGGCCAATAAAACAGGTGACAAACTGAAAAAATTGACATGTACATAAACAGCATTCACCATAATAGGCCTTTTAACAATAATGACGGATGAACAGATTGTGTGTTGACTTCTAAATGATCCAAGATGGTTCTTAAATTGCAGGTCACATAAACAAGAGCTCACAAAAGCTTTTAACTTTTTTTTCTTCCAGTCTTCATTGATTTGATTTTTAAAGGTGAAGTGTGTCATTTACGAGCCGCTAGTGTCACCAAACAGAATTCATAAAACAGACAGACAGGTCTCCCTAATTCCACAGCCAAATGACTGAAATAAATCAATTTACAACAATTCTAGCAAAAGGTATGCTTACATTTACTATTTAATTATGGCCTTTTAGACATGGCATAATTGCAAATCTAGCAAAATCAGGACAAAAGCACGCACATCGCCGGCAAAAATATGCTCAAAGGGTGTGCGACCAAACAAAATATTAATAAAAGGCAGAAAAAAGTCAGCACACCAAAGCTAAAGAAATAAGCTAAAAATTTTAATATAAGACCCACATATGGGTGTGAGTCTTACATTAAAACTTTTTGCTTATTTTTGGACCTTTGGTGTACCGACTTTTTTCTGACTTTTATAAATGCAAATCTAAAAATTAAATAACAATACTAAACAAACAAAAATGTGTTCACAAGTCTCTTAAGCCTAAGGGCCCTATAATACACCCGGCGCAATGCGACGCAAGGCGCAGCACAAGTGTGTTTGCTAGTTTGCGTCCGGCGCCGTTTGCGTTTTCCCGTTCAGCACCACGTCCTTAAATTAGTAAATGCATTTGCGCCAGTTAGTGCGCTCATGGGCGTGCTGGTCTAACAAAGAGGTGTGTTCAGGCGCATTGCTATTTTAAGGAGCTGAAAATAGACTGCGCCATAGACCAACTCAAACCTGGTCTAAAGTCTAAAGTCAGTGGCGCAATATTTTTTTGTTAGAGCGCGTTGGTAGAAACTGCGCCTCTGGGCGCGTTCACAGGGCGCGTTGACTTTGCTTATTACACACAGGGATGCGCATCACACAAACATGCCAAATATTAAAAACAAAAGGATTACAGTATAAAAGAATATTATTGTGTAGGCTACATAAATATAAAAATGTAACTTCGTTTAACTTCTAACTAAACGTTTAACTTCGTGCACGAGCAGATCAGTTTCTTCGCTTGAAAAGCGCTCAGCTTTTCTGCCAACAAATTCCGCCATAAATAGCAATCCGCCATGGCGCGAGCGCATCTCGCTCTTAAAGGGAATGGGAGATGACACTCTGATTGGTTTATTGAACGTTACGCCCATTACTCATAAAGAGAACAGGGACAACCCATTTCAAAAATGCGCCCCGGCGCACGGACCGTTTTTCCATCGTTAAAATAGCAAAAGTGGATTTGGACACGCCCTGAGTGCACCTTTACACTTTGCGTTTATATCGTTAAAATAGGGCCCTATAAATTATATGCATAAGGTATGTGTTTTTTTTCAGTAGAAAGAACTGGATCACTATGGTTGATTCACCAAAAAAAGCCGGCTCCTAAGAGTCGTTAGTTTGAGAATCAGTTGAACTGACCTCTATGGTTTTGGTTCAATAAAAAGATCTGGTTCATAAGAGTCATTCATTCTATATTCAACTGATTGCCATTTGGTTCCAGTATTTTTTCTGCACATTTCCTCTTTGTGCTATGATCTTTCTATTTACTTTTTTCACTTTAGCATCTTTAGAGATTCAAATCTAAATTGTGTGGAATTCTTGTAAATTATTGACTTGCCAAATGAATAAATGTCCTATTGGACATTCAGTAATCTTCACTGAGAGCATTTGTTATTGATAAAAAAATTAGAACAGCAACTCCAATGAATAGGAGTGTACTGCAGATCTGTACATGAAAACCTCAAAATAGTATGATTCACACAAGCAGAAATGATATTAATCTCAACAAAAGCTGATAATAACTGTTATCAGAAGAGATGAAAGGCACTAAAACACAAACACAGTCGTGTTTACATGTGGAAACATGCCCTGTGAATGGATGCTGGGTAATGACCATGCTGTGTCTGCCTGCTGCGTGCACCAAAGTGATACTGAACTAAGTGTCTGTGTCATAGCTAGCCCGGATACCCTGTGGTAGTTCTCTCTGGAAAACTCCAAAACAACTGGTAATGGAAAACGGTACCTCCTGCAGTGACCCCGATTACATCACCAAAACAGCACAAGTGTTGCCCCCCGCTCTCCCCTGCTGAAGTAAGCCTTGCTGTCACTAACAATCAAAAACACACGTTGTTCTCTTATCAGCGATCTGGGACAGCATGTTATCAGCCAACCCCCTCGAAGACCAATCTCCAGGCATTGAAACAAAGGGGTACACTGTTGGAAGAAAAGTTTAACAGTTCAGAGCAGATACAAGTGAGAGTTTCCTCTGAGGTATTCATATCTTTATTTGGAGTCTGTGCTCATTACTCTTTGCATTCTTCCCAGTGCTGAGTGGTAATTTGCATGCAACTGGGCTCCAAAATGCAGTAATTGTTTGACTGGATCTGCAGGATTTATCATTTTGACTTTGTTTAGAGGAACGGGTTACTTGCTCTTTAAGGTGGGCCGCACGCAACGTCAGAGAATTATTTGATTGAGGCCCTAATGAGGGACTTTAAAACAGCACAGAAGAAGAACCAATCAATCGTAGTTAAAACTGTCATTTGATATACTTCAAATTGCCATTTGCAAGTCCTCATATTTTATGAGTTCCAGTTAAAGACTGAGTGTAATTACACAACTCTTAATAGTTTCCTACAATTTTCTGATGGTACACCCAGTTTTTTAAGAAGGTCTGCCAGATTCTATGGCGTTTAATACAATCAAGAACAGCATCCATGCACTGTCCAGTCATTCATCAGTCTAGTTTTCGGTTACTGCAATTTACATTCTTTTTGTTCAGAAAAACAAAACAAAAAAAAACTCAAAATAGATCAATTCCTTCTAAGAAAAAATAAAAGAGAGTTTTTTTGGCTAGGCCCAAGTGGAACTTGCAGGATTTTTTACATTAGGTCAGTGGTTTTCAAACTTTTTTGGTCACACCCTCCATTAAACCTTTAAAAAAACAACATGCAATAGTTTCACTTTGTAATGTCGTTGAATCACTGAAAAATATAACAGTATAATAGATCAGAATATAATTTTTAATTTAACATAAAAAATTTATATATTTCGAGTTTCCGTTACAAATTAGCGCAAAACTTTTGCATTAGTTTCTAAATGTCAATTAAAAAAACTATGTGAAGGCTTTGTTGTGTGACTAAAACATTCCAAAAATCATGGCAACGGATGTTAGTAAGTCTAAGTATATCGCAGCCACTGCACTAGCCATTATTTTTAATCGAAGGAGACATAGGCGTGTTATTCAAGCATTAATGGCAAGGAAAGCCCCTTATACTTGGGAGCGGCCACGTATGAGGCGTTTCTGGGTGTTTCTCCCCCCTATCTGCTTTGAGGTCTTGACGAATTGTCGCATTTCTTTGTTGTTTAGAATCCAGAACTTTTTTTGTGAAATTGGCCTGGTTCCATTGGCCGTATTTTTAATTCACAATTTCAATTTGCGCGATTTGAAGAGTAATGGAAAAGCAGTTAGTGAGAGGTGCTTTTCTGTTCTATATTTTCTAACTGCTTCATCAGGCTTGTTCAGACGGTGACAAGTCAACGTTCTTAAGAACAACAAAATTTCATTGGAATTGGCATTTGGTTCCACTTCATAAAGGCAGGGCACTTTGCTTTCTGTTTTTTTTTTCCTGCTGACAAACACACACATATTTTTCAAACAAAACTTGTATGCGCAGTGCCCAGCTGCAGCATTCAGAACCAAAGAAAGCCACCATGAGTATAACTGTAGCTTTTGCCATGATGACATATCTAAAAAGAAAGTCGTATGTCAAGCTTTTTGAGCAAATATTTAGTAAATATTCAGTCTCCTCCACTGACCAGTTTATGAGATGTAAGGTGCAAATAAAAATACGCATATTTGTAACGCATGTAAACATACATATCACGACACTGCATTGAATCAAGTGTGTTTAGAAGCTTAATTTTTTTCCTATTGAACGGATTATTTCAGGTCTACACCACTCTTTCCAGTTCAATCAAAACTTAATTAGAATGATTGAGATGTTTGCATGAAGGCTTTTCAGTCAGATTGAGCCATCAATCAGATAACTAACAAATTAGTGCTTGCACAAAAAGATAGCTATTTTCTGTGCTGATTTTGAAGGAGAAATGGGTGGAATTCTGCAGAATGGATATAAAATGTGAGATAATTTTCTGTTTTTACCACATTTTCCATTTTTTTTTTAAACTGTACTAAAAGGTACAGCAGGGCTCAACGATAAGGATTTTTTTCTACTGGCCCAGTTGGGCCAGTGGTTCAAATTTTTACTTGCCCTGCCTAAATTTTCACTGGCCCCACAACAAAAAATTAGCAAAAGTAAAAAACAAGAAAATGGGCCTATAAAATAAGCATAGTTATAGTTTTCGTGGTCTTTGTTACATTTAACCTCAATAAATGCACCAAAATGCTAGATTAACTTATATTTTAAATATTGTTAGACAAATAAACAATAAGTAATAAAATGGTAACAAATAATCAAATTACAAGTAATAGCACAAATAAATACAACAGAACAAACATATAAATGAAATAAACTTTTCAAGATTTTCATGTAGGTTTTCAGGTACAGAAATTGTGATCTAATGTATAACTATAGAATAGATTAAACTTTATTAAAGTTAATCAGTCAAGAGCAGTAACAGATGCATAAAAATGTTTTTAATGTTGAAAATATAAAACGTTAAATACTGTTATTTGAAATTATTAAAAAAAAATCAAGACACTTTAAATGTGAAACTAAACCTGCCAGTAGGTGGCAGCAAATCACTGTTAATGAGCGAATCATTGAATCATTCAACCGATTCATTCAAACGGCTGATTCAAAAGACGCAAAACAATGCCGTGGACTTTGGAACTATTTTCGTTGGCGAAATAGAGCGAAACAGACGATTTGGTGTCTAAAATGTATTTTTGCCCCTTATCTTGAAATCTGGGGGCATTTTAATAGACTAAATCACGCAGTGAAAGCGTGCACTCTAAATATGCACGCGCACTAGTCTAACCTACTAGACTACATCACGTAGTGTACGCGTGCACTCAACGGGTGTGTTTTTGTTTGTTTTTTGTAAAGTGAGGGACATACTTGATAATATCAGGTCGTTAAATCAACAATTACGATATCATAGACGATATATAACGCACACACTACAGCACTGGCCCAATCGGGCAAGTGACCGTTCCGTCTACTGTCCCGAGCATCGTTCACACTGGCCCCGGGCCATCGGGCAGTCCTTATTGTCGAGCCCTGTACAGTAATTGTGACTTTATTTCTTATAATTGTGACTTTGTATCTTGCAATATAGATAAAGTAGAACTTTGTGAATGAAGGCTTTCCCAGTTCTTTAGAAAACTCCTAAAATCTGCCTAACAGATTTCACAAGGGCCTAGCTTTGACCTCTTTATTCAGCTACTCAATAACTTGAATACTTCCTGAACACAGGACTTCTGGGATTATGCACCAATAAAGCCTCTCATACACACTGGAGAAATAAGCTTATGAGCTTTTCATAGCAGAATGATTAGACATGTTAATTTTATGGTGCAATGACTTATTTATAGTAGAACTTTCTGTTCTTGCAAAATCACCATATAAATATTTAAAATTTAGTCTTCCATCCAATTTTTCAGCAGGTGGTCACTCACAAATGCATCTTACCCACTTGTTGTCACAGCATTTCCTCCAGGCATAATAGCGTTACCATCACATTACTGTCACTCTCTTCCTCTCAAACACTAACACATAGACATGCATACTGTATAAATATATGCACAATCACATCAAGAATGGCAATGTGATGGGGGAAAAAATGACAACATGCCACCATAGCACCTCATTCACACTTTAACGTTGCAAAAAACCCTTTCATACACACAAAGTGAATATAGATGTCAAGACAGAAATAATTTATACATATATCTTTTGCTTCAATTCTTTTCTGACGCAGGACACATTTCGGGCTCAGCTGGCAAAATTTGCTTGTTTAATGAATTTGAATGATGGTGTAAATCAGCTCTGGTGTGTTCAGAGACACCACACTTTCTAACCTTTGTAAACAAACTATACAACATTAGCTGAGCATGCACAACAACAGCTGGTGCTCTCCTCTACAGCAAGCAAGAGGGCTCAAAGGTAATTGTGTCCATTAAGACAACAGAGCCTGTGTTTATGGAACAAAAGTGTAAGTATTATTCTGTTCAACATGATCTCGGCCGTGAGACGCGCTGGAAGCGGATCTCCACTAGCGTCATCCTGACTCAGAGCTCTGAGTTTTGCTCCAGCTCGCAGTCTAGCAGAAATCAGCTCCAAACCAGAGACCCGCAGTAGATGAAGCGTTAACTTGTTTTCCAAATGTTCAACTTGCCTTATTCATCCCCTTTGAACAAACTCCTCAAGCTGAGAGCCAAAACTGGGAGAGGTTTATGCAACACATTGATGAAAAATATTATTGGAAACAGAGCCTCTTAACTACAGATTAAAGTTCAACATTCAGTCATTCCCCGCTGAACCTTCTTGTCATAATGCATATCTCAAGGTCAGTGTTTCAAGCTAAAAAGTGTTTTTAGGCATGTTTTTAGTCCTCTGATGTCTGATTGTGGCTTTCTCACTGTTTATGTTATTTGTGATATAGCACACATTAAAGCCATGCTAAAAGTGTTTCAATAGGCATATTCACATGCATTACATAATGCTGAATTGACTGCCAAAGAGGTCATAGCTAATGTTGTTTGAAAAGAGGGTGGAAACCCCTTAAGAAAATCAAACCGGTCTCCAGGAGTTGTTTCCAAATTTGAAATTTGAGTCCAATCTTGGGTGGATCAAAATAATGTTAGATTTGTGGGAAAAAGGTTTCATATTAACAGACCCCTATCTTTAAATGCACAGCTAGCTTGTGCCAATATATGAGTCATTCTATGACATGATGCCTTTTACTTTAGAAGGTGATTCCAAAGTCAATTTTTGTACAATTTTAAATGACGCAGGCTAAATTAATTCGATTAATTTAATTAAAATTATGTTGGGAAATTCTGACAGGGGTGAAAAGTAAAATAAAATAAAACTTAATCAGTGTGGTTGGGACATAAATACAATTTTTTCAGTGTTTCAGTTTTTAGAAATATTTCAGATAGGCCATAATCCCCCCAAAAAATATACACTTGGCATATTAAAGGAAGAAGAGACTACAAACCCTTCTAAACTCCCTATATTATATATGTCACCACCAGCTATGGTAAGCACTTCCTGTGACTAAAAATGTTCTTTTAGTGAACGTCTTGGATGCACTGACCTTGCTTCCTGAGCTCCAATGTTGAATGTTTCTAAAGGCTAGACCAATTACATCCTGTAACAGATTATAAGTCAAGTAACAAGATTTATTTAAAATCAATGAGATTTTACTTATTTTTTTATACTTCCTGACCTCTGGATTCCAGCTCTAATCCTCACTGTAGACATTAACCAGCACTGCAGAAGTATTACATCATTTCAAGGTTATTCCCTACGTTTCCAATGCAATTTTGTTGTTAGATGACACTTTTGGTATCAGCGCAGCTTCACAGAACAGCTTCAAAATCCACTTACTGAAAGTCTGCAGTGGTGATGACATCATGCATCACTAAATCATAGGCTTAATTCAATTGTGCACAGTTTCCATCATAAACATCATAAAATTGCTGTCATAACATGTTTAAAAGAAAGATGTCTAAAATGTGTTTTTCTACAGTGCTTCCTAAAAAAGTTAATCTTATTTCCAAAGGTCTTCTTAAAAATCACTCTGACCAATCAGAGTTATTTCGAAACAATAAAACCACACAAATATGACTAAGTGGCCATTTCATCAAAATACTGGAAGTGAACATTAGGCTTGTTGAATATTCGTCAACCGAAACTGACTTCACAAGAATACACACGTCATCTGGAGTCAGCTTGTACCTTTCGCGTGAAATATCGCCCTGTCATTACTTCATGTGGGTGCCATGCCGCTTTGGCATTGTTTACACCCACGAGCAACAGCTTTGCAGATTAGCATGCGCAAGTGACAGCATGTTTTGAAAAGGACAGCTTCTGCTTCGGTGACAAGCAATACCCCATTCACTTCATCTCCTCCATCCTTCTCATCTTATTGTGCCTCGTTCCCCCAAAACTCCCACCCAAACAACACACACTACTAAGCTTAAAGAGAACGGTCCAAACCACACTTTTCATAAAACGTGATTGCTGCAATTATGAGCAGTGAAAGACTGGGAAAAGTTCAAACTGTAATTACAAGGTACGAGATTTGCAGAAAATGCCTGAAGAATAAAAGACTTTTTGGAGGTGCAGAGACCAACTTAACGCTACTGCTATGCTTGAATTTGGAAAGCTTTGCTGATTTTCCAGAGGTGTGGAGAACTGGAAAGGTTCACTATCACAGAACAAAGACTAGACCCATTTACTTAATCCTAATTACTAAAACACACCTTTTATAGTCCACTGTAAACTTGGATGCTAAATGAATAGAAATGAAGCATTAAGATGCTTAGCTAGGGCTTGGTTAACATGCAACATTAATTTGAACAAATGTTCATATGGTTTGTTATCTTTTCTTGGGGGGACAGTTCACATAAATGGAAAGCAGCTAAAGCCTGCTCAAAAAGTAGCTAAATGTCGATAGATGATGTAATGTGCCAACTGTTTCTTTCCTAATTTGTGCTTACATTCTGTATTTTAATACAACAAATGTTCAATAAAGCTGTTCTCATCTGTCAGACAACAGAAAGAATATGATATAGTGACTGACTATATGTTAACCAGCAGTCCAAAATGTTGCTAGATTTGTCGCTATAGTTGCTTAAAAAAAAAAGGCAAGGTTTTTCCTGCACTGAAAATATTTTGGCAGCCCCCAAAGATTTATTTGATCATCTGATGTGACGATACCTGCCGTTCTGCAGTACCAGTACCGGCTGACAGTCGGCTGCTTTAAAAAGCTCCTGTGAGTGTTTGTGCAAGCACTCTGTAAAGGTTTCTATTTATATTGTGTTTTTGCAGCGTTGAGCTTAGCCAATCACAGACATATCTGTTGAGTGAGTGAATGCAATGGCCAATCAGATGTTTAAGTTAAGTCATAATCCATTCAACACTGCTCAAAACAGGAGATTTTGTTCAGCGCAAGTTCTGAATCCTTTCATTTTAACCCACAAAGTATACACACCATGTCAATAAGCAGAGTCATTGATTATAATGGGAGTTAATATTATCTTTGCATTTATTTTGGATTTATTGTCAGTACTGGGCTTGCTGTTCACAAGGGAACTTTATTCTGTAGGAGTGGGTGACCGTGTTCGTTCGCCACCACCGGAGACCATTTTTGACCCCGGAAAAACCCAGGAAAGGTTATTAATCTAGAAATAATGTAATTAAGGGTGCGTTCACACTTGTAGTTCGGTTCGTTTGGTTCATTTGGTCCGGACCAAATAAGAAAAAAAAACATTTAGTCCTGGTCCGATTAGCGTTCAGATTGGCAATTTTATCACCGAACCAAAAGATACCGAACCATCAGGCATAGGGATACATTCACAACGTGATTGGTCAGATTTTATGACGTATTGACTATTTTGAGACGGAACTTACCGAACATCCAAAACTGTTTTCTGAGGTAAATGCGCTCGTTGTGTGTGTGTAGCGGTGCGTAGCCTGCATGTGATGGTATTTTGGCCAGCTGGAAACTCGTGAAGAGTTTATAAAATGTGTAAAGTAGTCAAAACAGCGGCGAGAATCCCTCCGTCACACACACAAACGATCTGCTGCGTGGAGACGCTCGTCTGATGCTTGTCATGGGCAAACTCGCTTCTATGATGAGAAAAACCGACATGCGTGAGGATTCTGTCCATTTTAGGGTCTCGTCTTCCTGTTTTTGGTTCGGTTACATGTCTTTGGTCCGTGTTGCGTTCATATATCATTCGAACTGCACCAGAGTTCGTTTGGAAGCGGACCGAGACCCATCTTTTCAGCAGTCTCGGTCCGCTTGTTTGGTGCGCACCAGGGTTCAGATGGCAGCGTTCACATATGTTCAAATGAACCACACTAACCGAGCAACCGCACCAGGGTTCGTTTTAATCGATCTAAACATGACAAGTGTGAACGCACCCTATAAGCTGGCAACAAAGAAAGGTATGAAAGTCAATGGAACATTGTATCCTTTATTAGCATGGACAAAAAACATTTTTCAAAATATCTTCTTTTGTGATCCACAGAGTAAAGAAAGTCAAAACGTACATTTTTGGGTGAACTAACCATTTAAAAGTCAAAAGCAAACTAAGTTTAGAATAGTATTATGAAACTTAATAAAACTCCAAACACACCAAAATGTTTCCAAGAGTGAAACGTCTATAGTAGTTAAACATGATAGCGTTTTGACTGTGAGCCGAGACATGACATCCGTACTTAATACTGTTCGGCGTAACAGACCTGAGTGGATTTGAACTGACCGTCCGTCTCTTGGGTCTTGGTGACTGAGTGAACCTGATAGAATTACAGACTTCCTGAATTTGCAGTTGAGAGACGGCCAAAGGTAACTAAACAGATTAAAATCTATAGCAGAAAAAAAACACTACTTTTATCCATAACAGGGGGACTATAAATACAGAATGCAGTGTTTGTGGACAAGTATATGTTCTCAGCTTCCATCTCTGGCCTTAATTCACTCTATGTACCATGTTGGCTGAAACAAAGTGTGCTACTTGGCAATGACACACGAGAGTGACTGTATAATGGTATTAGTATTATTTATCCTCATATCACAAAACATCAGCCTTTGGCTAAATTGTGGCTGTACTTCTGCTTTTAATTCTGTTCTTAAACTTTATTGAATGGGTTTCAACAGGAAATGTGAGATCTTTCAGTGAAGCTTCTGATGAGAGGCCTACAGTTCATCTTCAGGCTAACACGCTGTCTACACTGAAATTGTCATAATCAATGTTGCATGCTTGGAACATAGACAGCTCCATTGATTAACGGGACTGTTTTGGTTTTGTTGTTCGCTTGGAGTGTGTAATAAAGTGCAAATGAACAAAAATGAGAGGAAACTATGACAAGTAACTATTACATAGTCATCTGCCCTGTTCATCCCCCAGAAGTACATGGTAATGAAAATGATTTTACACAAAGTGATGAAAGAAACAACAAACCACTCCACTGCTGGGGAAAAAATAAATCACTTGCAGTGAACGTAAGTTCAAATACTTAAAAACACACACATTTGTGTTCTTAGCAGGTACTTTCGTACCAAAACAACTTGCAATATGATGCAAATTACTGTAAGGGCATCACTGTCGAAATTTATGGACAATTGCCAGCTTGTTAATGACTTAACTGACAACACCTGCCATATCATTTAGTAAAGCAACTTGTGTTTCCTGTCTACCCTCAGTCATTTTCTCCTCACTGGAGATTGATTTGCAAATAACAAGGAAAAATTTAGAAGGGAAAAAATTACCTTGTGATGTATGAAAAAACATTTAGTCAAAATACATGCATTTGAAAGGCCATCAATGGAGAAAGATTCTTTTTATGACAGGTTACATTTTCTACCAGTGGTGGAAAAACATTGACATACTTGAGTAGAACTTAATTTTTATGACATTTACAGACCTTTTGCACCAATAGTGCAGGTGGGTCTTGATACATTCACAGTATGACCACGTCTTCAGTCACCACTACATCATACCTTTCATGATCTAATGATGTGAAATGTCTTGGATGATAACTTTGGCCTTATGATCCCTGGAGAACCCTTACTCTTAATAGATCCGAAATAGGCACAAAATAGAAGAAAAAAAACATGCCTGCATTGAAAAAGCATGAGATTTGTTGCTAGAGCATATGAAATACAATCAGTCCTTTGTCAGCTAGAGAGCTGACTTCATCAGCAGTTTTCCAAACCACAAAACACAAAAACCTCCATGACCTTCACAAAACGCATTTGATCACAGAATCCTCACTGCTATGTTGATTAATTTGATCTTCTCTTGTATTAAAATACTTCCCATTCATTTATAAAGGCAAAAGTAAAATATACAGTGTTTGATTAGACATTCTATTTTTTCCAGAAAAATTATTTTCCATATTTGAAACCCTTTTCACGTGTTTGAAATTTGTCTTGATTTTAGAACATCTACTGCACAAATTGCAAACAGTTACGCCAAAAAAGAAATTCCTGTTATAATTTACTCATCTTGTCATTCCAAACCCAAATTACTTTTCATTCTTCTGTGGAACACAATAATAATATATTTTGAATAATGCTACTCTTTTCTTTGAAAATATAACGAATTGGGACTGAAGCATTCCAAAAAATCCTTAAATGTCATAAAGGTGGTTCATACAGAATAACCTGTGCTTTATATTCCAAGTCTTCTGAAGACATGTAATAGCTTAGAATGAGAAAAAGAAAGAAAAATATGTTATTCACTAGGGGTGTAAAGGTACATGTATTCGTCCCAAACTGTGACGTCTGTACCGTGCGGTTCAGGATGAATACATGCGATCTATGCTCCGATCCAGAAGGGGGCGCGTGGTAATACAACGCTGTTTGCTAACCGCCACAACATGAAAAAAGATCAGAAGAAGAACAGCGCATACGTGAATGACTTGAGCACTTGAAAACAAAGTCCACTAGGTAGTGCGCACGAGCCGAATGCATCTCTCTGTGCTCATGGACAAAGGAGAATACTCTGAAAGCCTTGTGCACTCAACTATTTGGGAAACGGAGTGGAACACTGAAAATTAAATATAGGAGCGTTGGGCTTAAGCTTCGAATGTTTAAATATAGTTTAAGTGGAGCAAATTGTAAGACACCTAATGCACAAGTTTTATTTTTCATTATTTTGTACTTTTATAACACGAGATGATTTTCAGTTGTGTAGCTGATTGTCACCAAATCCCTTTTGTTTTTTATCAGCCCTGCAAAAGATATGTCCTATGCAAGAGTGCATTCTGTTTACTGTTAGTGCTTAATACACTGAAGGAGGCTGTACTGTACCAACTACCTCAGGGGGGACTAAATACCGCTAGATGGAACAAACTGTAATTTGCACTTCTCTCTGTTCAAAATAAATGAAAAGAAACCTAGCATTATGGATTTGTTCCTTTGTCCGGTAACACTTTAGTTTAGGGTCCAATTCTCACTATGAACTGGTTACATATTAGCATGCATATTACTAGGATATTAGCTGTTTATTAGGACTTATAAAGCACATATTAATGCCTTATTCTGCATGACCTTATTCTACATCCCATAATCCTACCCAATACCTAAACTTAAGAAATACCTAACTACTAATAAGCAGTAATTCAGGGTTTATTGAGGCAAAAGTCATAGTTAATAGTTAGTTAATAGTGAGAATTGGACCCTAAACTAAAGTCAAGACCATTTTTCCTATTATACCGAAATTGTACTGAACTGTGACCCCAAAACCGAGGTACGTACCAAACTGTGACTTCTGTGTACTGTTACACCTCTATTATTAACCAATAACTTACTATTAATCAATGCTTCCAGATCACTAAGTCAGTGAGCTGAACTTGAGAACCAAATAAGTCCAATTTGTGAATGAATCATTCAGACTGTTTTGTGAAAAGTAACAATGATTCATTCAAAAGATGACTCAAAAGAATGATGTCACAAATGAGACATTTCTATTTCTTCATGAACTCTGTCATATGGCTTCAGAAGACAAAATAGTGCATTTTCCACACTCTCATGACACTTTAATGGTGCTGTTTTGTCATTTTAGAGCATATTGGTCCACATTTACTTTCATTATACTGACAAAAGTGGGCAGGAAAAAAACACCAACAACACAGAAAGTCAGGTTTGGAATAACATGAGGGACGTAAATGGTGACATAATGTTCATTTTTTTGGGTGAAATTTGAGACTGTGTTGAGAAAACTGGATGTCTACCCATCTTGGTTGAATAAATGTAATTTGCTGATATTCCTATGAGGTCAAGTGCATAATGGGGTTTGGCCAAGTAATGAGTAAGCCACAGCTTTGGCTGTTGAGGGCATGCTTGTACACTTACTAACAGATCTGACCTAGGCTGCTTTTATCACTGATGCTCCAGAATATCATACTGTATATAGGACCATGAAAACGGAATACGTCCTCTACATAATGCATCAACAGCTGACAGGTGTGCTGAGTTGAAAAGAACCCCTGTCAGTTACATAAAGGCTCAAATGTCCAGTTAGATTATAGGGAATATTCTTATCACTTTTGGCCTCATGAATTGCCAGGTGGATTGATGAAATAATTTCCATATGGCACTGACAACTGTGTGGGAAAGCAGCCTAGCACGGGCATATCTATGAGAGCAGCAGTAAATTCAGTCTCTAGAGATCAAATCACACACTCAGGATGAAGTTTGTTCAGTAACAGAGAAACCCAATGTCAGCAAGCTTCACTGTATGGACTGGCTCCATCTTACAGATCTCATCAGGGCAAAACGTGTTCTCAATGTTTCTTTAATGTTTTCATAGTTATTTTAATGCCTCAGCAGACCTAATTAAAAACATGAGTTTTACCAGCAAAATCAGTGATAATGCCCTGGACCTCTTTCATTGGCCTTTCTGAATTTGTGTTCCCTGGTAAATTAATGTTATGTAGCGCTTTGGCAGACATTTTATACACTGAGCCACAGAGCTGTCCATAAACTGTCCAGATCCCCACAACCTGTGCTTATACTGTGTTCACACCATGTCAGAATTGTCACAAATACAAGATTTAAATCGACAGCCCTAAAAACTTTGCATGTGAAGATAAACCAACAAATAACAGAGCAAAAAACAGCAATATCACACTGCGATCTCTTGCCGACAGCCAAAGCACGTTCGAACGACTAAGAGTTTGACATTGCTTTTACACCACACAAGTAGGGCTGCAACTAACGATTATTTCAATAATCGATTAATCTGTCGATTATTTTTACGATTAATCGATGAATCGGGGGTTTGGGGGGCATTCATTTCCAACCTTTTATTCAAAAACAGAAATGATAGTGCAAATTCACAGTGCAAAAAATCCTCAGAACGTGCAAAAACAGGTTGCTCTTTTAACATCCCTGAGCTGTTAAAGTAATAAAAAACAAAAAACAAATGGACTAACACAAAAAAAAACACATGTATGCTTTACATCTGCCAAAAATATAGTTTTTTTTTTATAAAGTGCACAAAAAGATGTATATTTTTGTTTAGCTTAAGATGACCAAGTGCTATAAAAAAAAAAAAAATAAATAAATAAAAAAAAACTTTAAAATGAAATTTAAAAAGTAGGCTACAACAAACACAAATATATTGTCAACAATAACCGATATGGGACAAATCACAGAATAAATACATGACAACAGATCAGTGTTAATTTTGACAGCAAATTTTGATTTAGTTTTAGTCATGGTCTTTTGGATTTTCACATTCGCAATCGAAATGTATGCCACTGATAAGCATTGTAAATGCAGTATTACAGTACACATACCAATTAAACACGCAGGTCTCCTCTCGTGCGTCCTCCTCACTGGACGAGGCAATATCACTTTTGTTTCGCTTTCAGATATCTATTTTATAGATGCCATCAATGCTTTTATCTTTCTAGATGTAATTACCAAAATCAAAACAGTCCATAAACTTTAAATCCTCACGAAAACTTCGGTCAAGCCAGCTCGCGCGTCAACCTGAGAGATCAGTCTCCTTACCTTCAGGTGTCAAATTCTCGGTTTCTGAATGGACGGTTTGGCTTGATTGACATTCGGGCATGATTTATATACCATCGACCTGTCCTAAAACGTTAGAACGCTTTAACCGGTGGTGTGGAGATTGCGTGTTTCTCTCATAGACGGTTTCTCCGTTCGAGAGCGCATTTCCTGTTCTTCACATCCGCGACAAAACAGTTGATTATTTATGAACGAAAGCTCACAGAAACGTGAAAATGGTCTCATTTGAAAGAAAATATCCAAAGCTAAAAGATGATATAGCGTGACTAATCGAAGCAGCCCGTTTCAAAACTGCGTGGGTCCTGTCCCTCGTGCCAACGGCGCGCCTGTTCAGAACAACGTTACGGGTCTCTCCGATGGTCTTTCCTCTAACTCAGCTCTGCTATTTATTTATTTATTTATTTTTGCTCCGCTCTGCTTCGCGCTCAACCGTGCGTTTTTTACTCAAACATCTCCGCGTCTTTATTGAGAGGCATAATAGTCGCGCGACACAACGAATCGATAATGAAATTTGTTGCCAACTCTTTTAATAATCGAATTTTATCGATTCGTTGTTGCAGCCCTACACACAAGTTTATACTGAGAAACTTACATTGGTAGATACATTACTGGCAGTTACTTTGTCTGTTTTTGTAAAAAAAAAAAAAAACAGATCCAAACAAAGAAGCAGTGAAGTTTTGCACTTGTAGTGTAGTGGCATTTCGTTTTTAAACGAATTGGTTGCGTGAACAATTAAATGAATTACCCTTCACAGTTGTTATGGTCCTGAATCAGCATGTTCAAACGAATCTGCTGAATAAATCGGTGGAATGAATATAAAAACATTTGGCCCTATTTTAATGATCTAAGCACATGGTCCAAAGCGCAAGGCGCAAGTGCACTTAGGGCGTGTCCGAATCCACTTTTGCTAGTTTAATGAGGGGAAAAATGGTTGGCGCATGGTCTTAAAGGTGTGTGTAAAGGCTGTGTTTTGGGCGTAACCTGCAGCTGAGCTCGTGCCATGGCGGATTCGCTATTTACAAGCGGAAAAACTTGATGATTCTTTAGCAAGGAAATGCACCTGAACACATCTAGTTTTCAGACCAACATGCAACAGGCGCACAAATGGGTGCAAATGCATTTGATATTTAAACAACGTGCTGCTGGACATGAAAATGATCAACTGCGTCGGGCTGAAACCATAGACTGTAAAAAAAAGATGGACGACGCGACGCCGCTTCCTTCCATAGTATTGAACTGAAGCCAAAATGGGCCGTTGAATGGGCGCTGACACGTTACGCATACGCAGAAGGAATCGTCAGTGGAGCCCGGAGGCGGAGTTGCGGTATCAAACTTCCGCCCAGATGACTGCGTCATCATTCATGTATTTTAAATAGACTATAAAAATTATATACAATTTAAAATTCTACCTATAAAATAATAGTCTATTCTGTTTCTAGAGCAATAATATTTTTGAGACAGCAAATTCAGTAGATAAAATCAATATAATATATATATAAACAACTCTAAATCATCAAAAACGGTCCTGCCATTTTAAATCAAGTTCAACTAACGTTACACGAGATCGATTGCTGTAATTAGAGTAGGCTATCATTAGTTTTGTCCTGCTAATTATTATTTTATACCCATAAAAATAATAAGTAACTGCCAGATAACGATCACCTGCTTTTTCCCCGACATGGTTAACATTAGGTGTGTTATCTTAACTAATAACATTTAATAATTAGCTTATAACACCCATATTTAATGTAACAGAAAAAGGTTCAGTGATCCGTCAGATCCCGTAGGTCGGTTAGGACAGTTTACTGCTGAAAAGCTCATTTTGTTGGTGTTAAATTACAAAGAAATCGAAAATTAATAGTTAGTTAATACATCTTCAATCTCCCGTCGAAGCACCGACAATCCTCAGACAAGCTGTCAATCAACTTCGAATCATGACGACACGCCCCGTTTTTATAGCATCAAATTGCTAGCTAAAATCTAAATCATCACAAAAACGAACAATTGAATATATATCAGCATGATAACAACTACCTTAAATGACCAAAACCATCTTTCAGAAAGTTTTATTTGAAACAGAATTTATTTTTAAGTTTTCACTGAAGTCTCATTCGACTGCATTGAGAGGGCGGGGTTTATGACCTGTACTGCATCCAGGGGGCGATCAAAGAGCCCGCAGCTTCACTTTTCAAGACGTATGAGACACACCCGGCTGAAACTAGAAAAAACACTTGCATCGATATGATAGGGCCCACTAATTTTCCGCCACTTACAGGCGTAACGTTACATGCAAAAAGAATCACTGAAAACTCCCCACCACTATTACACAGCATTTATTCACTTAAAAAATAAGCATATCAATCTTTATTCTGACATGTAAAACTAAAATGGCTGACAATTACCAATTATAACCTCTACACACAGCCTATTTATTATATCCAGTGCTACCTGGTGTATGTTTCTTTTATCTTTCTTTTTTTTTAAACATTTCGCAAGCTCGTACAATTAATGTAGTGATTAAGCCACACCCAAGTTATTAATGTTGCCATCGAAATGAGTAATTTTAGCTCAGAGGAAAAGTTGTCATGTTGTAATTATGCTAATTCTGAAATGACGTGAATGCAGCACTTTCTGACATCACTATCATAGCGCCTCAGAAACTCCAAAAACGAGAACTAATGAACATTTACAACTGCATAATAGTGGGCAGTTTATCCATCCACTTATGAATCGATGACACATAATGAGGTTGTAAATTCTACAGCATTCGCAGGACAAACTCTAAGCACATGGAGTTCTTCCATGGTGGAGTACAGGAAACTTTGTTTACTCTGGATATTTAAGGGATGATGTCAGTTTGCTGGGTGTTAGCAAGAGATTCTTTCAATGGTTTCCAGTCATGTAGTGGGTTGTGGCCACAGACATGAAATGTTCCATGCTGTGTTTCTGTTCCTTCAGGAGGGGTTAACTAGTGACTTCAGAGGCAAATAAAGCTTCAGAGCCACAGTAAAAGCCTAGCTAAATATGTAGTATATTAATCATAAATACAGACCAAGAACTGGTCTTTCCTTTATCCAAACCCAATGGCTTTAGGCTTTAACCCAGTGCATAAACTGAACTATGTGTTGGTTGTATCTGACCACAAATAAATCATCTCTTTTCATTCAACTGTAAATGAAGCAATTACAACAAAAAGTGGATAATCTTAATAGCTCTTCATGCTGCTGAAATGGAGTTTAAATGTTTCTGACGCTTTCCCACTGGCACTGAATGACTAACATTAGACTTAAATGACAAAGCAATGAAGTGAACGAACCAATCAAGCGTGTCCTCATTGTCCCTTATCAAATAATGGAAATTAGCCTCTCTGACTCATTCCATGCCCTCTAGCCAAAAGACAAAAGTTACTCACACACTAACTTTTACTTTATATATTAAATATTATATTAAATTATCAGTAGTTATAAGGCCACACCTGATAACAGCACAGAGAAACTTCACATCACATGTATTAAATCACACATACACTCTGAACTGAGCAGCAGAGGAGGAACTGCCTGCTGCTGGTTTATTTTTAGAGCCAGCACTATGTGGTCAAACAAACAAGGATCATGGCGGATGTTAACCCAGGTCAGGAAATAATGACCCTGGCTACAAATCAGTCACTACATTGGAAAGCCATCTAACCAAAACTGGGGTACCAGATTAACTAAATAAAAAATTGTTATAAAGGTCTTATTCAATTTTAAAATATCTTATAAAAACAAACATGCATGCATATGTATAATACAAAAGACCAAAATTAAGACCAGAGTGTTGATTGATTATGATGTATATCACAAAGTCTGACATAAAGACATCTAGTGGCAAAAAGTTTCCCATTTTTTATGCACTGGGGTGAACAATCTGACAAGCAACAACTGAAAAGGACAGAAAAAAGTGCAACTATATTCAATACAAGCCATATATAGGCTTGTGAAGTGTTATTGTAGTGTCACAATGTTCTGTGGAACAGGGAAGTTTGGAGAATTGGAGATAGTACAGGAAATGAGGAAATGAAATTGAGAAATAAATAGACAATGATCATCTATTTTTTGTTTTTCTTTAACAAACAAGAATCTGTATTATTCTTTCTGAAAATTCTGTATTTTGTTAAAGACTGCTGCCAGAACACGTCCATCAGATATGGAAGAGCTGCAGTGGCATAACCCCTCATGCAGAACGTAATTCAAACAAGCTTGTTCTTTTCTTCTGCGTAATGCATCCTAAGGCGATAGGCCACCATGTCAAAGGCAGCATATAAGAAACCGATGTTAAACAACAATATCAATGCAAGAATTACAGCTGACAGGCACTGCTGCCTCTTGCACAAGAAACTCAGCTGGAGAGAGTTCAGTCAATGAGTGCTGTCTTGTATTTTTATTCCAAAACTACGATCATAGAATCCCTTTCACATGCGCTCTATACCAGATAAAGCACCTGTCATGACGTTCAGAAATAAATAGCTTGTAATATGTAGGCATACCTGCCTTAAAAGCATCTCACTTCAGAGATGGAGATGAAGTATCACAAAGGCCTTTTGCGTGGTTCATCATTAGCATACACACAACACATTTTTCCAATCTACAGTGCAACTCTACCATAGGGAATTGCTGCGCTTGGCAGGAAGATTAATATAAAAGGGAGCCAGGCAGGAGCATTTCAGAGGGAGCATCTCAGGACAGATGGGCTGGTTGCATGAGTTCTGAACAAAAGCCAGAGGGATTGGCAGGGGCACCGCTTTATTGTTCGCTGATTTCTTTTGACATGCGGGCCCTTTAGCGTGTTGAGCTATTTTTTGTGTAAACATCTATCGACATACTATAAAGAGAGACTCAAAAGTCTCCAGAGAGGCAAGCAAGAGAAGAACTCTGACAAGGATCCCAAAAAACAACTGTCAATTCACCAAAACTGACCTTTTTTTAAACTCTAGTGAGGTTTGATGACTTTATTTGGTGATGGTGTAACAGTGTGAAATGTAGTGTATAATCTTATATAACATGATATGTACACTACCGTTCAAACGTTTGAGATTTTTAAATAGATCTGAAAGAAGCCTCTTATGCTCACCAAGGCTACATTTATTTGATCAAAAATACAGTATACACTATACAAAAATGCACTATATTTTAAAATGTTATTTATTTGTGTAATGGCAAAGCTGAATTTTTAGCAGCCATTATTTCAGCTAAAAAAAAAAATACAGAAATCATTCTAATAAGCTGATTTGGTGCACAAGAAAGATTTCTTATTATTATCAATGTTGAAAACTGTTGTGCTGATTAATATTTTTTGCAGAAACTGAATTTTTTTTCAAAAGAACAGTATTTATTATAAATTGAAATATTTCGGAACAGTTTTGTTTAAAAAAAAAAGTCTTTACTGTCATTTTTGATCAATTTAATGCATACTTACTGAATAAAAGCATTAATTTCTTTTCATAAGAAACTTACTGGCACCATACTTCTGAACAGTAGTGTATGAATTGTTTTCTTATGTATTCTTTGCACATTACATTGCAGTATTACTTGTTATCCATCAAAATCAACTATGGTAAGATTCACATTAAAGTAAATTATTGCTAATGAATCAATTTCAAAACTGATTTGATATTAATATAGACATATAGACATGGAACATTTAATCATCGGACTATGGATTAATTCTCATTAGAATTCCTTTGATCCAGCTAGCGATTTGGAATGACAGTGATGCATCCTTAGATCACCTCGGGCTTGGACAATCTAAATATTTCTTACTGCAAATCTGATAACTTTGTTAAATATGAACCAGATCTGTCACGATCCCTTGAAACATGTTGCTTAACTATGGACTGCTGACAGAAACAACAAAGACAACTCACTATCTACTGAATGTACCGCAGTTTTTATTTTGACAAGACGTACGACCTTGATCCTAAACCACAATGTTTCTATATATTCTTCTAATAAAAAACCCCTACTTCTTCTTTTAAATAAATTTCCTTTAAATGGTTTCATAGAATATAGGTCATCTGACAAGCACAAGGTGATTTCTAAATGAGTCAAATCTTCCTTAAAATGACATTTTTTTTCAGTTTCATTCTGAGATATTTTCAGATCAGTGAATCAGTGCAGAATCAGTCAGTCATCTGATGTCATATTTTCTTTGCAGGTGTAGTTTAAAACAATGCCAAAAAAATTTGACAGATCTTTTGCAACCATGGAATTTTCTTTTGTCATGGATTGTAATAAAGGCTAACATCCCTGGAGAAATAAGAAAACAGAAATCAGCACGTTTGTCACCTCCTTTGAATGCCTGTAGGAGTGGGAGGATAGTGTATATGAGTCACTGATAAGATGCTTCAACCCTCTACAATTAACCAAAACTGCTCTTTAATTTCCATATCAAATTTTTTAGTCTTAACCTAAAATGTTAAAACATAATTTCTGAGCTTGTCTGACTGTTGTCCACCCTGACCTGTGGAATTCAGGGAAAATTTAAAGATTTCAGGGAAAATTTAAAGGGGTCATGACATGAGAAATCAAAACTGCCTTGATCTTTGACATGTAAGAGGTCTTTGTACCATTAAAACATCCTGCATGTTTCATAGTTTTTAACGTCCTCATTATAAACAAAGCATTTATTTAATCAAGCTCCAAAAATGACTTGTTTGTATACTGGGGGACTTGTGACATCACACGGGCAAGTGCATTTGCATATGACTGCCTCCAGAGCAAGATATCAACTAATAGTTTTACATCACTGCACCTTAACCCATTACGGCTGACACTTGCCTACACCGGATGCGAGCGTCGTGTCAAAAGCAAACTGAATCCATTATAATCACTGACGCTGTCTACACTGGATACAGTATACAGATGCCCATTCACTTTATTCCACGTGTTTGAATCTGCCAACAATTGTACAAATGGATGAGTAAATAGAAGCATAAAGGAACACTGGCTTTGACGAGTCCTGTTTAAGCACTTCATTTGCTCATTTCTGTAGAGACTAAAATAGGGTTACGAAAATAAATCGATGCTTCAAGATTCGTGGATTGATTCTGCGATTTTCTGAATGCATCGCGATTCTCTCTCGAATCTATTCAGAGCTTAGTTTTTAACAGCAGATGGCACTCTAGGCTAGTATTTAACCGCACACTCAAATGCTCATGAAGAAGAGCACTCGTGCGTTCGGCTGATTCTGAGAACGTACTTGCACCTCAGAATGCTTTCATGACGCGAGGTTAATGTAAACAGTCAACTGCAAACACATTTGTAATTCGCTTCAGCCTTTTCGAACTTTATGAATGATTATTTTATATAGAAGGTTCAAATGGTGTGTGTATGTAAGGAATTGGAAGCAAGCAAAGTATGGCTGTTTCTAAAGCATGCAGTGCCATCTGCTGTTAAAAACTAAGCTCAGAATCGATTCGAGAGAGAATCGCGATGCATTCAGAAAATCTCAGAAACAGATCATTTCAGACAGAGGGTCAAAATGAGGGTTGAAAATAATTGTTTTTCCACATATATATATTTGTGCAAAAACCTTAACATTATAAGTAAACCTCAAGGAACATATTAAAAAAAAAATCCATGTCATGACCCCTTTAAAGCGGAACTCAGTAAGATTTGCGAAGCTCCCCCTACAGTTTCCTTTAGTGAATCACACTGTCGTAAATGCTGCTGTGCCTTTAAAGTACACATGAAATCAAAATTGCTAGTTTTGTGGTGAACAATTCATCCGTGCAAGTCAATCCACACACAAAAATTGTTTGGCTTTGTAATATTTAATCAAAATCTGAAAATGCTCCTCCCTCTGCAACGGTGCCCCTTCTCTAATGACATCAGTTTGATGGCTTGGGTTGAAATCGCTTAAACCACTCCCCTCCAACCGTTAGTCTGCTATGAGCGAGAGATGGAGAGGAGGAGCGCTAAAGTAAAACCCTGCCCTCTATTCAATATTCCGTTTCACTTGGAAATACGTCACAACACTGGAGAAAAGTCGTTTGCAACTTCCGGTTCACGCGGACTTTAAGACTTTGATGTAACATAAAAAAATAAGTAACAGAACTCTGAGTTTGTGTTACAGTTCCCTTGTTTCCCTGGACTCCATTTCCCAGAATCCTCCTGTTCTCCACACCTGCACTCACTTCCCTCGTCTGCTCCTCATCGTCACTCATCACCTGCACCTGGACTCTATTGTCAGCACTCCCCTTATATTGCACTCACTCCCTTCACTCCTGGTCCGTTCTCTGTTTTGTTAAGGTGTCTGTCTGTTGTTCATTGCCATTGTTTGAAGTAAAGTCTCTATTATCGTGGAAATCCGTATCTGCCTCATCTCTCTACCAGCCACCCGTAACAGAAGAACGGACCTAAACCGACCGGATTTTCCACGAACAAAAAAAATGGAGACTTTCCCCAGCTCCCTGGATCCAGCTCCTCCATCGCCTCTCACCCTAACAGCCAGCGAACGCATTATCGGGCTCCTGCAGGTAGGACGTTCGCTGGAGAGGTATGTGGAGGAGTTCGTTGAGCTTGCTTACTTGTCTAACTGGCCCGACGCTCAGTTGATCTCCCTGTTTTTGGATGGATTGGATGACGACACTATCCGTTTTGATGAACCTGTTTTTTGTTTCTCCTTAAGCGAAACTATCAATTTAATTTTGTGGTTGAATGGCTCCAAATTCTTAGTGAAAGAGGTTCAGGATCAGTGTTGTCGTCAGGTCCATACAGAAACTCTTTTGGACGGTCCTGTTAGTCAACCTCCGGCTTCCTCCGCACACCGCTCCAGCGAACTCCCTGCCTGCCCCAGGCTGGACCCATATTCCGCTACTGGGCCCAGTAAGCGGAGGAGGAGGAAGAAAGCGGCCCCAATGTCTCCAGAGCCCGCTCCAGTATCTCCAGAGCCCGCTCCAGTATCTCCAGAGCCCGCTCCAGTATCTCCAGAGCCCGCTCCAGTATCTCCAGAGCCCGCTCCAGTATCTCCAAAGCCCGCTCCAGTATCTCCAGAGCCCGCTCCAGTATCTCCAGAGCCCGCTCCAGTATCTCCAGAGCCCGCTCCAGTATCTCCAGAGCCCGCTCCAGTATCTCCAGAGCCGACTCCAGTATCTCCAGAGCCAGCTCCAGTATCTCCAGAGCCAGCTCCAGTCCCCACAGAGCCAGCTCCAGTGCCTGTGGGGATTTTAATTGTATTTGAGGGGATGAAATGGCCCTCAACCCCAGTCTCCGCCGAGCCAAGTTCTCCAGTCTCCTCCGAGCCAAGTTCTCCAGTCTCCTCCGAGCCAAGTTCTCCAGTCTCCTCCGAGCCAAGTTCTCCAGTCTCCTCCGAGCCAAGTTCTCCAGTCTCCGCCGCCG
Organism: Chanodichthys erythropterus; assembly: GCF_024489055.1. Taxonomy (NCBI): domain Eukaryota; kingdom Metazoa; phylum Chordata; class Actinopteri; order Cypriniformes; family Xenocyprididae; genus Chanodichthys; species Chanodichthys erythropterus. The sequence goes on from NC_090227.1 coordinate 31,536,419, forward strand.
AGCAAAGTTCTCCAGTCTCCGCCGCCGAGCAAAGTTCTCCAGTCTCCGCCGCCGAGCAAAGTTCTCCAGTCTCCGCCTCCGAGCCAAGTTCTCCAGTCTCCGCCGCCGAGCCAAGTTCTCCAGTCTCCGCCGCCGAGCCAAGTTCTCCAGTCTCCGCCGCCGAGCAAAGTTCTCCAGTCTCCGCCGCCGAGCAAAGTTCTCCAGTCTCCGCCGCCGAGCAAAGTTCTCCAGTCTCCGCCTCCGAGCCAAGTTCTCCAGTCTCCGCCGCCGAGCAAAGTTCTCCAGTCTCCGCCGCCGAGCAAAGTTCTCCAGTCTCCGCCGCCGAGCAAAGTTCTCCAGTCTCCGCCGCCTACGAGCCCTCAGCTCCAGCCGCCGCCGCCGAGCCCTCAGCTCCAGCCGCCGCCGCCGAGCCAGCCGCTCCAGCCGCCGCCGCCGAGCCTGCCGCTCCAGCCGCCGCCGCCGAGCCTGCCGCTCCAGCCGCCGCCGCCGAGCCAGCCGCTCCAGCCGCCGCCGCCGAGCCTGCCGCTCCAGCCGCCGCCGCCGAGCCAGCCGCTCCTAGTATGGTCTCTGTGATTGAACTCTCCAGCCCAAAGACTGTTTTCCCACCCTGCCGCCCTCACCCGCCGCCACCCAGTCATGTCTATACTGCACCTCCACCACAAGCCCCCTCGCCCAGATCTCCACTCGGACCTCTGGGCGATTACCTTCACCCCGGCTCCAACCTCCCTCTGCTCCACCGTTGCCCATCAGTCCTCCAGCTTCACCAGTCTCCATCCTGCCTCCACTCACACCTTGGTCATTCATCAGCCTGCCCTCCCCTCTGGACTTCACTCCTCCGTCTCCGCTCCGTCACTCCGTCCCTCGGATTCAGTTGGCCTCCTCACTCCCCCCGGTGTTCGTTTTGTTGGCTGTCCTTCTGCTTTCACTGCGGCCTTCTGGAGCCCCGGCTGCGCTTCGGTCGGCGGAGCCTTCGGTTCCGCCATCACCCGCCAGTCCTTCAGCGACGCCTGGGCTCAACGCCTCTAAGGCTTCGGCTCCTGACCCGCCATGGCTGCCCGCTGCACCTGACCCGCCATGGCTGCCCGCTGCACCTGACCCGCCATGTATGCCTGCTGCATGTCTGCCCGCTGCACCTGACCCGCCATGGCTGCCCGCTGCACCTGACCCGCCATGGCTGCCTTCGGCTCCTGACCCGCCATGGCTGCCCACGGCTCCTGACCCGCCATGGCTGCCTTCAACCCCTGACCCGCCATGGCTGCCCACGGCTCCTGACCCCCCATGGCTGCCCACGGCTCCTGACCCGCCATGGTTTTTGGACCTGCCCTGGAGACCTCCACTCCAGTTTACTCCTTCCCCTGCTCCGGTTTGAGGTCTCCAGGGCGCCCGCCCCCCTCCCGGTTGTTACATCTACGGCGCGAGGACGCGCCTACCGGGAGGGGGAGGTACTGTTACAGTTCCCTTGTTTCCCTGGACTCCATTTCCCAGAATCCTCCTGTTCTCCACACCTGCACTCACTTCCCTCGTCTGCTCCTCATCGTCACTCATCACCTGCACCTGGACTCTATTGTCAGCACTCCCCTTATATTGCACTCACTCCCTTCACTCCTGGTCCGTTCTCTGTTTTGTTAAGGTGTCTGTCTGTTGTTCATTGCCATTGTTTGAAGTAAAGTCTCTATTATCGTGGAAATCCGTATCTGCCTCATCTCTCTACCAGCCACCCGTAACAGTTTGCTGTCAGCTCCAATATAGTTTCTAACAGCTCCATCCTTCAATAACAGCCTGTTCGCCAAGTCTGTATTACATTTTGGCAGTTTAAAATGACAATCCGTGCTGAAACAAAGTTTCAAGTTTTGAAAGCTGCAGTGTTTTTTTTCATAGTACATCAAATTATTTTATTTCAGAAGATGGAGAACGTCTTCATCATATAACTCCTTCAAAAAAGTCAAGCAAAGCTTGGTAGTGCGCTCCTGAGCTCATGTAGAGAGGAAAAGTTCAACATTGTATGACATACTCCATCCAATACTTTGTTTTCCAGATGGTCACTCTCTTTTTGACAGCCCTATTAAAGAATGCGGTCTGGTGCATGCGAAGCTACGGTGAGTGGATTTTCAGTGCGTCTGTTTGATTAGACTACGTCACTATGCTTTCCAGGTCGAAACGACTGCCAGCTTCAACCCTATCGTTCCATTCGAATAAAGGCTTACCCAGGAAGCTCAGCGTTTAGTCATTGGCTGCCCTACTTTCGGCCTCGGCTATGAGAGTGAATGGACTAAATTGGATGGAAACGTTTTTACCCGTGTGTGCAGGCGGGGAACTCTGACCATTCACCACAAGGCTTTTGGTTGGTCAGGCAAACACACGGGAAGATTACTTCTTTCTTATGTGATGCAGGCGCTTACAACCCACTTCCTAAGGGAAGTGCACAAGACACAATTGGGAGCATACTTTCTGAAGACAAATAGAAAATGGCAGGCAAGTTTTTTTCTGGATATACTGGAGTAGAAACCTATTTATAGCGTTATAGCTTTAGATGGCAAGGATAGAGAGAGTAACTTGAGACTCGGATGATACCTTTCTGGAAAACTGCAGCCATTACCACATCACGGCAGTATTCTGATTTGGAGACAAGGACTGATCTCAGATGTGCAGTGAGTTAGCCTAGTCAACATGATCCACAGCACTTCATTTTGCCATGAAACACTGAAGGGTATGTGTAAACAGAAATTAATTGCGATCTGGTGGCCCTGCAGATAGTTGAAAAGCTAAAACCACAGAATTTACGAGTCTGTGCATCTCTGCTGCATATTAGCAAATGTGCTGCATAGTGCTGCATTTGTTAACATGCCTGGGCGTGTAGTAATTTTATTTTGTGTGTGTCCTTGTTAGGTTCTTCCTCAAAAGTAGCACTGTAAACTCAATTCAGAGAATGAGGCACTAAAGCTGAGCCTATATCAAGTATTACATAACTGAATAAATGAAAACCATTAGTCATACTTTCAAACAACTTGTTATCATCATTAGCATTTAGGCATGATGCCCATGTGCATATGATTAATGGTCACGACATGAGCCATCTGCTTGTGGACCACTTCCCCTAATTACATCAAAGACAAGTCACCTGAAACCAGTAAAATTACACAAACTTCTCTGAAGATGTTTATAACAGCTAAGAGGGACTTCCTTAAAGACTCCCTGAAAGAGAACTACAAGAGTAAAATCCTAAAAAAGGAGAACTTCTGAGGAAACAGAAAGAGAGCAGACTAATGAGCCACCACAGACAGATGACAAGATGGGTCATGACACAGTTAAGAAGTGAAACAACAAAAATACCATTAAAAACAAGTTTTTAAATAGTTATTAGTGCTGGCCAATATATTGAATATTCAAGAAAGATCAATTTAAAATATTTTTGCTGGTGATATAAAATTGAAAAACATCATGAAAGTCTTACTGCCCCTAAACCTTTAAACAGTAATGTAGAGATTGATTTTTTTGATATTTGACCAGATTGACCAACTCTACTGGATGTCATTTTGGAAAGGTCACAAAAAGTCCTTCCCATCAATCATGTCCAAACACCTCACAATAAGATGATGCTGTGATCCAGATGTTTTTGAAATCTCAAACACTATGACACAGTATTTTAGTCATAATTTAATCCTTTGTTTGCATAAATCACACCCTCTGTCATCCATCATCTGAATCACAGTCACTAGGCCAGCCAGGATTCCACGACTGGGGCATAAAATATGAATATTCTAATGACTCAGTTACAAAACTTTCCCCATGGCTAAGATTCACACACACAAATGGATAAACAAAAAGTGCAAGAACAGAACGACCAATATACACAAATACACACACAGATCTTACATTGCTCAGGCAACCTTGATCTAAACAGACTAAAGTATTGGAAAAATACAGCAGTACAACAAAATGGCCAATACTGAAATACTGGTCTTCAGTGGAACATTGGTTTACTCCATGGAGTTCCCAATTTCAGTCCTCACCCCTCTCCGTATGTCCCTTATCTGACACACTCAGTCCCATTTGAGGGGTATTTTGCTATCTTATAGGAGATTCCAATCCGAACCAAGTGTGTAAAGTGCGCGAGACACGTTAAATAAGATAAAAAGGTATTTAAATTAACCATATTATGCTTATTTCCATATTAACGATCGCAACATAAATTTATCATTCAGTTTAGGGCTTTTGAATTTGACATTAGATTAAGTGAAATTTATAATTCATTTTTATTTGGATGTATTATACACATGTATATTAAATGAAAGTAATGTATATTATATTTATTTACAGAAGTATATTATGGCATCAAACCCTAAACACCTCTAATATGTGCGAATTGAGTTTCATCCGTGTTTGAAGATGTTGCAGGGTGTTGCAAATGAACACATTTTGACAAGTGACGTGAACTCCAACAGATAGCCTGTGCTGCGTAGGGACCCTGTCAATAGTAACACACCAGAGTTTATGAAGTTTCCTTCTAATGATCTGTATCAGGTATGTCAGATAAGAGAGACGGACCCTGCGTCCCAATGTGAATACTATCCATCCTAAGTAAAATGTGAGATTACAATAAGTGTGTCCCAAAGTATTTTGAAAAGAGTATGCCAAAAGTCCCCAGATGGTCTACTATTTCTAGTAGATTTTGAAAGTGTGGATCCGTGCACACTATCACAGCTAATATTGCCCACAACCCATTTTGCTTTGGAGGTGGATTCGGTTCAGAACTACAAACATGAATAAAAAGTGTTAAAAAACTACAAACATGGCGAATGTGTGTGACCGATGGTTAAGTAAAGATGTTTAGATAAAGGGATTTAAGTGACTAATAATCAACATTTAACCTGATAAAATATATTTAATGTTATCCATTTCATCTGCAACATCAATGCGGACTTTTATAAAGAACTATTAGTCCATTAACTTTTAAAGGTGCCATCGAACGTTTTTTTACAAGATGCATTATAAGTCTAAGATGTCCCCTGAATGTGTCTGTGAAGTTTCAGCTCAAAATACCCCATAGATTTTTTTTTCATTAATTTTTTTTAACTGCCTATTTTGGGGCATCATTAACTATGAGCCGATTCATGCTGCAGCCCCTTTAAATCTCGTGCTCCCCGCCCACAGAGCTTGTGCTTGCCTTTAACAACATAAAAAAAGTTCACACAGCTAATATAACCCTCAAAATGGATCTTTACAAAGTGTTCGTCATGCACACTGCATGCATACATCGGGTTGTGTGAGTATTGTATTTATTTGGATGTTTATATTTGATTCTGAATGAGTTTGAGGCTGTGCTCTGTGGCTAACGGCTAATGCTACACTGTTGGAGAGATTTATAAAGAATGAAGTTGTGTTTATGAATTATACAGACTGCAAGTGTTTAATAATGAAAATAACGATGGCTCTTGTCTCCGTGAATACAGTAAGAAACGATGTTAACTTTAACCACATTTAACAGTAAATTAGCAATATGTTAACGAAACATTTAGAAAGACAATTTACAAATATCACTAAAAATATCATGGATCATGTCAGTTATTATTGCTACCTCTCATTTTTCGCTATTGTTCTTGCTTGCTTACCTAGTCTGATGATTCAGCTGTACACATCCAGACATTAATACTGGCTGCCCTTGTCTAATGCCTTGAACATGGGCTGGCATATGCAAATATTGGGGGCGTACACAGGGCCGGCGATTGCTATAGGCGAACTAGGCGGTTGCCTAGGGCGACAAATATGTTGGGGGCGCGGGCGCCCTCTAGGGTCGCCGTTATGTTACGTTACGTTACATTAGGCAAGTGCGCAGTTGATGAAGAAAATGAAGCGGTCTAATAAACCCTCCGGTGCACAGGGACGAAAACGGAGAAAGCAAGAAGATAAAAGGAAAACCCAGTATAGAGGTAAATCTTCTCATCTCAGCCATTAAGGTGTTAAATGAAATAAATTTGCTTAGTATTGTGCATCATCACCTTGAACGTTTCATTGCTGTCACTAAGCTATCACTAGCTAGCTAGTTACTTTGCTAGTTTGCTACGTATTACTAGCAAACGTAACTTCACTGATAACCTACATGGATGTAAAGACCCGAAATCGCATACTTCCCTACTATATAGTATGCGAAAAACAGTATGCGAGGCGAGTAGTATGTCCGAATTCATAGTATTCGAAAAACAGTAGGCGAGAAGTACCCGGATGACCTACTACTTCCGCCCGAATTCTGTAGTAGGCATTCGATGGACGCTGCGCTATCCCGTGATGCCACAGGAGAGGATTCTTCATATTCATATTCAAAAATGGCGGAAAGCGGCGATATGCAGCTCATTCAAGTCCTTAAGTACCTCAGGAAAAACGGTGTTTATTGTGGTTAAATTGCACTTGTTTAACATTATGTAAGTAAACGGCTGACTTATCGAAAGTTTAAACAATGTAATGAGAAGATTAAGAGTTGGCTGTAAAAAGATGTTTAATCATTATTACTGACAGCACATCAAGCTAACGAACAGGTCGAGATAAGTTACATCCGCTTGCTAACACTGTTTTATTTAACGGAGACGTTCGATGTTAAGCAGTTTAATGAGATTAGAAAACTTAACGGACAGCAACATTCAGGCGGTAGTAGTTTATAGGGCTCACAGTTTGTAGTTTTTTTAGAATATGTATATTATTATTGTATTTATTTGTATATATTGTATTTAATATTTAGGCTGTGTTGTGTATTTCTCTCGCCCTCTCTGTCTATCTACACATTATTTATTTATATATAATGTATTCTAGTTTGTTCATTTATTCATGTCTTTTGTTTATCGTGTATTTATATATGCATTCATTTTTAACAATAAATTACTTAATTTCATTGCTTCAAATCAGCCTCTGTCGTGATATTCACAGATGTATTTTTATTCTGAGGTAAAATTTCCTAGCTAAATAGGTGATTATACTTTGGCATATTTAACAAGCTGTTGAAGAAAGCGTGATCTGCAAGCAGCTGACCGACGCCTCCTTTAAGCTGTTGATTGAATTATTAAAAAAATAATGCATTAATGCATTAATAAAAAAACCATTGCTGATGAAAGCGGAGTAGAGCAGGCCCTTTAAATTTCCGCGCTGTTGTGATGACGCATGACAAGTGACAACATTAACATGGCGGATGTAGTACGTCCGAATTCCATTCATACTACCCATATTCATACTATATAGAACGTACTGTTTTAACGGTCGAGAAGTACGTTCAAATTCAAATGTAGTACCTACTCATGTAGTATGCGATTTCGGGGCTAGGGCAATCTCGCCTAGGGCAACCAAAGGGCTAGAGCCGGCCCTGGGCGTACATATTAATGATCCCGACTGTTATGTAACAGTCTGTGTTATGTTGAGATTCGCCTGTTCTTCGGAGGTCTTTTAAACAAATGAGATTTATATAAGAAGGAGGAAACAATTGAGTTTGAGACTCACTGTATGTCATTTCCATGTACTGACCTCTTGTTATTTAACTATGACAAGATAAATTCAATTTTTAATTCTAGGGCACTTTTAAATGCATCATTATGCAAACACATGAGGAGAGTTCTCCACATGAAAGACCCATGAATGGCAGATCAATGTGCTGCTTCTTTTCACTCCACTACAGCAGTAACTTAAATTAAATGAAATGTGGAGGATTTTAACAGTGACAAGATGATTGACAGGCCAGTTTACAGTGACAGGATGCGTGTAACTGCGATTAAAAGACGCAATTTAATGACTGATAGCTTGTCTACTCTTTTGCTACACACTCAAAAGTATGTTTGTTTTTCTTCACAAAAAGAATACATACTTTTAGGGCGTAGTATAAGTAGGTGAATTGGGATGCAGCAACACAAACTGTACAGGGTGGGGAGGAGTGAGGACTGGAATTGGGAACCCCTGGTTTACTCCATATGACCAAAATTTGAAGAAGATCTAATAAAAGCTATCATTAAAAAAATGTTATGTTTTTACCAAAATCCCAATACAGGCAGGTGGAAATTTGGTTTCATACCATCAGATTTAAAATTATGAGTAAAAGTCACTTTGGACAGAAGCATCTGCTAAACGATTAAATCTAAATGTAAATGTGAAATTGCCAGTTTGTTTGTCACAGGACAAGAGGGCTTGAGAAACTAAACCCAAATTTAGTCTGAATGCTTTCTAAAAAGCTTTCAAGCTTTGATACATTTTGTAAATGTCTCAACCTATCTAATGCCATTAGAAGTAAGCAGCAAAGCAGTACTGTAATAAGTAGCCACATTAATGGAAAACAGAATCAAGTACAACACAGACCAACTTCAGTGATTGCACATTGATTTCTCTTGTTTATGTCATTGGAACAAAAGAAGTAGGCTCTTTCTAAACTTAATTTTCTGCGGTATAACTTGTGGCAATTTGCACCGTTAATTGAATGCATCTGTGTCCATCCTCTCCAGAAAGAGGATGATGATACATGGGTCACCTTATCATGTTAGCAGTGCACCCCCCCCCCCCTTTTTTTTTTTTACATGAAACGTTTCATTCTGGAAGGAGCATGTGTTTGTAATAAAAATGTCATGAAAGCAGAAAAAAATACATGCACACACACATACCTTGAAATAACAAAAACCATATGCCAACTGCACAGGATGAAGCTGTAGCAATCGGTCACACAGGATGACAGACTTTTGCTTTTCCAAGTCCAAAGTAAAAGAACCCTGAACACCTTAATATGAACTATGGTTTCTGTTGTTTTGATTCAGTGTGCACATTTATAACTGCAATCTTGCACATGTGGTGGTTTCCCACACACAAATCTTTCATGAACATACACACATACATGCACACAGACAAAACACACACCATGGTATAGTCTGACATGAAAAGGTGTTATATTTAATGAATCCTTCTACTCAAAAAAAAAAAAGAGCTCTGAATTACATCAGCCTTTTTTTTTTGTGCTGGCTGCCTGCAGTACCTCTTCATCTGAGCACCACTACATTCACAGTGGCTTTCTTTTTCTCTGTCTCTTTCACTCTTTATGTCTTTCTCTTTTACAGGATCACCAATCTATTCACTAACAGAGAAGAGATCTTCACAGGATGTGAGCAGCAATGTCATCTTCTAGATTAGCAGAGAACAGCCAGTGACAAAGCAAACAGGTGTGAGTAGGTACAGGTCTACCGCATTAAAGCATGTCTGAATGTGTTGTCTTGTTGTGGGTGTTGGATGTCACAGAGTATTCAAAATTCAGCCCTTTGGTGAGGTGCTCTTGATTAAAAACTGAGAGCACATCTTTTGGGTCAAACTGTTTTTTTCTTAAATTAGGTATTTCGGATAAAAAGGTACATTTAACTACTGTATTACAAACTGTCAAAACTGTAAAAAAAAAAAAATCCTGTTAAATTTATGGTAAAAAAATGGCTGCAGTTGGAAGAAAATCATCATAAAAATACAGTGACAGTGTTTCAGGTATGACGGTATGGAATTTTAGTGCCTGCATATTTTACAACTTACTGTATTTTTTAAGTATGTTTTTTATATTAAATTTTTGTTAATATACCAATTGACTTTAAGAATTAAAATCTGCTTTTCTGGGAATACACTTTTACTGTTTTTCAACGTAAATTATATGAAGTTTCATAGTTTTTACCAAAACCCTAAAATTTGAAAATATAATAAAAAAAAAATGTATATTAAAATTGTGATGTTAAACCATAGTATATACACTATATTGCCAAAAGTTTTGGGACACCTGCCTTTACGTGCACATGAACTTTAATGACATCCCATTCTTAATCCGTAGGGTTTAATATGGAGTTGGCCCGCCCTTTGCAGCTATTACAGCTTCAACTCTTCTAGGAAGGCTTTCCACAGGCTTTAGGAGTGTGTTTATGGGAATTTTTGACCATTCTTCTAGAAGTGCATTTGTCAGGCAGTGATGTTGGACGAGAAGGCCTGGCTCACAGTCTCCGCTCTAATTCATCCCAAAGTTGTGCTATCGGGTTGAGGTCAGGACTGTGCAGGCCAGTCAAGTTCCTCCACGCCAAACTGGCTCATCCATGTCTTTATGGACCTTGCTTTGTGCACTGGTGCGCAGTTATGTTGGAACAGGAAGGGGTCATCCCCAAACTGTTTGGAGCATGAAATTGTCCAAAATGTCTTGGTATGCTGAAGCATTAAGAGTTCCTTTCACTGGAACTCAGGGGCCAAGCCCAACCCCTGAAAAGCAACCCCACACCATAATCCTCCCTCCACCAAACTTTACACTCAGGCATGTGCTGTTCTCCTGGCAACCGCCAAACCCAGACTCATCCATCGGATTGCCAGACAGAGAAGCGTGATTCGTCACTCTAGAGAACACGTCTCAACTGATCTAGAGTCCAGTGGCGGCGTGCTTTACACCACTGTATCTGATGCTTTGCATTGCACTTGGTGAAGTAAGGCTTGGATGCAGCTGCTCAGTCATGGAAACCCATTCCATTAAGCTCTCTACGCACTGTTCTTGAGCTAATCTGAAGGCCACACGAAGTTTGGAGGTCTGTAGCTATTGACTCTGCAGAAAGTTGGCGACTTCTGCGCACTGTGTGCCTCAGCATGCGCTGACCCCGCTCTGTGATTTTAAGTGGTCCACTACTTTGTAGCTGAGTTGCTGTTGTTCCCAACTGCTTACACTTTGTTATGATAACACTAACAGTTGACCGTGGAATATTTAGTAGTGAGGAAATTTCACAAATGGACTAACTGCACAGATGGCAACCTATCACGGTACCACGCTTGAATTCACTGAGCTCCTGAGGGCAATCCATTCTTTCACAAATGTTTGTAGAAGCAGTCTGCGTGCCCAGGTGCTTGATTTTATACACCTGTGGCAATAAAAGTGATTGGAACACCTGAATTCAATGATTTGGAGGGGTGTCCCAATACTTTTGCCAATATAGTGTATATAGTGTATATATATATATTCAGTCATTATTTACTCACTCTCACATTATTTCTTCTGTGGGACACAAAAGAAGATATTTTGAAGAATGTTGGTAAGAAAACAATCAACAATCCAAATCAACTTCGGTTCCAGTCAATGGGAGCCAAAATTGTTTGGCTATATCAGCATTCTTTAAAATATCTTCTTTTGTGTTTAGCAAAACAAAAAAATGCATACAGGTTTGGAACTACATGAGGGTGAGTAAATGATGACAGAATTTAAATTTTTGGTTGAACTATCCCTTTAATATAAGCAAAATAATAAATAAAGCTTTTTTTCTTCTTCTTTTAAACCATTTAGAATGCCCCATAGACTGCTATCGTAAGTGAATTGCAAATAAGGTCTTTGTTTGTTCAGCAACCAAATGATGAGTCAATGAGTTGCCTGTGATAAGCATGACACATATGCGATCAATAGAGCTTAACTTGAATGGTACCCGGAACATTCCTATAATATATGATAGGAATTATACCAAGTGGAATATAGCAATAGAAGCTTGTTACAACTATTGAACATAGTGACAAACTAGTAAGCCAAAACCCTTAATGGTATCGATTGCTATTGAAGGAGGCTGTCTGACCTCTGTCTGACCTTGGGCTTGTGGGAATGTGTTCATTACTTTGCACCACAAACTGATTTTTATCATTACTGTCTACTGCTAAGAGCCTGCTGATAGCAGTCACCACAAATGCATATCTGACTTTTTCCCCTTGGAATGTGTAATGTTAAATTGTAAACTTCAGTCTGGGCATTACATTGATAAAGGTCAGGTCTTTCCTCCAGTCTTGGGCGCCCTTGTTTATCATGACTCTGTGAGGACTGCTTGTAATCTCATTCTAGTCTGTGGGGAAATATAGAAGAGACGTTTATGGTATGTGCCTACAGATACTCTAATACATTGCCAGAGCATTATCTGCAAGTTATAATGTTTTTTTTATTTATTTACATATTTATTAATATAATATTAGAGACATTTTTTTTCTTTGTCACATGACAATAAGACAGCGCCCCCCATGTTAGTTACTCCACTATTTGATTTGGCAGACTAAAGTTTATGTAAAATTACTTCACTAATTCTTATTCTTTTTTAGAAATAATTTAAAAACCAGATAATGCCAAACTATATTTTTCCCCCAAGAATTTCAGACATTTAATGAGATTTTTAACGATCTCAGGCACGGCTATAAGACCTTGACATTTTTGCCACATAAAAAATCCAGAACTTGATCAAAACATTTTCTTCATTAAAAAACGTTGAAGTTGGTCTGTATAACCAGTTAAAAAAAAAATAAAAAAATTACAAATTATTTAATTTACACAAATTAATAGATCTACATAAAAAATGAGTGTCACTTCATCAACCCAGTATGTTGACAATGAGCTTGTGTATGTGTGTTTATGTGAATGTGGGTGCCCTCACTCCTGCCACGCATCCATATGTGTGTCTGTTTATTTACAAGAGCTGGAATGTGTGCGCGTGCATATGTGTGTGGGTGAATCCGCACATACTTGTGCTCGAGTGAGAAACACAGTGTGTAATGCTCAGCTCATTATGTTTTATAGTTCAGTAAATTTTGATGAATAGAGGAGTGTTTCTCTCTCAGGACCTGCCACATCGGTCATGCTGAGAGCCATCTGTGCGATTGGGCTTCGCTCTCATACATACTACATCACATGCCTACAGAAGATCATCGCCTGAACTTTTAACTGTCTAATATCTAATGTCATAAACACAAAAAGTTTCACAGGCAAGATAGAACAAGTGTCAGAGTGATGAAACAGAAACTAAAAAAATCATGTAAAGAGGTGACTTTCTTGTTCTTCTTCTTCTTAAAATAATATTATTTGTCCAATGTCTTCTTATAATATCAATTTGTCTGGTTGATTATAATGTAGTGATATTGTATATATATATATATATATATATATATATATATATATATATATATATATATATATATATATATATATACACAAAAAAAACTAATTCTATCATCAAATAATATATAATTTGTATAAAATAATATTATAAATAATATAAATATAATATAAAAAATATTTCTTGTTATAATTACATTTATTATTATATATTGTTGCTATTGTTGTTGTTATTAAAATAATATTATATAATTTTTGACTCTACTGACTTTTTATAATTTTAATGATTTGCTAAAAACATTATATTAATGTAGTGACCATTATCTATGTAACACAAAGAAAAGCTCAAATATATAATATATAAGACATCTGAGGCTTTAATTTCCATTAAAAACGATTTTTCCATATATGTGTCATATTTGTATTGTGACATAAACACTGTTGTGTCCTATATATGTATTGCGACATAGAATTTGTCATTCTATGAGATGAGATATTGGTCATACCACCCAACCTTATTATGACCTCTTTAAAATACATCATTGTGCAATATTGGAATGCAAACGTCTATCACATTAAATTTCCTCTTGCTTCGAGCTATAGATTCAAGTTAGACAGGTATCTCACCCCAGAAGGGTGTTGTTGCCTTTACTTTTTATGTGTATCGTCTTTCCTGGTGGATTGCTGCACTGCAGAATGCAAATTTCTAGCAATGTTATCATCTACATTTTCAGCAAAGTTTGTGGCCAAGAGCCTTCAGAAGAACCTGGAAAAACTGAACACAGCACTGCCTGCATTCTTCTAAGACAAGAGCTAATCTGAAAGATCAGTCAAGACATCAATGTGACAAATTGAATTGAGTAATTAAGATCAGAATCAATTGATAGCTTTTAGAATTCCGACTTCGGTTGTGTTGCTCTCCCATTTCTCAGTGATTCCTGATAGATAAAAATAGACAAGGGTTTAAAGTATTAAAAACTACAATCTGTGAAACCAAGACGCCAGTGTTACCTCATCCTCCAACATTACCATTAATTGTTCTAATGCCTCCAGCAAACCCGCTGCAGAAGAAATCCCTGACACCCAAAGCTCCAGACAGTAAAGAACCTGCTGTGTACTGGGGCAGCCTGGTACAACTAGAGCCGTGTCATGCTTGGGCTTCCAAACACTGCTTCCATTAACGCACACACACACAAACATACACTGAAATACCCCTCGGTGCTTGGCACAAAATACACACAGGCACATAAACACACTCAAAGCAGACCACCTCTGCAACTGAACCAACTGCCTCCACATCTAAACCACAGCAGGACAGGCTGGAGGAAGCTTGCAGATTGCATTATGGAACGCATGTAATGCAGTTATGCATATTCAAGCAAATTAAGAGGTTGTGTAACAATTGCATGTCTAAAATGTATGCTTATTCTAACTGTAACAGAATTTACAGTGGAAGAAGGCTCTATGTTTCTCAAAATAAACCCCTAGTGCAATTAAAACAGCTCTCCAGAGAAGAACAAAGGGTGGGCTATTATCTGGCATCCCATCTTGAAACCACCCTTGAGGAAGAGATGTACCTTACTATGGAGGAGATGTAATCACCTCGTAATTAGTTTGTTGAAACGCTCACCTCTTAATCTATACAAAATGAGGCATTTCAACAGAGGTGAGAACACTCAGTAATGGGATACTTACATCTGTCTGTTATACACTAAAACTAATCTGAGATTTGCTTGTTTCGTCATTCATCGAGACTTTGCTTGATATATGGTATGTATAGGTTAGTGTGTGTGTGTATATATATAGACTACTGTAGAAAAGCCCTTCTGCCAGGCAGCTGTATTAAATCAATGACATCATCAGTGCTGCAATACTGTCAGGTCCACATTGTTGCGCAAGCATTATTGGAAGTTATACATTGAATAGTCCCTTAGCTCCAGGGTCAATCACTTGGATTATGTTAACTACAGCCTGGAAACATTCTGGTTGGCACATTCATAAGTACCATAACTGTATAAATGATACATTAAAAAGAACAAGATGGTACTGTGAGCTGATTACCCATGGAAAATGCAGCTAGAGCATGGTATTAGAAATGAACCGCTCCCTAACACATAGTTATACACAAGGCACACACAACCAAACTATGTCTAATGTCTAATACGTACAAGTACACATAAATCAAAGCACATCCCAGGAAAATTAAGTTACATCTCACATATCTGAGGGCCAAAAATCTTAATAACTGTCTTTATGCACATTACTTTGCAATTAAGGTCCATATTCTGTCATTTATTATTTTTTAACAGTTATTCAATCAACTCATTAAATCCCATTCATGTCCTTAACAATAAAACAGAATGAGCAAATTTATTTTTTGTGCATGTAAATGCAGCCACTTGCACATCATCTTCAATAGCCTGACATTTCACAAATATCTTTAACCTGAATATTGGCATAATCTGGTATTTGCAATCAGGGTGATGCTTGCATAACCGGAATATATGGCCAAATTCTGATTAATATTGTAATATTCTTGTGCACTAAACTCAGTCATTGAGGCAGTGTAATAATATATGCACAGATGATGTCAGACTCTGGGCAATGGGCCTAAAAGTTAATGTCACTGACTGAATAAACATCATCGCCGGTTACGATTTTTCCACCACATTACAATAATTAAAATCTGAAACGAACGTGAGGCATGAAAACAAAGTGCCCCCCCTCTCCCAGAATAAAACAAGCAATTAATCTGTTAATCTTGTGAGACTGCTTTTGAAGTGCAAAACTTACCATTGGCATTTTTCCCACATGTGAGATGCTGATAGGGTAAGAGGAGGCCGTACAACTCCGAATCATTGCTCAGAGCCTGCTCAAAGGATTCCAGTGTAAATTTGGGGATCCCGTTATCCTTCTCCACCACCGAGCTATTCAACACCCGGGTAAAGACCTCTCGGAAGAGGCTCTCCATACACGCAGTCAGGTATATAGCCGCATGCTCGTGGACGCGCACCGCGACCCTACTGTCCACCATCCACCTGAAGAACTTCCCCACGGAGAAGACCAAGCCGCATCTCTCCGATTTCCCCCGGCTGAATTTATCCTCGGTGCTCATGTTGTACATGGAAAGCGCGCTGAGCGACGCGGCGATGCAGTTGACCGAAATGGTCCACGACAGGATCATCTTGATGGCACTTTGGACTTCGTATTTGGTGCACTTGCCGTAGCGCAAACTCAGCCGCTGCGCTTCCCTGGCGATCCTCACCAGCGCGCGGCTCACGAGCGCGGAGAGGCGCGCCAGCAGATCCGCGGACACGGTCCCGAACCTCAACTCTTCCTCCTTGTTGAGCGCGTTCTCCACCTCCCCGAGGCTCCAGGGCACATCCTCAAGCTCGGGAAGTTTCGCACAGTGTCCGGAACACTCCAGGGTCTCGCCGTCTTCGGCCAGGACGGTGTTGACGGTGTCTAGGCTGTTGTGTCGACTGCGCATGGAGTCGGTCAGATGCCAGCAGTGCCCTCCATGCGCATAGGAGATGTGCGCCTCGGAGCAGCACAGAGACAAGCTGGATGACCTGAAGGAGTCCGCGGCTCCACCGTAACCCGAATCCAGCGTCAAATCCTCCAGGGTCCTCACTACGGATTTACCCCTTTTTGCCATAACTGCACTTCATATTGTCCATAAGGCTGAAAGCAAGGGGAAACGTTGCTTTGCAAACAAACGCCACTGCTTGACGGCTTTATTCTACCCACTATGCTATTGGAAATGCAAAGGCGAGTTTCCAAATTGTTGCGTTTACTGTTGAAAATGCGCCCCCAACTTTGAAGGAGCAGTGGTGTTGTTATGGCACACACCAGTGTGTTTGAAGGCTGCGAAGCGTCAGTTGGAGGAGGAGCCACGTACAGTACTGCATCCAATACGCTGAAGGGACCATTGCTGCGTACAGTTGCTTTTGAATGTGCACGGCTCTGCATGATGTACTTCTGTTCATCTGGAGATCCCCTTAAAAAAAAAAAATGGAGATGTCAGTATAAAACTAAAACTTCCATTTTGACACCCACTTGCATAAAGTGTTAACCATAATTTCTGAAGAATTTCCTCGTGTTATGATACAAAGGTCATTGCAGATCATAGATATATAGATAGATTTGTACCACTATGATTTTCCTTTAAAATGTAAAGTGCCATTTAACTATATTTACTTCCGACCTGTTCATTAAAATCCACTTTTTCCAGAACTTTCAGTTCTCTTAAACTATATAGTTTAAAACTATTTTTTTACTCTGATCAGATAAAGCATTCCATTTACTGAGAATTCCATCAGTAAATCAGCTGTAATTGGTCTCTGGAGTGAAAACAGAGCTTTAGATCTAGTGGTCTTAAGTGGCCAAAACAAACAGATAGACTTTATACAACTAGTAGTCAGCATGCATGAAACTGCTCCGATCCAGTAGACCAAGCAGGGCAGTATGTTTGAGGGAAAAAAAGCAAGGGATCAAATGAACACCTGTCCTCTCTTCCCCATTCTCCCTTTCAGATGGGGCTTAGAGTAACGAGATTCCTGTTCATTAATAATGAAGAGTATGCATAATATATTAGTCATCTTGAATGGAGGGTTCTTGTGAACTTCAGTTCCAGAGTCTGTAAAGGTCATATGTTTTCTCAATGTAAAACTAAAGATAAAGGTGGTGCATCAAGCACCTCTTATTTAGCTTTGACTAATGTAGTAAGTAAGTATTTGACAAAAACACACATTAAAAGAGTTCAAAATTATATCAAGACTTTTATGTTTAAAGACTGAAGATTATAGTATAAGTCACTGTATCATAAGAAAGCATAACGCTTTTCGACTTGAAATACACTATATAAATATTTCCAACTTTGATAAAGTGAGGACCATATTTAAGCTACTCAACACTGACCTCTTAGGACAGCACTCCTTCAGAAACCTGAAACTAAAAGGGATATAGGAGTTTGAAAGCTGTTTTTGCCAATAGTAATTTTTTTCCTTAATGAAAGGCACTGACCCTCATAGTTTCGTAACAATTCTATTTCTAATCTGATAATTAATGTGTACCTATATCATAATCAACGAGTATCAGATCAATGATATACGCTTGAATTTATAGCATGTTATCGTGGTAGACTGCCATCTAGTGTTCAACAAAACTTACTAAAAAAGAAATCGTTTTATTCACTCAAACTGAGCTCAGATATGAGTCATTAGTATTACAATTAAACTCATTCACTTGTCACTAATTTTATAAGGGATGAAAGATATAGGTAATCAAGCTGGTTGACATTGACCATCCATAATTTTTATCAGCAGTAATGTAGTATCTTTAAAAGATAACCTGCCTCATTTACTTTATTGTATGTTAATGTTTTCAGTATCTAAAGGCAAGTGCAAACCTAATCAATAAACTAATTATCTCTTGGATCAATGTAGTAATTCCCATTGTGGATTGCAGTGTTTTTTTTTTTCTTTTTCTTTCTCCACATACTATGCTGATGCACTATGCTCCAAATGCACTGGTGTGAGGAAAAGTAATAGCAGATTGAAACATGATACTACATGATGCAACATATTATGCTACATTAATATAAAACAAAGTGATCAAACATTTCCTCTGTTATTGCTCAGAAAAAAAAGATATACTGTACATGTCGACTTTTATGACAACATGCATCAATTGTAGAGCATATGAGTTACATTCTATGGGGTTAGTATTAGTCTTTACAGCAAATTTTACATAAAACAATTGTAAAACACAAAACAAGCCATAAAACAACAAATATATAAAATGTTATGTAAAAAAAAAGGGGGGGGGGGGGCATTGTTTTGGCCATATTGAAATAATAAATCATACAGGCTTTAAAAAAAAAACTTTTAATACATATGACAACTTACCCCGACCAGGCATTTATGACTGACACTGAGAACACAGTCCTGCCTTCACTTTGTTCACTTGTTGTTGTTTTATCCATCTACAACAAAAATATGACGATATTGTTATTTTTTGGAGGATTTTGCACTATAGGTGTTTAAAACCAACAAACAAAAGTACTGCTAGGAAAAAAAACAAAGATATGAGTTATCGGATTCAAAATCTTATAAAGTCCTCGTGACAACTAGCCTCGGTCAAAACTAAATAGTTTATTATGTATTATATATTATTAAATTGCTACTAGTTTACATTAAAGTTGAAGTGAAATCGTGGCCATAGTATTTTATACACTTGAAGTGAATTACTTCCTACCACGAGCGCACAAATATTTCTCATAACAAAATCATCTGTTCCCTTGTGCCTCAGTTCATGTGCCTATCCGGGTACTCACACACTGTCCAATCAGAATTGAGCAGTAACATGGGCATAACAAGCTTTTCCTATGTATTTATCAAAACGCACTCTTATTTTAACTGGTCATTTTGTATCGTGGTCAATGTTAATCGAGAACCTAATCTAACCAACCTAATCTGTGATGTTATCACTGAAAGAAAAGTGCGGGGTTGCGCGAGCACACCGCAGAAACGTGATGTGTGCGGGCGAATCTGACCAATCAGCTGCGTAGGTGCCGATTTGCGTCAACGAGTGGGTGGAGTCAACTAATGGCTGACGGTTCATGGGGTGAATTAAAATTGACATCCAACTAAAGGACAACAATCGTGTGAACATTCGTGTCTAGTCGACGCTCGTGTTGTTATATGGACAGAGAATGTACGCGTACATGTGGATATAATCTGAAAACACATTTATTTAATGTTTTAGGAAGAAGTTGAACGGCTGTTGTTTTTTCTGTCTTCGCGTGTCCATGTTGACGTTCGCGTGCTTTCTTTGTTAGGATTTTCCTGTGCGTGTTTTTATATGTTACAGTAGTGTTGTGTGTTTTGTCACGGTGTATATTCTGAACACACTTCAAATTTGCTGAGGCACGCGCGTCGTGTCAATCACAGGGTGTGTAAAGCAACTATATGAATTTTCGCTGTGTGGTTCAACAGTTACAGGCTCAGAGGTCCAGCTTCAACATGGGAAAAGTTTTTCTTGAGCAAGGCTGAAGAAGACGTCACCGGATCTACATTTTTTACCTGAATTGGGAAGTCTGGGTTTACAAGTTTGGGAGTTGCCGGAGCATTCGGGATCTCAATAAGGACTGCAGTACATTTGGAGCAGCAATGGTGGTCAATACGATTCACTGGTTCAGAAAGGGCTTAAGGCTCCACGATAACCCATCACTGCGGGACTCTATAATAGGAGCTGATACACTGAGATGCGTTTACATACTGGACCCCTGGTTTGCAGGATCGTCCAACGTGGGAATCAGCAGATGGAGGTGAGTTTCATTTGGCTCAGACAGAGGACAGAGGGGATCAGACATCAGCACTTATGATAAGCCAAGCTGTCTGTACTTGTGTTTATACTACTTACATGTTATAACCAGTAAGTAATCCAGCAACAACTAGTATATTTTCACTTTCCTTATTAACTATTCATTGGGGACTAGTAATTTAAATGACAAGTGTCTGTTAAATTAGTCACAAGTCCTTTGCTAGTACTAGGCACCAATATTATCAATATTAGCTATTGAATTCTATTGCATTCTATGTTTCATATAATAAGTAGTCACTTCAGACTAGTATGTATTCCCGTTGTTGATGGTACATATTCCAGTATTACTAGTAATTACTCATAATGTACTAATATGTATTACAAGTACTGTATACTAGTATCCATGCCTTGTAAAAATGTATTCAAATAAGCACTAGTAAAGTAGAATAGTTACTTGTGACTATAAATATGTGGAAAAACACAGATCAACATAAAATTCAGTGGCATACATGATTTTAATGTGTAATTTTATTTTTATATATAAAATATATATATATATATATATATTTTATATATATTTTATATATATATATATATATATATATATATATATATATATATATATATATATAATATCATAAACTTTTTTTATACATACATACATACTGTGTGTAATAAATATATATATATAATTAGTCACTATTCGATTACCAGCACTACTATTAACAAAATATAGATATTAGTTAATTTTATGGAATAGATGTTAAAACATTAGTGATGATGATATTTGCATGTTTTTTTTAATATGTAAAAAGTCTTCGGATGAGATGAGCTGAATTGAGGGCAGGTCTGCATTTGAATGGTGAAAATTATCTCCCATGATCTCTTTTACCTGTCTTTTTGTTTCACAGGTTAAAAATGAAAAGCTCAGTATCTAGCAGAGTTTCTGTAAGCTTTGCTGTTTATAACTTAAAATCTTAAAATTGCCAATTTTATTTTATTCTCCTTTTTTAAGTCTTTTAGCTGTAAGACCAGCTTACTTTTAAATAAAAAATAAACTTGTCAGCCATGAGTAGCCCTATTTTAAGTAGTTATTTTAAAAACCATTAAATTAAGTTTAGGTTGGTCTAGGTAAGTTTTGAGTAAGTTCATTCTATAAGGATTAATAGAGTAAATTCTTACTATTGCAATAAGAAACTGCTAATGTTATGGCCTGTTGTTAGTGCTGGACGGATGTACTGTGTGGTGGGACATCCTTGTGGGATAATTCCTCATAGCAGAGTTCTGATGTAACATACAGCTCAGCCACCTCTCCTCTCCCTCTGGTGCAGGACGTGGGGAAGTAGGTCAGTGTGTCAGTAGAGATGCTATTACCTCATTCCCCTTTCGGCACTGACGTACTTGTCCTCTTCTTTCAAACCTACAGTGTGGCACCACTCCTTTATGGTCTCTAAACTATAATCAAAATTATAACCCACGCAAAGGCAGGTCACGTGTAGGATGTCACACTCATTTGTACTGTGCCATCTTTACAATGCAAAGGCAGCACAGAAATTTCATCTGAAGTGATAATTTATGCAGAAGCATGATTTCAGTTTAAATATTTAATATGTAAATATTAAATCTGAAAATATAAATTCTTAATTATTAAATGTATGCCATGTCATAACAGCCACAGGTTTTCAGGATATTTATAAATATTTCACCATATTTAAATCTATGTAAAGTACTGATCAATTTTTTAAACATATTTAGTAAACACTTAAGGGACTGTTAAACAAAAAAAAAAAACACTATATCTAGTGCTCAATAGGTTTATATATGTCTTATTTAGCATTCTTTGTTAATATTAACCTAACACAAAACTATGCGAAGCCCCCAAAAAGAGCACCATGAGAAATGTCCTCTCACCGTCTGCTGCGGGAAACTCCACGTCATTTATTAAAAGCGCGCACTGCAGTCGGAAATGCTTGTCAATTGAAAACAACAATTTCCATCATGTTGGATTCATTCAATATTATATTGTTTGGAATTACTCAATAAGAATAGATAAATCCTTAACGACAAAATTGAGTAGATTTTGTTACAGACAATTTTAATTAATTTTAACACAAATTAAACAAAAAACAAGAAATTAATTTTTTAAAGTTTACATATTAAATTTCATGAAATCTACAAACCCACAGAATGACTTTTTACCGTGAAGACTGTGTATAAATTTGAATGATTTTATTTAATTCTACAGAATTGTACAGTACCAATCAAAAGTTTATGGTAGGTAAGATTTTTTTCTCTTCTCACCAAGGCTACATCTATTTGATCCAAAATACAGTAAAAAATAGTAATATTGTGAAATATTATAACAATTTAAAATAACTTGTAATTTATTCCTGTGATGCAAATCAGAATTTTCAGCAGCCATTACTCCAGTCTTCAACGTCACATGATCCTTCAGAAATCAATATGCTGATTTAGTGCTCAAGAAACATTTCTTATAATCAAAAAACAAAACAAAAAACATGATTTTGGGGGAAACTGATTTATTATTTTTTCATCATTCTTTGATGAATAGAAAGTTCAAAAGAACAGTATTTTTGAAATAGAAATCTTTAGTAACAAATTTATTTTACTGTTGATCAATTTAATGCATACTTGCTGTTGCTGAATTAAACTATAAATTTCTTTTAAAAAATAAATAAATAAATAAATTAATTAAAAATTTACTGAACCCAAACTTTTAAACAGTAATGTATGTCTTCTTTTTTTAAGGTGCCCTAGATTCAAAAATTGAATTTACCTCGGCATAGTTGAATAACAAGAGTTCAGTACATGGAAAAGACATACAGTGAGTCTCAAACTCCATTGTTTCCTCCTCCTTATATAAATCTCATTTGTTTAAAAGACCTCCGAAGAACAGGCGAATCTCAACATAACACCGACTGTTACCTAACAGTCGGGGTGTACGCCCCCGATATTAACATATGCCAGCCCATGTTCCCAACATTACAAAAGGCATTAGACAAGGGCAGAACGTCTGGATGTGCACAGCTGAATCATCAGACTAGGTAAGCAGGCAAGGACAATAGCAAAAAATGGCAGATGGCAGATAACTGACATGATCCATGATATCATGATATTTTTAGTGATATTTGTAAATTGTCTTTCTAAATGTTTTGTTAGCATGTTGTTAATGTACTGTTAAATGTGGTTCAAGTTACTCTGACATCGTTTCTTACTGTATTCACAGAGACAAGAGCCGTCGCTATTTTCATTTTTAAACACTTGCAGTCTGTATAATTCATAAACACAACTTCATTCTTTATAAATCTCTCCAACAGTGTAGCATTAGCCGTTAGCCACAGAGCACAGCCTCAGATTCATTCAGAATCAAATGTAAACAATATAACAGTATACAATACTCACATAATCTGACGCATGCATGCCGCATGCATGACGAAAACTTTGTAAAGATCCATTTTGAGGGTTATATTAGCTGTTTGAACTTTTTTTATGTTGTTTAAGGCAAGCGTGAGCTCTTGGGGCGTGGAGCACCAGATTTAAAGGGCCACACACCCTGAATTGGCTCATTTCTAATTATGCCCCAAAATAGGCAGTTAAAAAAATTAATTTAAAAAAAATCTATATGATATTTTGAGCAGAAACTTCACAGATACATTCAGGGGACACCTTAGACTTATATTACATCTTTTAAAAAAAAGTTCTAGGGCACCTTTAACAAGGTAAAATTTGTGCTTAAAAACACAGAACATTTGCTGGTGTAGCATTCTTCCGGTTTCATTTAATGCTGGCTTTTGTAGCACAAGCCAAAATGTGTTTTCATATGCAGATGAAATTGAAATGGCCTTGACCTGAAGGCTGGGATGTGCTGTAAAGGATCAGACGTTTCGAAGAAAGGTTGCAGACAGGCTCAACTGGATGCTACTAATACACAGCCCCACAAGAGGGAACTCTAGTCTGCTGAGCACACAGCTCTAGCTCAGACAGGATTATACCCTTATTACACGCTTATTACATTATAAATTCAGTACTGTGTGTGCAGCCAAAAAGAAAATCATGCATAGTATTTTAAAATGTGTCCAGTGTTAATTTCATGCTTGATTAATTTGTGCAGCAGCAATTCAGGTATAAGGTAGACTGGGTCATTCAACAAAACAGTGACTGTTAAAATAAGGTGAAACAACTGAAAACCCCACAGTCTGGAAAACCTGGATAAATGAGGTAGACTCATTTAAGGAGTGCAGTTAAAATTTCAAGTATTTTATAAAGAATATATTTTTCCAGTTATGCCAAGCTCTGAAATATTTTACTGGGTAGAAATTGAGAGTAAAAATTATTTTAAAAATCTTATGCTTAATCCTCATCCAGTAAATCACGAAGACCACTGAAAAGTCATGCAGATTCATTGGAATAAAAAGAGTGGGATCCCAAAAGATCATTCAGCTCTTAACAGAATCTAGGAGCACCCATAGATTAGTTTTGAAAACAAAGCTTGAGTTATGGGGCCTTTGCATGTTGTTGTGGACAATGAGGGGCTTTTGGTACTAAAAAGCTTGAGTAATAACACTAGTGTACCATACTAAGAAGCAAAGTTTATTTCTGCATAGCATATTTATTAGGCGTTACACTAGTATTCCATTCTGAACACAGCCAATGTAATACAGAATGTAAGTAGTGTGATTTTTTTCATACCGATAGTTTGTTAGTGCCCTCTGCTGGACTCTTGCTTTGACTGCAAGGTGGTCAGAAAAATTCCTCTGCTGTTGCTGCAAGAAATTAAAATGAATGTCTATCTAAAGTATTGTTTTATTTGCTCATCACTGACTGTTGAGATTAAATGTTGAAGGATTATTCTTTGTGTTACAGGTTTTTGCTGCAGTGTCTTGAGGACTTGGACGCCAGCCTTCGCAAACTTAACTCTCGCCTCTTTGTCATCAGGGGACAACCCACAGATGTCTTTCCAAGACTATTCAAGGTCAGCGAACAGACTGCCTAGAGACTAGTCAACTGTTTTCTGTAAAGCCGTGCTCTGTGTGTTTATCTGTGCCACTTATTTGATTCGCTTCTCCCTCTTTTTTTTCTGCATAGGAGTGGAAAATCAACCGGCTGTCATATGAGTATGACTCCGAGCCCTTCGGGAAGGATCGTGATGCAGCCATTAAGAAGCTGGCCACTGAGGCAGGGGTGGAAGTCTTTGTCAGGATCTCCCACACACTCTATGATCTGGACAAGTGAGTGTATCTGTAATCATTGCCATATGCCCATATGACTCCCACATAGCTTCCAGCAGTCCTGTGGGAAGTTGTTACTCATCATGCCTGATATTTAACTTTTTATTGAGAATGTCATGCAGACAAATATTGAGAGATCACACAGATGCAGAGTTATATTAATCTGTCATTTGAATGTCAAAAAGTGCTTAAAATACAAAATATTCTAATACTAAAATAAAAAATACAGAATGCAGACAAACCACAGTATGAATATACATCGTCAAGCCAGCCACAATAAAAATATTGGTGTATGATGTATATAAATTATTTGACAAAAAGTAAGAAATTGAAAATAAATATGAAAATTTAAAATGTAATAACGTCATATAATATTAAATTATTAGAATCTTATTGATAATAAAACACTATTTAAGTACTTTTATTCATTACATATCTTCAGTTTTGTACTTTTTTTGTAATATAATACAAAAAAAATATGAGAACTAACATTTAAATTGTTATATTAAGGAAATTCTTATAATATTGATTATTAAGTTTCACTTTTGTTGTCTGTTTCATATTTAAGTTTCAATTTCTGAATTTATGTTTACAGTAATACTAGATATTGAGGTTTGAGACCTAAAAGAATGGTGGTGAATAAATTGTATGCTTCACCATTAATTTGTATCTTTCAGTTGTTCATTTGTTTGTTATATTGCCTGTCACTTTTTTATTTAAGCAGGGTTTGATCAAAGTTTTAATGTAATTTTATATATATATATATATATATATATATATATATATATATATATATATATATATATATATAATATATATAATTTTGCTTGCGTGTTCAAAAGCATGGCAGCTTTTGCTGTATTCAGAATCATGCAACTACTTTTTATTTGCTTTGAATTTTGATATCATGACAACACTAAAATCCAATAATAGTGTTTATATATCCTAATCTCTGACTCATGTGTTCTTTCTATGTCTCTAGGATTATAGAGTTAAATGGAGGACAGTCTCCTCTCACCTATAAACGATTTCAGACGCTCATCAGCAGAATGGATCCTGTGGAAATACCAGCGGAGACCATCACGGCTGAAGTCATGGGAAAATGCACAACACCCGTCAATGAAGACCACGACGACAAGTTTGGCGTACCTTCACTGGAGGAGCTCGGTGAGACTCCCGTGTTCCTTAACTTTGCATATGTGTACATGTGTCTGTTGCGGATGAGATTTTGAATCAGTATATGTGGCTTCAGGTTTTGAAACCGAGGGGCTGTCATCAGCTGTGTGGCCTGGTGGAGAGACTGAAGCTCTGACTCGTTTAGAGAGACACCTGGAGAGGAAGGTAAACATCCATTCATACATTGTCTTACAGTTATGTATTTTTGCTTTGTATTACGCCATGTTCATTATAATGATAATTAACTAAAAATGAATGGAAACAAGTCTTTCGTATGAAATTAAATAACAAGTAGTACTTTAGGTATCTTGTTCATCATACTTACTTACTTATGAAAGTAACAGAACTTTAATTTCATCTTGTTTATTAGCAACAAAGTGCATGAGCGCATGATCATGCGATATCTGCCTTTGATCTCGTAGCTGTCTGATCCACTATTAGAAGAGACAGCTGTCCATCTTGAATGCATTTGTTTCACTCCTCCTCATTGTAGCCGCCTACTTTCGTCCAGATTTCAGATGGCATGTCATGTCGTTCTAAAATTTTCATTCCACTTATTGACTGTAAAGAGGGAGAATGCCGTCCCAGCAGTCCTTGCCATAACTCTTATCCACAGATGCCCAGAGCTGCACAAAGCTTCACATGTTTGTCGTCTCCTAATCAGAACCCAAAATAGATACATTTTAAGCCTGCTTTTTAAAAAAAGAAAGGAAATGATGGCAGGATGGTGGTTAGTATGCGCCAACGGCAGTAAACTCTGTATATTCGTGCAGTGTGCGCATGTCAAAAGATCAATTCCGTTTTGAGGCTTGTGACATAAACACTCACATCAACCCAATCACTTTATTTAACATTTATGTAAACAGTATGTTCAGGTTCATCAGTTGGAATGATTTGAAACATTGAAACAAGAAGTTTCCATGTAAATTTAACTATTGATAATTATTAAAAAAATGTCTTTAGCACTAAATCAGCACATCAGCTTGATTTCTGAAGGATCATGTAACACTGAAGACTGGAGTAATTATGCTGAAAATTCAGCTTTGCCATCAAAAGAATAAATTAGTTAAAAAAAAATCAAATGTTCAAAATGTTTTGAACTGTAGTGAATATAAGGTTGTGTATGAAATGGTTTTTTTTTTTTTTTTTTTTCAGGCTTGGGTGGCTAATTTCGAGCGTCCCAGAATGAATGCTAATTCCTTGCTTGCCAGCCCCACAGGCCTGAGTCCTTACCTCCGGTTTGGCTGCCTCTCCTGCAGACTTTTCTATTTCAAACTCACAGACCTCTACAGAAAGGTAAAGAGTACAACACTGTCTTACTCTGACGTTTAAGGCACTATTCATCATTGTGATAATTGATTGTAAGATCATAAGTGGCTGACAAGTTATTCTCATCCTTGTTTTTCTCTGGCTTTTCGATCACAGGTCAAGAAGAACAGCATCCCACCACTGTCCCTTTACGGTCAGCTGCTCTGGCGTGAGTTCTTCTACACGGCTGCCACTAACAACCCACACTTCGACAAAATGGAGTTCAATCCCATCTGCGTGCAGATCCCGTGGGACAGGAATCCCGAAGCTCTAGCAAAGTGGGCAGAGGGCCGGACTGGTTTCCCATGGATTGATGCCATAATGACCCAGTTAAGGCAGGAGGGATGGATCCACCATCTGGCCAGGCATGCTGTTGCTTGCTTCCTCACACGTGGAGACCTGTGGATCAGTTGGGAAGAGGGCATGAAGGTACTGCCATCAGTAGCTATGTTTCCATCCAAAGTTGCAAATTTAAATTAGGTGCAAAATTGGAATATCGTATTAAAAAAAATGTGTGCTTTATGTGAAATCATAAAATGTGCATAAAATCTTACCCTCTAGAATGTATATTGATATCATATTTGTTTTCAAAGGTGTTTGAAGAGTTGTTGCTGGATGCAGACTGGAGTGTCAACGCAGGAAGCTGGATGTGGCTTTCGTGCAGCTCATTCTTCCAGCAGTTCTTTCACTGTTACTGTCCGGTGAGCTTCGGTCGACGTACCGACCCTAATGGAGACTATATAAGGTGCCACTCTTAACCCTTACTTACTTTTATTAATATTTAGTTCACTTTAAATTACCAGTTTGGTTAAATATTTTCAAAATTGAAATTATTGTCTTTGAAAGTTGTTGTTTTTTATTATTCTTATTATTACAGGCGCTATTTGCCCATATTGAGGGGCTTCCCTGCCAAATTCATCTATGACCCTTGGAATGCCCCAGAAAGTGTTCAGAAGGTCGCTAAGTGCATAATTGGAGTGCACTACCCCAAACCCATGGTTAATCACGCTGAGGCCAGCAGGATAAACATTGAGCGTATGAAGCAGATTTACCAGCAGCTGTCCTGCTATCGGGGCCTTGGTAAGAAAACTCTTTAAAAATCAGGTTTAACTATTAATATTTACTTTTACATGAGAGTCCATTTGTTGATTGATTTGTCAAATTAAATGCTGCTGTTTAGTTGTGAGAGGTTTTAATGGATCTTCTCGTAATGCTTGTCAGGGCTCCTTGCAACTGTTCCATCCAACACAGCCAACAATGGAGATGGTAATGGAGCAGCTCCTTCTTCAGCAGACAACACACAGGAGAGCACTCACATTACAGGTATGACAACATTCACATTGTCACGCATCTTATATTTCATCTCTGTCTGTACATGTCTGATATTGCACTCTTAAAATAAAGGTTCTGTATGGGCATTGATGGTTTCATGAAGAACCTTTAACATCCATGGGATCTTTCCAACTGTTCACTGAAAGGTTCTTTGGGAAACCTAAAATTGTTCTTCTATGCCATTGCTGGGGCATTGCCCCTTTTGGAACCTTTATTTTTAAGAGTGTGCTGACAGATTTAGCTCTAATTTAGGATATTAGGTTTTTCATCACCTGAACCCCACACACTTAAAGTATTTTCTTGAAGTACACCCTGAGATTTTAAGTTAATATTTCAAAAATATAAATTAGGGGTTAAGCAGATCGTAGTTGATCCGTGATTCCTTACGGACCAGGCCCTAAACATGTTATTCATGATTTTAAACCATTTTAAGCGCAAGAAGAGGTGAAAGAGAACTCAATTCTATTCAAAATACCAGTCTCAGTAAGTATTCTCGTAAACACAGCAGCACGGTTATGTCTTAAATGAACGTAAATAGTTGAGAAAGAAATCGGATGTTTATCATTATATTGGATCCGTGCATTAGGTCACCTAATAAACCTACTGCTGTCTGTGTCGTTAATGTTAATCAAACTACAAAATGGCTTTAACTAAGATTTATCTAAATTTCATTTATACAGTGAACACTAAAGTGTTATTTTACATTTACGCTTAATTATTACATTTCTGTACCTGAATACTACAGTTAGACTTTATTTGCAACTTTGTTATATTGCATTGTATCTATGGTTGTAATGAATGTATATTTAATGTACCCCTGTTTTTGTGAAAACCTGCTCAAGTTTTGTAATATTGTGCACTTTTATTCATTATGTGTATTATTGGCAGTTTATGTAATTCCAGTCACATTTGTGCTGTTGAAATATTTACCCTTTATTTAACAGTGCACCCATCACCCGCAATTTTTCAGCCTGAGTTCCCACTTTTCACAGTGTCATGTGATCAACAGCCTGTCAACAGTGTGCAGCCACATCCAGGTGAGTATTGACACAGATGCTTGGATTTTGCAATAAATAAATGCTGCTTACATGTCAAGTGTGAACCAGTCCTTAGGCTGCTTGAATACAATTCTGTTTCTTTCTAAACCAGGGTACTCAGGTGGTGGTATGATTGGACAAGTTTACAAACAATCACAAAGAGGTGAGTTTTGTCCAAACCGTCTCAGAGGACTCAGATTTTTCATATCAAGCTATTTTGAACCACAATGCAGCTTTGTCTCACTGTGGCATAAAATTTAATTGAACGACTCCATACTGTGTTCTTTGCTGTTCTCAATGACAGACTTGTTTAAACACACACATCTTCCATTGAAAAGAAGGGCTTACCATGTTTCTGAGGAATTATATGTTGATGAAAGCACATACTTTTCAAAATCAGTGCTATTCATCTAAGGACAGTTACACTACTGTTCAAATTTTTTGGGGCGGTAAGATTTTCCAAAAATGTTTTTGAAAGAAGTCTTTTATGCTTACCAATGCAAAAACAATACAGTAAAAAAAGTTGAAATATTATATTTTTATAAAATAACATTTTTCTATTTTTAATATATTTTAAAATGTAAGATTCCTGTGAATTTTCAGCACCCATTAGTCAGTCATTCAGAAATTATTCTAATATGCTGATATTTCAACATTTCTTCTCATTATCAATGTTAAAAATGGTTGATATGCTTAATATTTTAGTGAAAACCATGATGCTCTTTTTCAGGATCCTTTAAAGAATAGAAAGTTCAAAAGTATTTATTTGAATTTTTTTGTCTAAATAAAATCTTTACTGTCACTAAATTAATGCATCCTTACAGAAAAGTTTTACTTTAAAAAAAAAAAAAATCTTACTGACCCCAAACTTTTGAATGCAATTGTGTTTTCCATGCCACTTCATCCATAATGACATAAAAAATATAACCTCACATGCTGTTTTTTTTTCTGTTCAGGAAGTGCGACGAGTACTTTGAAGCGTCATAGTGAAGAACGAGTATCAGAACATGCATTGAAGATTCACAGGCATGATAGTAACTAACCACTACAGAAGCCAGGAAATACACACACCTCTCTTCAGTCTAGTGATGGGACCTGTAACACGAAGGACAGCATTATGCCCGTTATCAACTCCTCCATACTCCACTTTGCCCTTTATGCTTTGGCATGGTGACATTCTGCTTGCAGAGCTTGAGTTAGCATTGAGGTCAAGCCTGGTGGCCCAGGAAGCTGTAAACTAAGCTGTAAGCCGTTCAAAATGACATAATATATGTTGTTTCAGCATTTGAGATGTCTGTTTTTTGCAAGCTGTATGTTGATAAATTGTGGAGGAAAATGTTATGTAGTATTTACGCAGTCCAACTGTCATACATCGGTTGCTCTATTCAAGTCTGTGTATCTATCATACCATTTGATGTCCATTTGTGCAATGTTGTCTGATTGTTTTGGCAAGAGCTGTGTTTTAAACAATTCTATATAATATTAAGAGGATTATATTATATAGAGAATGAACAATTGAGAATGTTTCAACTAGTTGCTATTTGGCAAGTCAAAAGTTTGATCTAAATGTTCAATTCTAATTTATAAATAGACACATTAACATGTCTGTTAAGGTCAGAGCAAAAATCTGTATATTTTGTCAGATTTTTGCTTTTTGTAATGGAGTAACTATATCATTGAGGCCTGTGGCTCTTAAGCACAAGTGGATTTGTTTCAAGACAATTACAGGGAAACAAGGCCTGCTATTGTATATAAACATATACTGTAAGTAATTCAGTTTACAAACCATTGTACATAACGTCTTTCTTGATTATTTACAGACTCACTGTTATATTTTTTTATATGAGAATACTTTTTCTCTTTTTTGGGTTGTTGTAATGTGTTCTTTATAAATCACCATTAAAAGACGATAGACCTGTTAGTAAGTTGCAGTTACTATGTTCATCAGTAGTCACATGTAAAATAGTATTATTGAAAATATTGAATTTTCTTAACATTCATTATCAGTGTTGGCTAGTAACGGACCACATGTAATCTTCTTTATGTATCAGATTACTCCCCAAGAAAACACCCTATTACTACATCTTAAAATATAGATATTTAAATTTTAAAATATAGATATACAGTGAAGAATATTAAAAGTAATGCAGTCCAGAAATATGTGGTTTACAATATACATTGTTCAAAAGTTTTGCCTAGGTAAGATGTTTTTAAAAGAAATCTCTAGTGCTCTCCAAGGCTGCATATTTAGAAATATTATTGTAATTTAAAATAACTTATCTGTATTTTAATGTATTTAATGGTAAAGCTGAATTTTCAGCATTATTACTCCAGTCTTCAGTGTCACATGATCCTTCAGAAATTATTCTAATATGCTGATTTGGTGCTCAAATATATATATATATCAGTGTTGAAAACAGTTCTGCTGCTTAATATCTGCTTATTATTTTAAAACTAACATTTTTTTCAGTATTCTTTGATAAAAAAAAAAGTAACGCATTTATTTGAAATAAAGAAAAGAAAGAATTCGAATATTAGCAAATAATACTAATAATATTATTAATAATAATTAATATTAGAAAATTAATACGAATTTTATTTAGTTTTTTACATTGTTTGTACTTGTGTAAACACCATTTATTATAATCAGAGCCACTCCCATTGGATGTCACATGGTGAACCAAACACATTTAAAAGCCCCATAATCTAACTGGGTTTGAGGTCGAGAAGGATGCAAACACCTCATCCAGCCCCATGGACGACGGTAGTTTGTAACATAAACCAGCTAAGCTGCTCTTAGTGAAAGTCGTAAATGATGAACATCGAGAGGGAGGAGATGCGCAAACCAATCCGGCTCATCGCGGCTGCCTGCAGTGGTATGGGCATAGGAAAGAACGGACAGCTTCCCTGGAGTCTTCCGTAAGAGATACCCAAATTATAATAATTAGTCATTTAATCCAGTTGGAATATATGTATTTTGCAAGCTATGTTAGACATGAATGACATGACGTGTGACGAAAATTTGAGCGGAACACTCGAAGTACACTTTGCTGTCTCCTTACTTTTTTAGCATTAGAGGCACAAATATCATGTACTGTATGTTGTGAAACAAACTAGATAAGCCATATAAAGTGTTTTATAACATAAAAAAGCCTAACATGCTTATTTTAAAAACATCAAATCTCTGTATCACCTGTCAGAGAGGTCTTGACCTTCTGGACTGTATACAATTGATTTTTAGGTCCTATTTGGTATCCTATTCTCGGAATACGCCATTGACCTTTAGAACTCTAACTGAATGTCATTGTCAGCAGGTTTTTGAATTAGAGGAGTGGAAACTTTGAGCCCCCCAATGCCCGCCCATTACAAATAAGAGATAACAGCATGCAGACAGATAGCATATATAGGCAATTAGGATTTTTTTTTTTTTTATCTTTCTGGTATAGAATATTGTGTTGGTATATTCAGCCTTAAATATTAAACAGGATCAATGCATGCAGGATAGCCTTGGTTCAACTCTGTTTTAGGCACACAAACTTTCTTCTTTGAAAGCTATAAACACTTCAAAGGTATTTGTCATGCAGTTCAAATTGCATTTTGCACACTATGCAGTTATCAAAGTTCAATTAATATTTATCCAAATGGCACACAATATGTCTAATGTGCTCATGTTGTTCACAGAAAAGAATTTGAGTTCTTTCTGGATACAATTACAGCCGTGTCAGCACCTGGTAAGGGGCTTTATATTTAATGTTTGGTTTGATTTATATTGTAATTGACGCTGTGATCTTAATTTGTATAGTATGAAGAAAAAAATAAATGAAAAGATTTTGTTCTGGTGCACCTCAGGAAAGAAGAACCTGGTTGTCTGGGGCAGAGTCTCCTGGTTCTCTTGTCCTGAGAGGGTCTTCCCTTTGGCCAATTGCATCAATTTGGTATTAAGCAGGAAGCTGAAGTAAGCATATTCATTTATAAACAATTTTATGCATCTACACTTCTGTTAAAAAGTTTGTGGTCGGTAAGAGAAAAGAAATCAATAGTTTTCTTCAGTAAGGAAGCCGTAAATTGATCAAAAGTGAATTTTACAAAATGTTAAATGTATCACAGTTTCCATAAATATATAAAGCATCACAACTTTTTCTACATTGATAATAAGAAATGTTTCTTGAGCAGCAAATCAGCATGATTTCTGAAGGATCATGTGACATTTAAGACTGGAGTAATGATGCTTAAAATTTCAGCTTTGACAGTAATTATTACATTTTAAATATATATTAAAGGGTTAGTTCACCCAAAAATGAAAATTCTGTCATTTATTACTTGCCCTCATGTCGTTCCACACCTGTAAGACCTTCATTAATCTTCAGAACACAAATTAAGATATTTTAGTTGAAATCCGATGGCTCCGTGAGGCCTCCATAGCCAGCAATGGACACTTCCTCTCTCAAGATCTATAAAGGTACTAAAAACATATTTAAATTGGTTTATGTGAGTACAGTGGTTCAATATTAATGTTATAAAGCGACGAGAATGTTTTTGGAGTGCCAAAAAAACCTAAATAACGACTTATTTAGTGATGGCTGATTTCAAAACACTGCTTCAGGAAGCTTCAGAGCATAAATGAATCAGCGTGTCGAATCTGCTGTTCAGAGCGCCAAAGTCACGTGATTTCTGCCGTTGGCAGTTTGACACGCGATTTGAATCAT
Source organism: Chanodichthys erythropterus (assembly GCF_024489055.1). Taxonomy (NCBI): domain Eukaryota; kingdom Metazoa; phylum Chordata; class Actinopteri; order Cypriniformes; family Xenocyprididae; genus Chanodichthys; species Chanodichthys erythropterus. The sequence goes on from NC_090227.1 coordinate 31,571,427, forward strand.
TTAAGCCCCGATGCTTCCTGAAGCATTGTTTTGAAATCGGCCATCACTAAATAAGTCGTTATTTAGTTTTTTTTTGGCGCTCCAAAAGTATTCTCGTCGCTTTATAATATTAATATTGAACCACTGTACTCACATAAACCGATTTAAATAATTTTTTAGTACCTTTATGGATCTTGAGAGAGGAAGTGTCCATTGCTGGCTATGGAGGCCTCACGGAGCTATCGGATTTCAACTAAAATATCTTAATTTGTGTTCTGAAGATTAATAAAGGTCTTACGGGTGTGGAACGGCATGAGGGTGAGTAATAAATGACAGAATTTTCATTTTTGGGTGAACTAACCCTTTAAAATAAGTTTTTTAAATCGTAATAATATTTCACAGAATTACTGATTTGACTGTATTTTTCATAAATTAAATGCAGCCATGATGAGTTTTTCTTCTTTCAAAAACATTGACTGGCCATCTGACCCCAAACTTTTGAACAGTACCGTATGATTTCTGTTTATTTACTGTACATCAAGTTTGATTAATTTGCATCACTTCAGTGCAGAGCCTCCACATGCCCACTATCTGTGTAAGGATTTTGGGTCGGTAATTCGCCTGGTTTCTGAGCCTCCTTTATGTCACATTGTGGAGACCATCTGGGTTTTAGGGGGCCCAGAAGTGTATAAGGTGAGAAGCCTGATTTATGTAATTTACTGTTGTAAATGTTCATTAATACAGTAATTTAGTTTATAATGTAACTGTGTTATTTAGGAAAGTCTTGAGCATCCATGGTGTGACCTCATCTATCTCACAGACATCATGGCCGACTTTGACTGTGATGTGTTTTTCCCAAAGTTTGACCGCAACGTTTTCAGAAAACAAAAAGGGTAGGATTATCCTCTGATTTATTCATTTTGTTTCAAAGATAACACTTATATGCATTGTAATTGGTCTCAGTGCTATTTTATTACCACTGTAATACTATAATAGTTTATTCTGAATCCAGAAATGTATTTTTATGGTATATTTTCTTTATATAAGCTTTCCTGGAGTACCAAATGAAATTCATGAAGAAAATGGTATTAAATTTCAATTTCAAGTCTTCAAGAAAGAAGCTTAAAGCCACGAGGACTGGGAGTCCAGACTGTCAAACATGATGCTGGGTCTGTTTGATGTTTACAGTATTTTACAGCATTTTATTGGTTTTAATACAGTTATGTCAGCTTTGTAGAATCTTAACAATATTGCACAGAAGAACACTTTAACTCAAAGGCTCTTAGCAACTAACTGGTGCTATTTCATCAATTTTCAAATCACAACCATTTCGAAGCAGCTAGTTCTTCATATAAACCCTATGAAGATCATTTCCCTAATCTTTTTTGCTCAGTTATTACATAAGAAATCACACCACACATGATGTGAAACAGCAGATGGACTCAGACAATGCTGTCAGTGATGAGCAGCACTTCACTCACGATTACACATGCAACAGTTTATGACCACTCACCAGATCCACTGTTACTCATCTCACCGTCACCATGGTGACAAGTGAATCAAAGGATGGGACACAGTAGGAGGCATATATGGTTTGTGTGTACATACCATCTGCTGTGTGAACTCAGTGCCTTACTGCAGTTAGTATTCTTTTTTTGCTGTATGTGTGTGTGCTTTATAGGCAGTTCTCAGTGATGTGTATTTAACTATTTTTTTGTTAAATTTAATCTTTGGTGCTATATTAAAGTTCATTTCTAATCCAAATTACATTTTTAAGTGTGAAACTTTATGACCAAAAATAATAGGATGATGTTTTTTTACATATATATATATATTTGAATAAATGCTGCATGTTCAGTGTACATTGACAGTGAATGACTTTCCCCACTAGATGGAGTCAGCAGCTTGGAACAAAAAAGGTTTTCAGTAGGGTTAAGATCTGAAGTTTGGGCTGGCTATGACACCTTTATTGGCCTGGCTGTGTGGCATGGAGCACTGTCCTGTGGGAAAAACAAAGGTCTCAGTTCCGACTCTCATTACCCACAACTCATTACTCTTGAGCAAGAATCGCTCCATTGGCTACACTTCACATCACTTTGATAAAGTTACCCAACAGCAGTGTAAAAGACTGGTAGAGAGCATGCCAAGACGCATGAAGGCTGTGAATCAGGGTTATTCCACCAAATATAGATTTCTGAACTCTTTCTAAGTTAAAAAATTAGTATTGTGTTGTTTGAACACAATACTAATTTTTTTCTTTGCCTTATTCGAGGTCTGAAACATGGCATCTTGTTTGTTAATTTGAACAGTTGTCATTTTCTGCAAATAAATGCTCTAAAATGTCATATATTTTTATTTGAAATTGGGAAGAAAAGTTGTCAGCAGTATATAGAATTATAATTTTTTAATTCATTTTACTCAAACATACATATAAACAGAAAATCCGCACGTGTATACATGTATGTAAATGTAATCATATTTGAACCCCTGGGTGTGTGTGTGTGTGTGTGTGTGTGTGCATGTTTTTGTGACATATCAGGACACAAATGTGTATAATGACATAGATATTACAAAAAGAGGTGACTTATGAGGAACATAACCCCATGTCCCCACTTTTCAAAAGGCTTATAAATCATACAGAATGAGTTTTTGTGAGAAAGTACAAGTGTGCACAGTTTCCTGTGATGGGTAGGTTTAGGGTTAGGGGTAGTGTAGGGGGATAGAAAATACAGTTTGTACAGTATAAAAATCATTACGTCCATGGAATGTCCCCACAATTCACAAAAACAAATGTGTGTGTGTGCAGTGCTCAGTGTAAATGAGTACACCCCCTTTGAAAAGTAACATTTGAAACTCTCAATGAAGTCAAAAACAATTTCCAAAATGTTGGCAAGACTACGTTTTATATAACATGCAAAATGCAAAAGGTGATGCAAAAATGAGTTCACCCCACTGAAAGTCTCTGGAGCAAAGCTAAATTTTAGACTACAAATGTCTAATTTAACAAGAATTCAACCACAGCTGAGTCTAATTATTCATTACACAGGTGTCCAGCAGACATTTGACTAAGTCTGTTAAACCCCCTTCCCATTTCATGCTGTCAGCAATGGCACCACATGGAAGAGAAAAGTCACAAGGCCTGAGAAAGAAAATCATTTCTTTACACCAGAAAGATGAAGGCTACAAGAAGATCAGCAAAGCTTTACTTATCAGTCAGAATACTGTAGCAAAAGTGATACAAAAATGTAAAAAAGATGAAACTGCAACCATCACACAGAGACATCCAGGTCGTCAAGTTAACACCTCGACAGGAGCGTCTTCTGATGAGAAGGGTTGAAGAAAATCGGCATGCAAGTTTACTGCAGTTATCTTAAGAAGTAAAAAGCCAAACTGGGGTGACTATTTCCCGTGACACAATACGGCGTACACTGCAGAGGAATGGCATGCATGGGTGCCGTACATGAAAGAAGCCTCTCCTAAAGCCCAGGCACAGAAAAGCCCACTTAGAGTTTGCCAGGGCCCATGCTGACAAAGATGAAGACTACTGGGACTCTATACTCTGGAGTGATGAGACCAAGATAAATGTTTTTGGAACTGATGACTTCAAAACTGTAAGGCGTCGCAAAGGTGAGGAATACAAAGAAAAATGCATGGTGCCTATTTCTTTATTTATTTCTTTATTTCACACACTACATCATTTTAAAGACACAATTAACAATAATTAAGAAACATGGTGGTGGCAGTGTCCTTATGTGGGGCTGCATGAGAGCTGCTGGTGTCGGGGAGCTGCATTTCATTGATGGCATCACGAGTTCACAGATGTACTGCTCTCTACTGAAAGAGAAGATGCTACCATCACTCCGTGCCCTTGGTCGTCGTGCACTTTTCCAACATGACAATGATCCTAAACACACATCTAAGGCCACTGTTGGATTTCTGAAGAAGAACAGGGTGAAAGTGATTCAGAGGCTCCTGATCTGAACCCTAATTGAACACCTACAGGGAATTCTAAGGAGACAAGTTGAGCATCATTCTCCATCCAGCATCCAGTCTCTAATAGAGGTCATTCTTGAAGAATGGAAAAAGATAGATGTTGCAAAATGTCACCAACTTGTTCATTCCATGCCTAGAAGACTTGGTGCTGTCATTAAAAATCACGGAGGCCATAAGTACTAGATGTAATAGTTTTTGTTATACAGTACAGTCCAAAAGTTTGGAACCACTAAGATTTTTAATGTTTTTAAAAGAAGTTTCGTCTGCTCACCAAGGCTACATTTATTTAATTAAAAATACAGTAAAAAAACAGTAATATTGTGAAATATTATTACAATTTAAAATAACTGTTTTCTATTTGAATATATTTCACAAAGTAATTTATTCCTGTGATGGCAAAGCTGAATTTTCGGCATTGTTACTCCAGTCTTCAGTGTCACATGATCCTTCAGAAATCATTCTAATATGCTGATCTGCTGCTCAAGAAACATTTAATGTGTACAATTGTACAAAATATTTGTGTACAATATTTTTTTTCAGGATTATTTGATGAATAGAAAGTTCAAAAGAACAGTGTTTATCTGAAATCTAATCTTTTGCAACATTATAAATGTCTTTACTGCCACTTTTGATTGATTTAATTCATCCTTGCTGACTAAAAGTATTAATTTCTTTAATTTCTTTTCAAAAAAATAAAAATAAAAATTCTTACTGACCCGAAACTTTTGAACGGTAGTGTATAATGCTACAGAAGCTTTGTATTTCAGATAAATGCTGTTCTTTTGAACTTTCTATTCATCAAGGAATCCTAAAAAAAAGTACACAACTGTTTTCAACATTGAAAATAATCATAAATGTTTATTGAGCAGCAAATCAGCATATTAGAATGATTTCTGAAGGATCATGTGACACTGAAGACTGGAGTAACGATGCTGAAAATTCAGCTTTGCATCACAGGAATAAATTACTTTGTCAAATATATTTAAATACTACACAGTTATTTTAAATTGTAATAATATTTCACAATATTGCTGTTTTTTTACTGTATTTTTAATTAAATAAATGTAGCCTTGGTGAGCAGATGAAACTTCTTTTAAAAACATTAAAAATCTTAGTGGTTCCAAACTTTTGGACTGATATATATATATATATATATATGTTAAACTGACAAACTGACAACTCACCCTTAATATAAGGTGAACAGAGCTAAAATAAGATCCAAAATGGCTACAATGTCATACTAATTTAGGATGAACATAAATTAATTTTACTGAATTAATTTGTTTGGGTTTTTAAATCCACAATGTTCACATTGACATCTATAAAAACGTTCTCATTATTACATAAAGCACATTTTTCTGGACACCACTCTGATTAGGAGATCTGAGAGCAGATTGCACAGAGGACAGCACTGCGCTTCAGCATGACCTCAGACATGGAATATTTACCACCTTAATATTCCAGCATGCAAAGTCCAGGGCAGGAAATTATAGACTTTAATTGCATGTGTCATCTATTTTCATAATTTCCTTGAGTTATGCCCCATAAAATCAATGTGTAACATTTGCTAATAATACCCACTGCCACATTTCAAATGAAAAAGAGCTATTTATACCCTCGCTTATTAACCTCCGATGTGTTCGGGTATAACTCAAAGTGTCATTTGCAGGATAAAGCAGCCATCCGGTTGGAGCATTACACTAGGAGTGGACAAAGAATAGAGAACAAAAAAGAGAGACAGAAAATGTGGAGATGTAGAAAAATCAGAACAGCAATAAATATTAATGAAACCTGCCCAAAATGTCATGCATAAATTTAATTTTCAGCTCTAATCAAGCTAAAAAACATTCTTATTTTGATTTCACAGAGGCTTTGAGAAACTTGTGAGAAATTTAATGGCTTACCATTAAAAGAAAGTCCACCACGTAAACAGCAGATGCCAAAAGGCAATATGTAATGTAACTTCATTATAGATACCAGTAATGTCTTTAGTCTAATCATTAAAAAGCACAAAATTATCTCAAAATGCTGCCCAGAGGCCAAAATATTGGGAAATGCTTGCAAATGAGATTCTGACGGCAGCATACGGGTAAACATTCATTGATCTGAATATTTATCTGCATAATGCATACCTCTGAGAGGTATTTTATATTGTTCATTATTAGAGACTTTGATGAGGAATTTCAAAAGCTACTTAGCACAACATGTCTGTATATGACAATTCAACTAATGACTCAGTGCCACAATGGCAAAAATGTACATCTACAATGTAGTAAAGGAGAGAAATTACATTTTCTTTGAGCACAATATGGGTTGACATTTATTTGGTAAGATTCGTCTTCCACAACATAAACAGAACCTTCAATCATTTATCCTTTTCAGGGAATTAATGATCTAAATAAATAAATGTACTCATATAGAAAACAATGGAAACCTTGCAATTCTGAAGGTCTAAATTCCGAGAAAAAAAAAAAAGCTTGCAATTCTGAGAAAAATAAGTCAATTTTGCCAGATGTTAGCTCAAAATTGCAAAATATAAACTCGTAATTGCGAGAAATAAAGTCATGTCTTATAAACTTGCACAAAATTCTATGCAATTCCGAGTTTATATATCACGATTCGTAATTGTTACTTTTTGCTTCTTGAAATTCCAGCAAATAAACTCACTAATCGTATGTTAAAAAACTTGCAATTAGGACTTTTTCAGATTTGCGAGTTTTTAAAAACACAATTCTGACTTTACTTTTTTCCAGTTAAAGAGATGTTAAAGGGTTAGTTCACAAAAAATGAAAATTCTGTCATTAATTACTCAGCCTCATGTCGTTCCAAACCCATATTTTTGATGAAATCCGTGAGCTATCGATAGACTGCAACACAATTACCACTTTCAGTGCCCAAAAAGGTAGCAAAGACATCACAAAAATAGTCCATGTGACTGCGGTGGTTCAACCTTAATACTTTTTATGCACAAAAAACAGACAAAAATAATGACAATTTCTTCTCTTCCATGGCAGTCTCCTACGCAGTTGACATTGTACACAGTGTAGCTTCCAGGTTCTACATCAGAACGCCAGTTCATCACTGGTGATGAAGATAAACAAAGGTCTTATGGGTTTGGAGCAAAATGAGAGTGAGTAATTAATGACAGAATTTTCATTTTTGGGTGAACTAACCCAAAACTAACTAAAAAACTGCAGCATATAAACTTGGAATTATGTGAAAAGAGAATAAAATCAGAAGTGAGATAAAAAGTCACAATTACATAACTGATATTTTTTTATTTTATGGTGGAAACGGGCTTCCATATTTAATCTTCCGTTCGAAGTGGAGCTACTGGGTTAAAAAGTGGCCTCTCTTGCCTAAGACGCAGCTTCCCATTGCTCATCTCAAAGTCCTTTTTGGTGCCATTAAGGACTTCCAGGCTGCCGGTACGTACATCATAACCAAAAGAGCGCAGTTTCTGAATGCGATACTGAACTATCTGCGTTGTCAGTTCTAACACTGTGGGAGTCTTCATGATCTGCTCCATGCTTACTCCAGCAGCGAGGAGGCCTTTGAAGCGTTCAGTTAGTATAGGCACAGAATAGTATAACAAGGCTGGACACTGAAGTACAATCTCCCTGAACTCTGCTTCTGTGCATTCCAGGGTCTCCTGGGAGTAGCTGAGGGTGAGTCTCATGCTTTCAGGGTTCAGCTCAGTAACAAATCCCCTCAGTTTGGAAAGCAGCCGCAAGAGCTCATTGCTGGTGAAGCCCCTGTCGCGCAGGAACGCCAAGTTATCGCGCAAAACCTCTGGGGGCTTCAGGAGCACGTAGGGATTCTGAGTAAGCAGCTTCTGCAACCAGGTCTTCATATTATCCTCCCTCCCACCCAAGTCCAAATAGGTCTTCTGCAGGGTCTGGATCATCTCCTCATTTTGCTTCACAGGTCGGCTGAAGCTCTGAGGGGCGCTGGCCATGAGCTTGCTAATGATGCGTTTGTTAAGATGCAACGTCTGGAAGTACATGATGTTGGCCTTCTGGTTGTCGTGATCGGCGGACGAGGTGAAAAACGAGGCAGGGAATTTTTCGATGATTCCAACCAGATCCTTCTGGCTGGTGCACACAGACATCCACAGCTTTTTCTGCGCCTCCATTTGCTCAGGTTTGCAGAGGATGGCCTCAGGATGGAGCTCCAAAACACGTGCGATGACAGGCCCACTAGCCCCCATGTCCCTCAGCAGGGCGGCAGTCTCGCTCACGTATAAGGGCCTCTGCCGCAACACCCATCCCTTCAGCTTTCGGATCTTACTGATGTCTACGGATAAGTCGTAAAGGGCGTCTATAGCAACCAGGTTCTCTTTGTGAACGATTGAGGAGTAAGGCCTTGTGAGGAGTGAAGGTGTTACTTGAGCCCGCTGGCAGTAGAGACACAACGATGTCGTGACTAATCGCAACATGTTTGCACAATCTACAGGTCTGTGGGTGGGACTGTTGGGTAATTGTGTGCATTGCACGCAAGTGACGTGCCTGAAACAAGGGGAAAAACATTTCAGAAAGTCTCAAACTATTTTAATAAAACACTTCCTCGTTCCTATTTCTCATGCAAAGCTGATATATGCACAAGCTTCTGAGTTTAATGAATAGAATGAGAATTCAGACACTACAAATCATCTAGCCATAGGATGTTATTTTGAAGATGCAATGCATACACATGCCCTGGTACTTAATTATTGCCAGCTGATATTAACTAGCTTTCTATTTGCCGACACCCACAAGATGTTAATATCACAAAAGAGCCAAGGGTTTTATATCAGAAAACTGTGAAGTTATGCAACAACCACTGTTTGGTATGCAAACAGAAAAAGTTACATAGTTAGACAGTTCCTTTATAATGAGATCATGACATATTTTGTTTGAAATTGAAAACAAAAACACTAGATACCTTGAGGGACCAGGATGTCCCAATAGATTTTGAATGACATTTGAGAGAGGCGAAACTATTAACCCTCATGTTCAGTTTAGGGTCTTTCAGGCCTTTAAATAAACTTTTTTCTTTCTTTCTTTTTTTTTTTTTTTTGATGCACTCTATGTGCTTGTGTACCCCCAGTTGAGAAAAACTTTGACAAAATAAACTTTTAGAAGATATACTCATAAAATATTTTACAGTCTTTGGCAACAGTAGAAAATATCAATGACTCAACTTGTACTGAGGGGTGCATCCAAATTTTTGTTCAATAAAATGCGTTCTAAAATGAGAATAACATACTTGAAATGCCCAACATGAAAAATATTTGCAGTCTAAGAGAGTATTTTCATATGTTAAGATTTTCCTTACATAGTAAATATCAATAATACATACATCCCATCAAAAGTTTGGAATAATTAAGGTTTTTTAATGTTTTTGAAAGAAGTCTCTTTTGCCCACTAAGGCAGCATTTATTTGAAATAGAAATCTTTTGTAACATTATTAATTACTTTACTGTCACTTGTGATGAATTTAATGTGTACTTGCTGAATAAAAAATATTAATTTATTTTTTTAATTTACCCCACTTTTAAATGTATCAGTTTCCACAAAAATATGAAGCAGCAAATACTGTGTTCAACACTTAAGATAATACTACATTTTCCAAAATCAGCGTATTAGATTGATTTCTGAAGGATCATGTGACACTGAAGATTGGAGTAATGATGCTGAAAATTAGCTTTGCCATCACAGAAATAAATTGCATGTTAAAATATACTAAATTAGAAAACAGTTATTTTAAATAGTAATAATATTTCACAATATTACTGTATTTTTAATCAAATAAATACAGCATTGGTGAGCATTTGAGACTTATGCAATAAACATTAACAAAATCATTGTAAAAATAAAATAAAAAAAACAATATATATTACATTATTATGTAATAATGTATTATAACATACTATATATGGAAAAGGAAAGGAAAACAATGTTATTATTATCATTATGATTATTACACAAGTCAATCTCAACAGAACATGAGGGGAAGAGTGTGTTCTGTTACGAAACAGAAGTCGTGACATCGAGATAAAGAAACAAACTCCACAGTCTAACAGTGGCTTGCATTTATTATTAGTCGGCAAAAATATCACATCTGTAACGTGCTCATACAGTAAATCAGACTGATCATTACCTCCGTAGTGACAGCGGTCAAACGTCAGTAGTACAGCGGAAACATGGCACCTCTTGTTCTTTTTATGACGGCCATGCGGTCTGAGCACAACAAGCGCCACCCTCAGTACAGGAGGAACATTGAAACTTTTTGATTTATAGATTTTGATAGAGCAGAGCAGAACGAATTATGAGTTGACCTTTCACCTCAACTACAAAATAGTCAAAACGGGCACTAATATAATATGAACATTTAAGAATGGCACACAAACTATTTCAAGCAACAGATATTTTTAACAGCAACCTTTTTGCGACTGTGTGTTTTCAAAACTGAAACGTTGCTTAAAATGGCATCAGAGACTGTGAGTTCTATAATCAGCACAGAAAGCAATTTGTTTGAACGGCAGTGGAAAGTGAGTCACAGTTGGAGCTTAATCACAATGCTGGATCATGCCTGCCTACTCAAACTGTTCATTCAGCCCACCCTTGAAGTCTCTACAATCTGGCGACTTACAAAGTGCTTTGCATTCACACGGCCCCCAGAGACTATTAGGTACCTGTACAAGGCACAGGTTAAGACAAAGGATGTTCATTATTTTAATGACTATGACTCATTTTTCTCATGTTTAAATCTTTGTCTCTCAGAAAGAAACGTTTTTAAGAAACCATATTAGACATCTCTCAAATGTAATTTTGGGGCTATACTGGTCACACAATACAAGGTCGACATTAAATGGAAGTTACGATAGTCTTTACATCCCTAAAAGTCCATTGTGACTCCATTTGAAGTCATGGTGACTTTAAAGGTGCCCTAGAATTAAAAATTGAATTTATATTGGCAGAGTTAAATAACAAGAGTTCAGTACATGGAAATGACATACAGTGAGTTTCAAACACCATTGTTTCCTCCTTCTTATATAAATCTCATTTGTTTAAAAGACCTCAGAAGAACAGGCAAATCTCAACATAACACAGACTGTTATGTAACAGTCGGGGTGGTACGCCCCAATATTTGCATATGCCAGCCCCATGATTGAGGCATTACACAAGGGCAGAACGTCTGGATCTGTGCACTGCTGAATAATCAGACTAGGTAAGCAAGCAAGGAAAACAGCGAAAAATGGCAGCGATAATAACTGACATGATCCATGATATCATGATATTTTTAGTGATATTTGTAAACGGTCTTTCTAAATGTTTCGTTAGCATGTTGCTAATGTAGGCTACCGTTGGTTAAAGTTACCATCGTTTCTTACTGTATTCACGGAGACAAGAGCCGTCGCTATTTTCATTTTTAAACACTTGCAGTCTGTATAATTCATAAACACAACTTCATTCTTCATAAATCTCTCCAACAGTGTGTAATGTTAGCTTTAGCCACGGAGTATTATCAAACTTGTTCAGAAGCAAATGTAAATATCCAAATAAATAGTATACTCACATGACCCGAAGCATGCATGCAGCATACATGATGAACATCTTGCAAAGATCCATTTGATGGTTATATTAGCTGTGTGAACTTTGTAAATGCACTGTATTATAGAGTTGCGAGCTCGATGGGCAGGGAGCGAGAGATTTAAAGGGGCCGCGCGCTGAATCGGTGCATAGTTAATGATGCCCCAAAATAGGCAGGTAAAAAAATTTATTAAAAAAAATCTATGGGGTATTTTGAGCTGAAACTTCACAGACACATTCAGGAGACACCTTAGACTTATATTACATCTTGTAAATAAACTTTCGATGGCACCTTTAATGCAGTATGTTTTTGTAGTACAAGAATCAACAATCTTGTGAATGTTTTTCCTTGTATGCAAACAATCTGGTTCTTGCAGAACATTGCTGAAATGGTTGACTGAAGCTGACTCGGAAAAAAGGTATGTTCCTTAAGTTTCAACTGAGAATTAACAAACAGACTGAATTGCTTTATTTTTTTTAACACAGAGCATTTTCTCAGTTATGCTTCATTAACAATGTGGTTGAAGTGTATAGTGTCTCTTGGAATAAATATTCAAAGACATACACAAGATAAAACCTAAAGATAGAGAAAGTAAACTATTTTGTCTATGCAATGTTTCAAAATTTCTTTTGATTTATGAGATAAAACTTTCAACAACAGCTCAACAAGATTAAAAGACTAACCTTAAATGGAAAGATAAATGATAACCATGTGCTCTGGGTTATAAGGGAGGATGAGGAAAGAAAAGCAAGAAAAACTGCACCTGAGAAATGAAAGAAAAAACTCTGCACTTAAAAAGGACAACATCCCAACGTGGGTGGATCTTAATGCCAAACTTCAGAAACAGGTTACTCAAATTTCTGAGTATGTGGAAGGCAACAGGCAGAAAGCAGTCTCGCGGATGGACAGAATACAACAGGATGAGCCAAACAAGGAACATTGTGATACTTCTCGCTCTGCTGCTGGTGTGCGCTCTCGCCGAAGATGACCCAGAGCCTATATTCAGAGCACTTGGTGGGGAACTTGAGATGGGTTTTTGCTTTGGTGATGACATTGCTGTGTACAGACTGAATGCTGGAAAAAAGGAGCTATTGGGTCAATCCTCAACTCCCTCAATTTCACCACCTGATGCTTTTAAGGGTCGGATCAGTTTCTCAGATGACGTTGAAGGTCTGCTTGGTCTGAAGATCACAAATCTTCAGTTCTCTGACTCTGGAACCTACATCAGAGAGTGCTGGAACAATGACACTATGGAAAATTATCATAAACACTATCTCTACGTGTGTAATGAGGAGTTCGACTTACAGAAAATCTCACTGAAACCTGGAACAGGTGCAGATCTGGTATGTAATACGGGTTCCAGAAAACACATAACAGTAAAATGGTATAAAGACATATCTTTGTTCATGGATACTCAGATTTCTTTGGAACCATTACAACCTGAGCTTAAAAGCCTTATCCAGGCGGAAGACAAAGGCTCATTTTTACACGTTTCAGATGAGTTTATTCAGGACAGACCTCGTTTTTACTGCCTGGCTATGGAGGGAGGGCAATGCAGTAGTTTTCAACCCATAGGACTACCAGAAGATCCTGAGATGAAGATTGTTTATCGTTCTGTAGGAGAGCGCATAGTTCTTGCATGTTCAGTAGACCGCTTCAGACAGAGCCACTGGGAAACACCTTTTGGACAAGTTAACTCATCTGCACCGTTACGTCTCAAAGGGACAATCGAGGATCAGTTGTCCGTGTCGACAAGCAAGAATTCAGAAGACTATTCCCTAGACATTCCCTCTCTCTCTTCAGAATATTCTGGGAGCTATAAATGTTTCTCTACCTTCCTCGTCGAAGAGTATGTTGTGAATGTGTGCCCTTTGCGTGAGTCACCTGATATTTCATTTTCTGCAGAAGATAAGAAGGTGGTTCTCCAATGTGACTTCATGTCTTTACCAGAATTTAAAGATAAAGAGGAGGACACTAGCGTTCTGTGGTATCGAAACACTGGTGACCAAGAAATCCAAATAATGGACTCAGGGGATCCTTCTTTAACCCTACCTAATGATCTAAAGGGTCGGTTAAAGTTCTCAAAGACATATTCCTCTCTCACCTTTACTAAACCAAAAAAGGAGGACAATGGGACGTACTGGTGCGTGGTGCTGCTGGATGATGAAAGCTTTGTTTATGAGGATACTTCTTCCAATGATGATGATGAAGAGGATCAAGAGGATGAGGTGGACCATCAATTTGTGATGGAGGAAGAGTACATGGAAAAGTGTCTATTTAGGCAAGTCACCAATCTAAAATTTCAGTCATATCGTAGAGCTCAGCCTAAATCTGAGCCTGAGCCTGAGCCTGAGCCTGAGCCTGAACCTGAGACTAGCCTGACAATATATGCTGTGTGTGCAGGGCTTGGAGGCCTATTAGCATTGGCTTTTTTGGTTGGTATTGTGATGGTTATAAAAAGGAGAGCAAAGAAAAAATCTGCATCTGTTCAAGGAAGAGGTCTTGAACTATCTGAAGAGGAAGGAAGAGCACTTAAATCCACAAAGACGTAGAGTATGAGGTCACTCCTCATGATTCTTCTACTGCTTTATTTTTACACAATAATTTGCATAATGCATAATGTTCATGAAAAAATGTAATTGTGAAAATTGAGAGGAAACTACTCAATGTAAATAGATATTTCACCAAAAAATGGCAGTTCAAACTTTTTTTTTTCTTTTTTTTGTGGGGGGTGTTGGTGGACTATGCCTTTATGGTGCAATTTCACCTTTGTCTTTCACCTCATCATCAACCATCCTAGAGGTGAAAAAACAGATTTGTAAGACTTATTTAAAAGGGCGTTCAAGTACTGCAAAAGGGAGTTCAATATCAAAATTTAATTTGACAATAAATCTTGTAAATGCTTAAATGGATGACAAGTGTCTTCTATGTGCAAGTCTCAGGCGTGAGGGTATGTAAAACAGCTACTGAAACACGTGACATTTTCTTGTGCAAAGAAGACAAGCCCGGCTGGTTTGTTTCCCTGTCAAATCTTGAGTACACAGTAAGCAAATGGCGCTTTAAAAATAAACACACCATAAAGCCTGCATCAAAGCTGAATTCATATGAAGACAAACATATGGGTCTTAAAGAGATAGTTTACACAAAAATGAAAAATCATTTACTCACCCTCATGTTGTTCCAAACCTGTATGACTATATATGTTTTTGTTCTCAGAACATTATGAGGGTGAGTAAATGATGACAAAATGATCATTTTTAGTAGATGGTATACATATAATACATATTTCTTTTTAGCTCTTTTCTGTTTAAAATTGCATCATGTGTGATCACTGATCACGTACCCCATGCTTTCATCTGTAATGAAGCATTTAGTATTACTAAACTGCAACCGTTAACATCATGTCTCCCATGACAGAGATCTTGGTAATGATCCGTAAACATTTTCATTTTTCTCCTCACTGTGACATGTAGTATATTTCCTGTTCTAATTTCTCTTCGGTTTCCATTAATGTGTCAACAAAGTCTGAATCTACTGCTGAATGTAATATCCTAGTCTAACAGCTGGCTGTGTAAACAGCGGCAGTTAGTGAGAGAAAGGCTGATGATGTCTAGAGAGCACAGTACAGATTTGATGGACACGGTTATGTCACGTAAAGCTTCATTGGTGGTCCTGTGTGGAAACACAGATTAGTGAAACAGCTCTGTTAATGTGCATGCATGACATGACCAATGCATTCTCACCGAGGCTGGGCTGGCGGCCAACATACTGTTTGTTAAACAGCTATTAAAAGCATTTGAGTTACAATGGAATGGTCATACTTGTTTAAAAGCTTTAATCCATATTTGTGTTTTCATTATACAGGTGCGTTCTCAATGTATCCAGTGGATTTAAATGATTTTCTTTTTATAATAACACCTTGATTGCATTCAAAAATGCTGTCAAATGTTTAAAAAACAGATTTTGGAACATATAACGATCTTGAGAATTAACTGAACATGCTATAGCAACATAACCATGCAGAACTTGCTGAGTGAGACACAAAGAAACATTATAAGAGGTGTTGATGGACAACACTAAATAAAAATATTTTTGAAATAACCGATTAGACTCCCTTTGCGTGATTGAAGCCAGTGTGACACATCTAATCTCTAGTTTCTTGTTTTCTTTTCTTTTGATGTATGTCAATGATTTATAACGAAGTCCCTAAACATGAATCATCTAGTAATGTAGACCAGTTAGACAGGCAAGTTTTTGGATGGGCCACGTTTGCTTTCACTTGTCAAAATAAGCTGTCAACCTCCCTAACTGTCATTATGCATTATGCCAAAAGGCAAGAGTCATATTTCATGGGTGTCATTTGTGCTCCACAAACAACACACATGTATGTATTTTTATTAAACCTTCTGTCCTTTATTTGTAACATTTTGAAAAATCTGTAAACCCTTAATTCATTAATACCCAAGTTTGATTTTATTAAGGTTGTCTTGTATGTTAATATTACCCAGGTTATCTAGGTGCTGCATGGTCTTGTCTTGTGTAACTCATTTAATGACAGCATGCAATGAAAGACATTACCTTAAGCACATGAAAAGCATGTCTCTCCCTCAGTTATACCTGCAAGATTCTATCAGGCCTGTAATGAAGTGCATGTCCACTGGGGGGTGTCCTTTTTGTAAAGAAAATTAAACATCGCATTTGTGCGATCTAACTGGCCAGCAGATTTGACAGGAATTACCTTGTAGTTTATTGATTTTAATTAAAAATGCAAGCATGAAAGAAGGCTGTTTTTCTTTTCAGAGAGAGAAACACACCGACCTATCAGACCTCAGTATCTGGTTTCTTTTTTTTTCCATTAATGTTAAACATGACACATGATATGACTGTTTCCAAAAAATGTCAGTTCCTAGAGATGAGCCATGTTTATAACTCAAATATGTGTCATGAGGCAATGTGACTTTGCCGTACAGCAACACTAAATCAAAAAAATCACATTAATAAACTCAACCAACCAAGCGTATTTGTGCAGACAGGATATGGCCCCTGAAATAGCCCTGGAACAGCCTAACCGTACTAAAAACGCACACACAAACAAACACTATGAGCTGGGAGTGAGTTCTAGGACAAAAAAACACTAGCGGCATAAGTCTTCTTGCCTTCTGAGGGGACTGAAATTAAGGAGAGAGGATCGTCAGGAATGTCCATCAATTTAAACTTATGTTAACAAGAATGTGACGGGCGTCTAGGTGAGATAATGGCTGTTCGAATTATGAATTAGGTTGAAAAACCTGAAAAATCAATCAATAGAGCAGGGTTATTAAATAACACAACATTTTATGTGATAAATTAATTACACTCTTTGCTGATTAAATATTTTCATAACACAAAATGTACTGAGGAAAGCCCTCAAATGAAAATTATTTAAAACATGCATGTATAATTGAACCTTTTTATGAAATTCACATATGTTTTAGGAAATATAATTTTTTTTTTTTTTTTTTTAATAATAAATTATACAAAATCAATGCATTGAACTGACAGCGCCAGTAAAGAGTTAAGGTTTTTATTGTTTGATTTTGTCCGATAGCCAGTTTATTTTCATCTTGTTGATTCTATAATGTTTACTATTCCTCTCTTGAAGCATTGTTTAGCTTTATTCATCTGTTTTTATGGGACAAGCTGCCTAGTCTAAATAATGTTTCTGTCTTTGTTTGTACGCTGCCTCAGGGTGTTGGTGGACCTGCAGGTTTTTGCAGAAAGCAACATTCTGAAATTGATGTAAACCCGAACGCTGTTTAGTTTAAGGGATTAAAGGTGCTAAAGAGGATGTTTTGTTTTATACATTTTTGCAATATTACTTGAAACTGTCTTTACTAACTGATAAAAGACTATTTATTAGTTGCACTGAAAGGAATAATATTAATATACATCATCTGCGCACGAGGTAGGGCCTTAAAAACATCAGCCAATCGTTTACGCGATCATCATGTTTCCTGTATTAAACTGAGAATCAACTGAGCAGCAATCTGGTTTCTGTGTTTCTTATTTGGTTCTCCCACTTATTTGGTTTCAAGAGATTTGGAGGGGAATGGCAGAAGACAATTGAATAAAAAAAAATCGAACACTGGAATTTATGCGTTTCAGTAACAACACTATCAACGCTGAAATGAATGTGCAGCAGTCAGCTAGTACAGGTCAGTGTTCTTTACTGTAAGTTATTTATGTTCTTTAGGGGTTTAAGTACATAGCTTGGTATTTTGGAATTTTTGAAAAACCTACTTTTGCGAACATGTCCTAGGATTTTGGCCCGATTGGAACCAAACTAGTGCAGCAAGATTCTCTGGAGTATGTCAATAATTATAAAAAAAAGTTGAAATTTAGATTCACCATCTCTAAGTGGCAAGAGCTACATTTACTAAAATGTCTATAACTCGTGAACGGAATGAGATATATTTTAACAAAATCGGCACACATATGTAAGGCTGATCGGAATGAAACTTCCTGGTCCTGTTTGACTCACGGCCCTAGAGGCCTGTGAGAAATTCAAAAGAAATTTGCATTTTTCACGTGTGTAAAGGAATGTATATTGCGATTTTTTTGCATAAACAAGCATGCATACTTTAATTGCAATCTGACCATAGGTGGTGCTATAACTGTTAAAAAGCTTTAAAAACAATACATTTCCTATGGTAAATTGCCTGTAAATGGTCTTTTCCATCTATGATCTAAGTGATTACATGCTTGCTAAATAAAACATAAGCTAATATCTTTTTTATGCAAGTGCTTAAAGGCCTTAAAGCATTTGAACACTGTTAACTGCTGCTTGCAGCTTTATTTACTATTGTAATGTTATGTGCTTTGAGACATGAGAGCCACCTGTCATGACGCTTTTGTTTGGTCCCTGTTGTATGCATTCATGTGTTTTGAAGGAGACGTGGCTTTGGAGAGCTCTGAAGGGAGAGTGGAATCTAATGCTTTCAAAGCTAACTCGCTATTGATAGATTTCACGTGATGTCAACCCCCCCCCGGCAGGCAAAACAAGGCTTTCCTCCACTGACCGCCAGTCATTTTTACCAGGTTTGTAGTAAGATCTAGAAAGACAGTGATATTAAAATACCAAATTCAATATATACCTTATTATGTATACATTGTGCAGGCAAGCAAATGAACACAGAATATTAATGCAACACGAGGTTTCTCATTAAGCATTTTTTCCATCAAAAACCATTATAAAGAAAACGCGTTGCATTCATATTCTGGGCTCATCTGCTCACCTGTATATAGTATGCATCATCAAAAAGAGTTAAAGGTGCCATCGAATGTTTTTTTACAAGGTGTAATATAAGTCTAAGAATGAATGAAAGTTTCAGCTCAAAATACCCCATAGATTTTTTTTATTAATTTTTTTAACTGCCATTTAATTTTGGGGCCTAATTAGAAATGCGCCGATTCAGGTTGTGGCCCCTTTAAATCACGCGCTCTCCACCCCCGAAGCTCGCGCTTGCCTTAAACAGTGGATAAACACAGTTTACACAGCTAATATAACCCTCAAAATGGATTTTTACAAAGTGTTCGTCATGCATACTGCATCCATGCATCGGATTATGTGAGTATTGTATTTATTTGGATGTTTGCATTTGATTCTGAATGAATTTGAGGCTGTGATCCGTGGCTAACGGCTAATGCTACACTTGGAGAGATTTATAAAGAATGAAGTTGTGTTTATGCATTATACAGACTGCAAGTGTTTAAAAAATGAAAATAACAACGGCTCTCTTGTCTCTTGTGAATACAGTAAGAAACGATGGTAACTTTAACCACAATTAACAGTACATTAGCAACATGCTAACAAAACATTTAGAAAGACAATTTACAAATATCACTAAAAATATCATGTTATCATGGATCATGTCAGTTATTATTGCTCCATCTGCCATTTTTCGCTATTGTTCTTGCTTGCTTACCTAGTCTGATGATTCAGCTCTGCACATCCAGACGTTAATACTGGCTGCCCTTGTGTAATGCCTCGATCATGGGCTGGCATATGCAAATATTGGGGGCGTACACCCCGACTGTTATGTAACAGTCGGTGTTATGTTTAGATTCGCCTGTTCTTCGGAGGTCTTTTAAACAAATGAGATTTATATAAGAAGGAGGAAACAATGGAGTTTGATACTCACTGTATGTCATTTCCATGTACTGAACTCTTGTTATTTAACTATGCCAAGATAAATTCAATTTTTAACTCTAGGGCACCTTTAACTGAATTTGATCTTTTAATATCAGTGTTTTAGTACATTAAGACACTTTAAGGGTGGGTTGCACTAAGGATTCTTTAGCCTGGCGTCGGTTCACTCTGCTTGATCAGACCTTTCATTCTAAAGGTCCTCCTGCGTTTAAAATCTGTGTTTAAAATTAAGTGGTGCAACACAACTGGATTTAAAATAAAACCCAGATCAAAAAATCCTTGATTAGTGTTAAACTTTGCTTAATTTAATCCTTATTGGTACAACCCACCCTCGTCCCACTGTTTTTAGTGATTAAAATCACTGTAGGTGGTGTATATGGATCAAAAATGCCCAAAACTTGCATCTTGTTCACATATTTTTGTTTTTAAGATGGATAATTGACAGGCTTGTGTTGCATTTACATGGCTGTTTTGTCCTCCAGGGCTCCGCGACAGTCACGTATATTAAACTATGGCTGCGTCCGAAAACCTAGGTAGCTCACTTGCTGCATCGCTGCCTTATCAAACAATGACTTGTAAGCAAAGACTTACGTTTGGGTATGAAGGCACCTCATGAAACGGATTTCAGACAGACTTTTGAGGCAGCATATGAGTTTAATGATCTACCACAATATAGCACGAGCTTTGGTGAGAACTAAACAAATATTTAAAGGAACACTCCACTTTTTTTGAAAATAGGCTTATTTTCCAACTCCCCTAGAGTTAAACAGTTGAGTTTTACCGTTTTAGAATCCATTCAGCCGATCTCCGGTTCTGGCGGTACCACTTTTAGCATAGCTTAGCATAGTTCATTGAATCTGATTAGACCGTTAGCATCGCGCTTAAAAATGACCAAAGAGTTTTGATATTTTCCCTATTTAAAACTTGACTCTTCTGTAGTTAAATCGTGTACTAAGACCGACAGAAAATAAAAAGTTGTGATTTTCTAGGCTGATATGGCTAGGAACTATACTCTCATTCAGGCGTAATAATCAAGAAACTTTGCTGCCGTTCCATGGCTGCAGCAGTGCAATGATATTACGCAGCGCCCGTGAGCCCCTGCTTGCACAGGGAACGTGCCTTGCAACCATGGAGACGTTTGTGAGAGACACTGCGTAATATCATTGCGCAATGCAAATTTTAAGCGCAATGCTAACGGTCTAATCAGATTCAATGAACTATGCTAAGCTATGCTAAAAGTGGTACCGCCAGAACCGGAGATCAGCTGAATGGATTCGAAAACAGTAAAACTCAACTGTTTAACTCTAGGGGAGTTGTAAAATGAGCCTATTTTCAAAAAAAAGTGGAGTGTTCCTTTAATTACTACAGTAGTAATTTCTTACTAGAAATGACATCAAAAGTGTAAAATGTTGGTCAAAAATGTACATTTACTCACAAACGCAACTTTCGGACGCCATCTTTATTTTTGTAGCTCAACTGTCACAGATCGGAAAGCACAGGATTGTGGGATATCAAAGGCAGCTAAGGATACATCTATGCTGCCTTGAAAAATCAATCAGATGAAGGTGTCTCAGGAAACAGGAAGTGAAGCTAACATTGGATTCGGACGTGCCTTGATGCCTTCCTACCTTAGTTTTCGGACGCAGCCTATGAATTGCTGTTAAAGCCTCTCTGAAAATTACCCACCCTACCTTTAACCAATTATAACAAACTGCAGAACCGCAGAGACCATACGTGACAGCAGTCTGAGGGCAACAGCGCCAGGCCGCCAGTCTCACGCCGATGTTGGGGTGGAGCGCGGCGTTCGTACAGGATTTTACAGAGCGCGCGCAAGGAAAACAACTGCCAGTCAGTCTGAACAAATGCTGCCTTCACGTGCTATAGGAAATTTGATAATTCCCACTTCTGAAGTAGAGATTACGTGCTTAGTTTTGAGATGATAGGGCGTTCATATGCAAATTTGTTTTATCTATAGGAAACTCATATTTACGATCATTCCGAGAGCAAGGAACTGCAGAAACAGTTACGCTGTTACGCCGCTTTCGAGTGTCTAAACGCACAGGGGAAAATAGAATGAATAATGTCGCTCTGTTCACACAAATCATATGACTTTAGATGAACTTCATCTGTCCCTGTCGACTAGGGTGATCCCTTTGCGAGGCTCTTTATCACTATTGTCACTGCATGAAAAAGATTGATCAATTCGAAATTAATTTATTTGTGTTTTCCACAAGAGAGAAAGTCATCCAGGTTTGAAACGACATGAAGGTTAGTAAATACCAGAAATTGAATTTTTGAGTGAACCCTTAATGAACTCATTAAGTTAAAGGGACGAACTGTTCAAAAAGCAACTGGTTGTTCTTCAGGTACAAACAAACCAGAATCTTGTCTTCCCTTTTGCCCGTTTTCAGTCATAGAACGCAGACAAACCAATGACAGAGGAAGAGAATACCCCACTGGTTATCCACGCGCGCTGCCCACCCCCTGCCTTTACAGAAAGCCAACATTATCCATCTGTCACTTACAGACGCTCCGCACACGTATCATTTGGTTGATATAGGTGGGTTGACTCGGGAACCACAGGACTATTTGAATAGCAACTTTACTGGATCGAGTCCATGCGTATTTTATTGGGGAATATTTAAGCACATCGTGAATGGTAAGAGATCCGTGGATCGTCCTCTCGTCACTGTACGTTCTGATCTAAATGCTTTCATCAGGTTTTTATAAATGTTGTGTGTCTGCCGTGTGAATTATGCTCGTAATACAGATCATACTAACTTCTAGGCTGCAAATGCATTTGATAAAGCCTCTCTCGATCGGAGCTTGGGCAAGAAGTTGTGTCAGCGGAGGCTGTGTGGCGAGTGATGCTCATGACAGATGTAGCTGGGTTCAGTCTTTTAAAACTAATCTAGGAATGTGAACTGCGAATAGCTCAGTCCTGAATCTAATCAGTTGTAAATTAATTTATATACCAGTTATTTATTAGTTATTTGTGTAATGTCTTGGTGAAAGAGTTAAGTATGATTCGTTTTATAAGGGTAATAAATATTGAATGCATTTTATAATCACTTTACAGTCTTAAAACTATGTGTAAAATATTATGCATTGTACCTTGTTCCAGATATCAGACATACTCTAGTATCTATTGCAAACCAGGCTAAACTGCATTGCAAGTCTTATCTGGTCTCCAAACATGATCATATTGGTCTGTTGACTGGTTTTAGAGGTGTTTGGGTACTTTTCAGCAGGTTAGGCTTGGAGATGCATGTATACTAACTTAAATCAGCTATGACCAGCAAACTAGCCAAAAACCAGCAAAAACTGCAAACCATTTTAGGCTAATAATGCACTATAGACATTTTGATGGTTATTTATTGAGTGATACTATATTTATGCTTTTTGGGATATTATGGATTTGTCACTCACATTAGTGTCTTGCCTATAGCTATATTGACCATAGACACACATTAACCTTGAATAATACTGTGCCTGTAGGCATAGACACATGGAGAGAGTTTGAACATACATAACGTATGTTCTTCCACATACCTTAGAATCCTGCATATCTCTCTTGTATTAAAGGCACAATATGTATTAAAATATCAAAAAACCACTAGAACACTGATATATATTTCGTTGACTTGTTTATGTACATTATCCCAAATGTTTCCAAGAATGTTTAAATCCAGAGAAAGAAGCCATTTTTAACCAGGACATGGACGTGTCCGACTGTCCGTACATCGCCTATCAGTGACGTCATACCTGCACTACCCTCGATTTCTGGTTTTATTTTGTAGAAACCATGGAAACACTAAAGACGCTTTAATATATTACATGTTTTATTAGGCAAGAGAACAACTGTTCAGAAAACGAATTGCTATATAGCTCAACAAGTTTAGTCTTATTGTTTGAATCTTGTTTTCTTGATTTTCTGTGAGTACCATGGCTCAGAAAAAAACTCTATTTTGTCAAGAAGCAAACATAGCATAGGCCTAATCAGATGCAGCTTTATTTTTAGTAACAGTAATTTAGCATTTTCTCCATAAGGTTTGTATTTAATTGCATGCCATTTATCAGCAAAAGCCATCCGGCATTTATTAATATGATATTCTAAAATCGATCTACTGCAGTGGGCTCAAAGCATTTGTTCGGCTGCAACACACTCAAATGTATTTAAACAGCACTGCGTTCCCTCGTACGCTTGACCGGAAGAAGCGGAAGCGGCGACTGTGGCATAATAAATTCCGCTACGGTTGAGCCATGTGTCGCTATGTGCCCCGCTCTGCTTCATACTACAGTAACGTTAATAATCTCATCCATGTACATGATTTCTGCCCGAGTCCCATCCCGATTCTTTTCCGCCGGTTGTGAGGTGAAGATGACATCTCCCAATATTCCGTGCTCAAACTCGGCATTATCAAGCTACGCCTTCACTCTAAAAAATGCTGGGTTAAAAAAAACCCAAGCTGGGTAAAATATGGACAAACCCAGCAGGTTGGGTTAAAAGGCACCTATTATGCCCTCTTTCACAGATGTAGTATAAGTCTCTGGTCTGGTCAAGTTTCAGCTTAAAATACTCCACAAATTTGCCCCTATTTGGGGTGAGTAAAAACATGCCTTTTACGATATTAATATATTGCTGGCTAAAAAAATAAATCCAAAATTGGTTGGAAAAAATGGCTGGGTGAAAACAACCCAATCCCTGGTTCTGTCAATATTTAACCCAGCAGTTTTTAGAGTGTTTGCTTTGAATAGGCAACCTCTAGCGGCGAAAAATCTACATATTGTGCTTTTAAAGGGTTAGTTCATCCAAAAATCTAAATTCTGTCCTTAATTACTCACCCTCATGTCGTTCTACACTCGTAAGACCTTCATTCATCTTCGGAATGCAAATTAAGATATTTTTCATAAAATCCGATGGCTCAGTGAGGCCTGCATTGCCAACAAGACAGTTAACACTTTCAGTGCTCAGAAAGCTACTAAAGACATATTTAAAACAGTTCATGTTACTACAGTGATTCAACCTTAATGTTATGAAGAGACGAGAATACTTTTTGTGCACTAAAAAAACAAAATAACGACTTTATTCAACAATATCTAGTGATGGGAGAGTTCAAAACACTGCTTCATGAAGCTTCAAAGCTTAAATTTTTTGTTGCATATCAGTGGTTCGAAGTGTGAAAGTCACATGATTTCAGTAAACAAGGCTTCGTTACATCATAAGTGTTTCAAAACTTCAATGGTTTGCGTGACTTTGGCAGTTTGATATACACTCCGAACCACTGATTCGAAACAAAAGATTTGTAAAGCTTTGAAGCTTCATGAAGCAGTGTTTTGAACTTGCCCATCACTATATTGTTGAATAAAGTTGTTATTTTGTTTTTTTGGAGAACAAAAAGTATTCTCGTCACTTCATAACATTAAGGTTGAACCACTGTAGCCACATGAACTGTTTTAAATACGTCTTCAGTATACCTTTCTGGACATTGAAAGTGTCAATTGTTATGCTGGCAATGCAGGCCTCACTAAGCCATCGGATTTTATGAAAAATATCTTAATTTGTGTTCTGAAGATGAACGAAGGTCTTACAGGTGTGGAACGACATGAGGGTGAGTAATTAATAACAGAATTTTCATTTTGGTGTGAACTAACACTTTAACATCTATCTTAATAGTAAATTTGCAAGGGAATAAATCCATTTGCTTTTACATTAAAGGGTCTTTTCATTCCTGTGATTCAATTCAGAGTGGTCAAAAAATGTGCTATAGACATGCTATTGTGTTGAGAACTTGGCAAAACATTGGTTTTAACATTTCTTGGCAGGATGTAAACTTGTGACGAGTTTGAAATCCTGTACTCCAAAGTATTCAAATATTTAATTAATTCTCCAACTATACTCATTTATTAGGTGAGGTGAAAGCATAACTTTTTTAATCCATTTGTCACCTTTGGAGACATTAACTAGTTTTTAAAAACAGATTAATATATTCACAGCAGGTCAAGAGACCCAAAGAAATTTACAGGGGAGAAATGTGACAAGAGTCATAGATATACATTTTCTTTCAGTAGCACTCTCATGTCTGATAGTGCATGATTGTGCTGGTGCTTGATTGTGTTGGTCGATGTGGCTGGAGCGATTTTGTCAAATGGCAGAGAAAGCTAATCGTAGCTCTCAGTGTGCACACTGATGGAAATGAATTCCATATTCCCAATGTGGTAATCAGTTTGTTGAATGAAAAAGCAGAATCATAAGAGAGTTTATTGTAAGAGACAACCCTGAAAATCCTGTAAATGGTATGAAAAGAGCTGCAGCCAATGAGGCTTTCAAGTTTGCAGTGATTGAAGAGAGAAAGACTGTCTTACTGCAGTATAGACACTGAAGCATATGTTAGATTTGATTCTATTTTTATTATTTCAGGAGCCATCATAATGTGTTCTTGTTAAATGAAAGTGTAGTTATGTCAGAAAACATCGACCCAACCAGAGGTTCAAAAAAATACGACCAGCATGTTACATACAGCTGTAAGTTGAATAAATTCAATACATTGATCGTCACAGACAGTCTGATCAATCTCTTGATGGGGCTTGACTGTTTTAATAAAACAGCTCTTTTGTGCCGATAGCGTATATAACTGTCATTATATACACATATATTTTCCAAAAGGTTTTTTTACACCAATGCTATAGTAGAACCAATTTTGGTTCCCCAAAGAACTTTCACTCAACAGATCTTAAAAGAGCATTTTTTTTCTTAGTTTGGAAAACATTTTAAAAATCTACAGAACCCTTTTCCACTATAAAGAACTTTTGTGGAATGGAAAGGTTCATGGATGTTAAAGATTCTTCATGGAACTTTAAATACCAATAAAGAACCTTTATTTTTTTAAGACTGTACTACTGCAGTGGCAACTAGCCCCTCTCAGGGACTAATGGAGAGCACAAGGAAACCACCTCATTGAATGCTCAATTAGCAGGCCAGCGAGAGCCTTTTCATGCAAAGTTCAAGGAACCTGAGGCAACCGACATGGCTGTTCATTGATAAGGAATTTGTTGAGTGCTTGATTGTCATATCAGTAAATGTATGCCCTAAAAATGTGTTTGAAATTCTGAAAACGTCCAAAAGTGCCATGCTACATTTTTTTCTGACATGGCTGTTAATCTATATTAGCTGCAGAAGAGAATATATAATATTGCATTTCTGCTTCTTACTTTTCTTCATACAAAATCACTGATACCACAGACCATATTATTTCATGGAATAACAGAGAAAATTGTACTTGGAGGCCATCACTGCCAATTTTGTGCCACCTATGATTGATGAAATGGTTCTTAAGGGCTTACTGGAGAGAAACATGTGGCAACATACATCACAGCTAAAATAGGTTCTGCATTATTTAAGATGGTGTTTTTCATCATTTGAAGAGAAATGAAACTGCGATGAGAGAGGCACAGAATATGTTGCAGATATTGCATTTCTAATAGCAACACCTCAACCAGCGTGAACTGAAAACTGTAGCAACACATTGATTTGGAGCAGGTTTTGGGCAATTTGAAAGTGGAACGGTTTTTCAGCTGAGGAAAGTCCAACTAGCTTGGGTTGTCATCTGTGACTAACACTGAGATGCCATTCTAAAAGTTTTGAATTGAATTTTAGGCATTCAGAGGTAGAGGAATTCACATTGCTGTATTGAAGCACATGCTAATGGGCTTCCACCTCACTAGTCTCACAGAGCCAGACCTTTGACAAAATGACAATGGTCTATTCCACATCACAGCCTATTCTGGCCAAGAACTGCTTGCTTGGACAGGAACAGTGTTATTTTAAGATCACTGAGATACTACACTGCCCCGCCAAAAAAAAAAAAGAAAAAAGTTTGGATTTTAATAGGCAAATACTAATCTATGAATGGATCATTATTAGTGATTATTATGTTTCTAGCATGTTATATGTTTGGCAAACGGTTCTTTTAACCCTAAAAGATGGAGTGTGTAGCTTTTCTATTCTTAAACAACCATTTTTTAAGATGTATTTTGGCCATATTCCAGGATGACAATGTCAAGATTCATCAGGCTCAAATTGTGAGAGAATTGTTGGGAGGGAGCATGAAGAATCATTTTCACACATTGGCACTGACCTTAACCTCAGTGTAAGTTTTTGGGATGTGCTGGAGGAGACTTTACAGAGTGCTCACCTCTTGCATTGTCAATACAAGATCTTGACCAAAAATGATGCACCTCTCGAGTAAATGTTGTGATGATATTTCCATCAAGAGGTGCATACATTTTTGGTCAAGATCTTGTATTTTAATGCAAGGGGTGAGCACTCTGTAAAGTCTCCTCCAGGACATCCCAAAGACTTTCAATGAAATTAAGGTCTGGACCCAGAGGTGCCAATTCACGTGTGAAAATGATTCTTCATGCTCTCTGAACCATTCTTTCACAATTTTAACCTTGGTAAATCTTGACATTGTCATCCTGGAATATGGCCATGATGTTTCTTCCTACATGGTTGTTTAAGAAATGAAAAGCTACACACTCCATCTTTTAGGGTTAAAAGAACCATTGCCAAACATATAACATGCTAGAAACATAATAATCACTGTAATAATTATCCATTCATAGATTCTTAAGTATTTGCCTATTAAAATCCAAACAGTGACTTTTTTTTTTTTGGCTGGGCAGTGTATTATAGTTTTTTATGTTATTATTTTTATATATTCCATCTTCATTTTATGTAAAGCAACATGTCAATGTTTTTACATGCTCTTACACCACAATGATAGAATAATAGGCTAATATGGTAAACTATTTGAATTATTTATTACTCAGATGTATCAACTTGGTACCTTTTAAACACAAATTTTGTTCCTGGTGGACTAATCTATCAGATTAGAGCTTGACAGATCAAGCGAGAACTACTGTACATGCATCAAGTATTTGGTCAGCGAAATGACTCGGTGGTCTGTGGGTGTGCCATTTCAGCCTTATAGGAACCTCAAAAATCATTCTGCTGTCAACTATTAAAAAGCAATTTATTTTACACTAGTCCAGGTGACAGAAATGGCCACCATGTTACTGTGGTTTAGGCTATGGTTTTACACTTATTTAAATATGGAAATAGTATGGCAATAGGGCCAAGTAGCATCTTGTGAGAATGATCAAATGTTTAAAATATGTAATAAAGTCCCAATTCTAAACAGCTTCTTGTTTAGGCTTTACCTCCCACAATAATAATGCATCTCACATCTACCTATTTGAAATGAAACTCCACAAGCACTCAGTGTAATGATTATCAAATGCAAAGCAGACACACTATTTGCAATTTGATGCATACTTAAAACAAGTGTTCTTGAAATGCACTTGCATTTAAGTCTAAAAAATAAAACAAATAAAAGTGTCATCCTTCCAAAATGCTATATAGGTTATCATAGTAAATAAAAGCCATGTAAAATAAAAGTAAATGTAAGTGTTCATGCTTGCTTTCCTCACAGAGTGAAGAATGTGATGGTGACGGAGCAGTATGGAGTGCTCGTGGAAGACTCTACTGCTGCTCGTGTGCACATCCTTGGGGGTGCAGTACACTGCCATCCGCTCCCTTCATGACTCCTTCAGTGGCCCATGCCAAGACTCCGCCCACTGCCAAGGACGACAGGGTAAAGGTGAGTCACTGTCCTGTAACATGAAGCATTAGATTTTCACAATGACATTTAACATTGTATGAGCTTCCTGCAGAATAGTACTCTCACTCTCAGAATGGAAAATGAAATTTGAAAGTGGAAATGTGTGGTTTTCATTCAAATCGTATTAGGTTTACAATACCCTACTAATGGATTTTATTTACATGCATTTTTTATTAACAAATCAACTAGGTTTTCCATTATCTAAATCTGGGGTGGTTCCTTAAAGTCCCCCTCTGGTGAAAATCATATTTTTTAATGTTGTTCATATGTCTATGTCTATATGCTTTAAGACAAACCATGTGCAAATTCATAAGTTAACACCATTGCTGAGTATTTTCTCTTTAAAACTGCAATGATCTAAAGATGCGTTGGTGCGTTATCTAAATGTGGTTTGAAATTGCTGGTGTTTGTGGCATCACAAACTACCTTGTAACCAGTCACATCAATGTGGCGGCAGGCTTTAGTATATCATTATCTGACTGCGCAAGGGAGTCTGAAAAGAAGCCAGGTTATCCCGTTTGTTTGTTTTTTTTCTGTTGATATGAAAAATCTGGTATGGCGGGTGTATTACGATGCTATGATGAACTTTATGCCTTTCTCCACTGAAGTTGTTCAAAGCGTTTCTAAGGATATTGAGATTTTGAAGGAAGCTGTCTGACTCTGAGATAAAGAAAAGGAACACGGTTTGTGTAATTATTAGCAACACATTATTAGCTGTTTGATAGTCAAGCAAAAGACTAATCATATTAGTTACCGTTATGTGTCCAACTTTGTAAAAAGCAATACCATTGTGCAGTGTTTATTGAGTGGATCTCTGAGCTTGTGCAAATGAGTGGAGGCGGGGCTAATTACCATATTCATAGATCCACGTATACTAAATAAGGCAAGAGTGTAAAGTTACTGTGACGAGCAGGGCGGGCGAGAGCCGTGAGGGAACGGCGCGAGGCCGGTGACACAAGTGTTAACGAGCATCACCTGGGAGGCACTCCAGCCTTGAGTCTCTCACGGAGGAGCTCCGGGAGCATAAAAGGAGGAGCGATGACAGTGAAGGACGAGAGAGGACCAGGCCTGGATATTATTTTATGTTTTATTATGTTTGTGTGGCCGGCAGACGTCCGCGAGGGTCTGCCGGCATTACTTTGGTTTTGTTCTTTGTTTATTTTGGTATTAAAGTTTTGTTGAATGTTCGCCGGTTCCCGCCTCCCTCTTCCCGTATATACGAACTGTGTTACAGTTACATTCAAGCTATTTTAAAGGATTAGTTCACTTTCAAATGAAAGTTAGCCCAAACTTTACTCATCCTCAAGCCATCCTAGTTGTATATATTACTTTCTTCTTTCTGATGAACACAATCTGAGATATTTTAATACATTTCCTGAGGCATCCAAGCTTTAAAAAGGCAGTGAGCGGGACTAACGAGTATGAGCTAAAAAAAAGTGCTTCTAT
Source organism: Chanodichthys erythropterus (assembly GCF_024489055.1). NCBI lineage: Eukaryota > Metazoa > Chordata > Actinopteri > Cypriniformes > Xenocyprididae > Chanodichthys > Chanodichthys erythropterus. The sequence goes on from NC_090227.1 coordinate 31,602,291, forward strand.
CATAAACATATTTCACACAGTTCTGGTTAAGAACAAGTTAAGAAGTAAAATATGTAGCTTCCGCCAGAACGCCTTCCTTATTCAAATTACGAAGAAAGTGTAAACTGGCGTGGCATCAGTTAAACTTTTTCCGTAAGTTGAATAGGGAAGCCGTAGGACCAGAACATATATCTAAAAAACCTTTTATAGGAATATTTCCATAAACTTTGACACAGGGAGTTTTTAAAGCCACATAGCTCAAAAACTGCAGTGACCCATCTGTGATGTGTCCTCAATTTCATCTGCATTCAAGTCCAAGTGCCAGGATGCATTTTAGACACAGTTTAAGCCCTCCATTAAATTATAGTTTGCATAGAGACTTAAATTCAATTAAAATTCATGTTTGGTTATGGACGTAGCTTTAGCTGGTTTGACAAGATTATCCTGAAGGATCCGAATGACATTCTCTCTATAGGCTTATCTCTCTCAGGTCATCACTTCTATAATGACTGAGTTTGTAAGGAAAGAAATTAGCAGAGAACTTTTAGAAATGCAACCTGGATATTCCCTCCTCATCCGCTGTAAGGAGCGAGAGATGGAATATCAATAATTAATTCTACAATTATCTCATCATTAATCTACCGTAATATGTCCTCACGGACCAGCTGTTTGCACTTCCAGCAAGCGTCGACTCGCACAACCTAATGTGCCACGCGCAATCAGTCTCTCATCAGCCGTAATTACAAGCGTTATCAGTCTCTCCCACCCCCCTGCTATATATAGTAATTGTTCATTTTGAGCAAAAGTCACATCATCTTTTTTCATATCTGAGGAAATGCAGTCATTGTTCATATTTCAGATTTATATGTTGTTGTTTTTTCACATGCTCCACAATGGTGAAATGATTACCATTGCAGAAGGAGGCAATCCAAGTCTTCAAAACAACATTATTATTGCTGTACATTTTCTCTCTGCAGTAAGAATAGGCTTCTGAATTGCAAGTTTTTGTTAAATTTAAACTTTTTTTAACTAAAGCTCCAGGTATTTTCTTACCCAAATAACCGATTGATTAAAGATGAAGCTGAACTAATTGGGTCTTTTGTGGCCCTATAATGTCCTCTGTGGTTTCAGAGTGCCGTATTATCTCACTTTCTCTGCTTCTCTTCCCCAGAGCAGAGATGGAAATCTCTCTGCGATGACAGCCATGTCCCTGCTGAGACTAGCGCTGCCACTGCTCGGAAGCACATCCTTCTGTTTGCGCAAACCCGTAGTGGCTCCTCCTTTACCGGACAGCTTTTCAATCAACATCCTGGCATATTTTATGTTTTTGAGCCTCTTTATCATGTGCAACAGGCCTTTACCAATTCTAGTAGCCGCCTACAAAGGGCTTTGGATGGCAGGGCTCTTCTGGGGGCCTACCGAGACCTCCTACTCAATCTCTACAACTGTGACTTCAGCTTCCTGGAGAGCTACATTCGCCCCGAACCACAGGATCACATGACTGGGGCCTTTTTCCGCCGCAGCTCCAGCCACGCCCTGTGTACGCCGCCTGTCTGCCAGGAGGGTGGCGAGGAGATTCTAGCAGGGCAACCGGATGAAACCTGGTGCCCGAAAAAGTGCCAGGCGTTAAACCTCACTCTAGCCTCTCAAGCTTGCCAAGCACGAAGCCATGTGGCCATAAAAACAGTTCGTATCCCAGAGGTAGGCGACCTACGCACGCTGTCAGAAGACCCCCGTTTAGATTTGAGAATCATCCATTTGGTGAGAGACCCCCGAGCCATTCTCGCCTCCCGCATGACTGCTTTTGCTGGCAAATTCAGGGCCTGGAAGATCTGGAACGCCACTGGCCGCCAACCGCGGTACGTGGACCTGACGCAGATAACGAGGACGTGCAGAGATATCGAGTATTCTGTGGAGACCGGCTTGCAGAAACCCTCATGGCTGAGGGGGAGGTATCTATTGGTGCGTTATGAAGACTTGGCCTTGAATCCTGAGGAAAAGGTCAAGGAGATATACAGATTTCTGGGGCTGGACCTGCATCAGAAAGTTCTCACATGGATTGCTCATAACACCAATGGCACTGTGCCGTCCTCTTCAGAGTGGAACTATAAGTACTCCACCACAAGAGATTCTAAAGCCACAGCTCAGAGTTGGAGAGCACATCTGAACTTTGACATTGTTAAGACAGTTCAATCTTTGTGTAACAGAACGCTTTCCCTACTAGGCTATAAGCCTGTCCAGTCTGTAGATGAACTGAGGAATATAACAAAACATTTAATGGAGCCCAGGACGTAGTTAAGTTAACTTTTATGTGAACTGCTGATTCATTTGGAAGACACTTTTATCCAAAGCGACTTATAATGTATACATTGAACTAAACAGGGCTCACAGGTCCCATCAAAGTATATTTGGTTGCATAATATTGTGTTAATTGCTTTTCATATTTTTTTATTTGTTTTGACAACTTGCATACATGCCATGTGATTGCATGCAACATTATGGATACTACTTTGGGGAAAATTTTGCTCATGAATAATAATTAGGTTATGATTATGATGCTTGGTACCTTCCCTTAAAGGCAGCATTTTGTCAAAAATCATTTACTCATGTTTTTCTAAACCTCTTTTTTGGAACATAAGATATTATGGATTTTATTTATTTATTAATTTATTTATTTATTTATTTTCATTAAATCGGTAGTAACAAAAAAAAATTGGTTACCAACATTTTTCAAAATATCTTATTTTCATTATTTTTTTATTTTTGGGTGGACTATGCCTTTAAGGGCCCGGTCACATGAAGTAATTAATATTCCCGAGTCAGGACTTTAGAATAGCATGATGCTAAAAGAGCATACATGCCTATCATTTTCAGCATGTAAATATGCATTTATATGATCAAAGTAACACTACCGACAAAAGCACAGCAGAGGAAGAGCATGTGTTATCTGGACGAGCCCATTTATGGCCTTAAGTATGAATGTTGATCAGCAAAAATGTCCTTACAACCTCATAAACAGTCAAGCAGAGATCTAAAATGACTGAAATGCCACTCAGCGCCATTGAAAACCCATCTATGTTCTTCTTAAAAGCAAAGTCTCTAATAAAATCAAGTCAGCACAGAAGGTCGTGTTCAGTGTAAATCACTGGCAGACAGTTCAATGTGTTTCCATCCACTGAAGTCCTCAAATTATTTAGAAGCCACAACTTCAAAAATAATCTGTCTCTGATGGCATTTGGGAATTTGTGAATCAGAGTCAGGGACTAATTCTAAGTGCACTGTCAACATTAGGAAAAGCACTTTGGAGCTATGAAGCTACTTTGCAGTTTGTGGATAACAGATATGAAATTATACAAACCAAAATCCTGATTTAATTATGTTATCTCCTGTTCACAGGGTCCCCTTGAGGTTGAGAATTTGGATGTAGCCCATTTGATCCCTTGGGTTAATGTGGATCTGCTAATTACTATTTTAGTTCATATCATGGATTAAGTTACTAAATCCATGAACACATGATATTTTGGAAGTACCAATACTCAAATTCTCAAAAGTTTTTTGAGAATAGTAATGCAGATATTATGAGGTGTGGGAATATGGAATTGTGCCAGTCTTTAGCCTTAAATGCTCTTGAATTTCATGATGTCTTTGGTAACTTTGTGTTGTTGTTCATGCCATCATGCCATTAAGCAATTCATTAATTCTAAATGAATCATGCCCTTAAGCGCAAACACTTTTACATATTGGACAAATGCTGTGTAAACAACTGTTACTCATCTCAGGTATATGATGATTAAATGCAATTCTTCAGCCGCACTGCCAGTTAATAAATATGCAGATAAAAGAGAAAATCTATGGTGAACTAAATTATTCCTCATTACCTTTATTTTGTTTCAGCCCTTTGGAATAATGATACATAATGTGTTTGTTTCATTTAGTTATTTATTTATAACAAATTATTTATTTATGAAAAAGGTACAGAATTATGCAGGACACTCTGTGACTGGTGTAGCGGTATTAATGATTTTGAATGCTTATTTGTTTATATGTATGCTTTCTATGTAATACACAAACATATTGACCTGTCTTTTTATGAATAATTAAGCAGGACTGACAAATAGAAATGAATTGAAAGCATTGGTTTGATGTAGGTGTTTGCTACTTCTGTATGGTATTTTCTATGGTCTGCTATTCTCATCAGTTTTCTTTCTTTTAATACTTGACATACTTGTGGTGTTCTGCTGAGGCTGAAGCATTGGTGAAGTGCTGATCACCTTTTCAACGTCAGCAGTCCAGCTTCAGCTTGGAAACCAAAAAAGTGATTAGGAAGGGATATGGCCATGGTTCGTACTCTCTTTTTGACAGTTCATTTTCTTTTCAAAGCAAGGATGCCTGGGAATGCTGGCATTAAAGGTGCCATTGAACGTTTTTTTAACAAGATGTAATATAAGTCTAAGGTGTCCCCTGAATATGTCTGTGAAGTTTCAGCTCAAAATACCCCATAGATTTTTTTTTATAAATTTTTTTAACTGCCTATTTTGGGGAATAATTAGAAATGCGCCGATTCATGCTGCGACCCCTTTAAATGCTCGCGCTCTCCGCCCCCGGAGCTCACACTTGCCTTAAATTTACAAATATCACTAAAAATATCATGTTATCATGCATCATGTCAGTTATTATTGCTCCATCTTCCCTTTTTTGCTGTTGTTCTTGCTTGCTTACCTAGTCTGATGATTCACCTGTGCACATCCAGACGTGAATACTGGCTGCCCTTGTGTAATGCCTCGATCATGGGCTGGCATATGCAAATCAATCAATCAATCAATCAATCAATCAATCTATCTATCTATCTATCTATCTATCTATCTATCTATCTATCTATCTATCTATCTATCTATCTATCTATCTATCTATCTATCTATCTATCTATCTATCTATCTATCTATCTATCTATCATCTTTTCTTGAAGCCGAAAGCAGCTGCAGTTTTGCGGAAGGAATGAATCAGTTAATTGTTATACAACCGTGCAAATGAACCGATTCACTAAAATGAAGCGGACTTCCTAGAGCTGCTTAGAAAAAATACAGGACAGTTCAGGTGAGTTTACTTTAATTTTCATAGCTTGTTTGGTTCTTAAGCTTTGGGTGAAATAAATTGTGATTAAAAACAGCGATGTGGCGATTTGTAAGGCTACTATGCTCTTGTAATTTGAACGGAGCGAGTCAGTGTCATGCTACTGAACAACACACTTAGCTATAGCCGCTATTTTTAGTTAGGCTACTCCTCAACATTGTAGTGTAATAGTAGTGGCAGGGAAAAAAATCTATTTTCATGACAGTTCAATATTACAGCCCAATTTTATTACTTGTTTTGGATAAAGAAAAAACAAGTCTGGCTCAAGAGAGGCATCGTGAGTAAATGGCTGCAAAAACACCTTAAAACACGGATACTGCGAGATGAGTCACTATCATCTAAAAAAAAACCAACTAAATGTAACCACTGGGTTCTATGCCAGAACATACTTCTAACCAGAATCTGAAGGGTTAAAAGCGCCCTGAGGGAGTAATCCTCCCTCATTTACAATCACTCTCAGCCCTGCAGCTGCTGACTGCAGGGTTATTTCTCAGAGGCCCTGAGAATATATCCATAGAAGAAACTCAATAGAAACGGGATTTAAGATGGAGGGAGAAGAGAAGCCATCTCTCTTTGAACTTAATCTGCAAAGGCAACACAAACCGGCAATAAAGCAGAGTTTATGACACCCTCTGAGAACTGTTTCATTGGCTTTTCCATCGTGCCCTGACATACAAAGACACCAGCCGTCTGAGTCAGCCACACAGTTAATCGCCCATCTCTTCAGCCAATACCAGCCCCCTCTGTCCCTCTTAACCCCACTGACAAATTTAGACCTCCGAGGATGGCAGTAACGAATGGTCAGAGCAAATCCACAATGCATGGGGGTGTACAGTGTGTTTTTATACATGTAATATATTAGCATGAAGAGATGGAAGTGAAGTGGCCACAGGTCAAGAGTCTAGCATATGCTCTGTTGCCAAGAGAGAAACAAAAGGGGGGAAAAATCAACCTGCTCTTCACGATTGACCCCTTTTTTCTTAGAAAACCGATCACATAAAGGTCAGACACAGTTTTGTGGGGGAGGAAAATGAGTCTACTGCAGAAATCATGAACATGAGAACTGGATGTAACAAATGTTATATAGATAAATATTGTTTATGTTATAAAGGGTTACTGTCACTGCTCAAAATATAACTATATTTACATATTTTTTTCTTTTACATTCAGAATGCAGACTGCCATTTTGTGCTTTGTTTGGAGCATGTCATTTAATATTGTATAGAATGTGTAAAATTATGCATATTTTTACACTAGAAATACTTTTAAATGATTAGTTGACTTTTAAATCAACTTTTCCTGATAATTTTTAAATTTATTTTTTTCCTAATTTAATGCAAAATGTTACACTACAAAATATATCCTCAGCATAAAATTTTGAATTCACTGAACTGAACTGTCTCTAATTTGTTTTTTAGATTGACAGAAATAATCTTTTTTTCTTTGTTAAAATTCTAGTTTTTATTTATTTTCAAGTTCACAAACAAATCCCAGAATTTTAATGTGGTTCAGGACTTTTTGACCACACAGTTCAGTCTTCAGTTACATAAAGACAGGGCAACCATTTTTATTGAAATTAGCGATGAAGCACAATCTAATCAATCCTAACAACTGTGAAATAAATCCAACATTTTCTGCCCCCTCCATCATACCAGTCTTAAAATGTATCTTCATCCATCTCATTCTCAGTTTTTCAATATCCACAGTAAAACTTAAGATGAATAACTCTCCAAGCTAAATGTGTTTAACACTGTGATTCACTAAGACTGATTTGACAAGTGCTGTGAAGGCAATAAGCTATACAAGGGGGGTACAAATAAAAATATGTGTAATTTATGAATGGCCAAGACATCCCAGACCATGTATATGTATAACCACATTGGTTTGAGAAAAAAAAAAAGCGATACATGTTATCTATCTAGCTTGTCTCCTTCTCAGATCAGTCTGGTACATCTGGAAAGCTGTACAAAATGAATTCAGTACCCATGAGGAAAGCATAGCCTAACGAAAGATTTTCAAATTGCCTTGTTCTCTCCGTCTGCAAAGGTAAATCATAAGTCCACATAATTAAAATAATGAAATGCTCAATTGACGCCCCTCAGGTGCCATTTGCTTGAAATTTCGTGTGATGGGGGCACGAGACAATTGCTGAAGCAATCCTACACGGCAAGGAGTAATTAGCCATATTACAATTTGCAGTAATAGGCACCATAAAATTGAATCCTGAACACTCTCTATATTTCATGAGCCTGTATCTTTTTATAGTGTCTAGTGGGCCCAGAGCCATAGAAGAAGAGCGTGATGTTTCAGTGCTAAAAAAGGAGAGAATCTGAGTGCAGGAATGGAAGAAATGCAGCTTGAGAACAGGATAGAGCGGTAAAGGGGTGTGTAGGTGTATGTATGTGCGCATGTGTGAGTTTTCATGTGCATATATACGACTATGCAAACTTAGCATCTGTTCTGTCAGTGTTTTTCAGAACAACCGGCACCCCCACTTTCACTCCTCCCACACTATATTTTCTCTATAAATCACATTCCAGGCATTTTGAGAATTTTTTCCTTCATGAAAAGTTGATTACCTAAGTTAACTTTAAAAAGCATAATATTCTACAAAGTGCAGAAACAGGAGCTAGTGAGTAAATGTGTCTCACTGTCTCTGTCAGTATATCGGTAGCTTAAAAGCGGTAATGTGTGTTGTTACAGTAAATGGCATGGTTAAGTAGTCACTCATATGTACATGCTCCGTTTTAACCATTATACCATGAACTCTGTGTCAAAAATAGCTATTCTGCAGTGTTGTACGTGTGTGAACTGCAGCATGCAATGAGACAACGCATTCTGAAAGCATACCAGTCAATCTGTTTCCGTTATTGCCCCTTGAAATTTTCATGCTCCTTGGATATTCTTGGGTTTATTTGTTGTTGCTGTTTTGTACAGAACAATTGCCAGATTTTTTTTTTTAAAGTAGATTTAAAGGTAATTTCTTTCAATAAAATATTGTATTAAGAGTATTACTGTAATTCAGACTAGGTCATATATTCTTTCATAACAAACAAATTACTATAAAAACAATAACATGTTATGCTGCATTGTGGAATAATAGTGTGAAGAGTTTCATTTGAACTCACTATTATGATGACTAGTGTTCCCTTTGGCTGGGAAGATGTATTTACTTTTAATTAATTTACTCCCAGCAGATGTGTCACAGAACACAATTGGTTTCACTGTATTACATGGAGAAAATAAGCTCTGATTATAGACCAACTTGGAACCTATAATATACATGGGACTATTAAATTACAAAAACAATATAATATTTTATAAATAATTAAGTGTTGCTGAGGTGTTTGCAATGCTGTTGTGGTGTGATTAGCTGAATGGTAGTTTTTCTTGTGTATGTATACTTTTAGTATGTATGTATAAAGATATCTAATATATCTAATCTAACATCATCTATAAAGAAATTTCTGCTTTTTAAAAGGAAATTTAAACATCTGCATTTTTAAATGTAGTATTCAGGAAATAATCAGTTGAGGATTGCTTTTCCGGTGGTCCCAAGTCCAGAGCCTCTTCACGACAGGGTCGCCACACCAGAGCCTCTTCACGACATGGCTGCTACACCAGAGTCTCTTCACGTCATGGCTGCTACACCAGAGTCTCTTCACGTCATGGCTGCTACACCAGAGCCTCTTCACGACATGGCTGCTACACCAGGGCCTCTTCACGACATGGCTGATACACCAGGGCCTCTTCACGACATGGCTGCTACACCAGAGCCTCTTCACGTCATGGCTGCTACACCAGAGCCTCTTCACGTCATGGCTGCTACACCAGGGCCTCTTCCCGACATGGCTGCTACACCAGGGCCTCTTCACGACATGGCTGCTACACCAGGGCCTCTTCACGACATGGCTGCTACACCAGGGCCTCTTCACGACATGGCTGCTACACCAGGGCCTCTTCACGACATGGCTGCTACACCAGGGCCTCTTCACGACATGGCTGCTACACCAGAGCCTCTTCACGTCATGGCTGCTACACCAGAGCCTCTTCATGTCATGGCTGCTACACCAGAGCCTCTTCACGACATGGCTGCTACACCAGGGCCTCTTCACGTCATAGCCAGCCATCATGGACACCATGGCAGAATCTCCAGCCGTCATGGACACTGTACCTGAAGCTACTAAGCCAGTCGCTAGGCATTTGAGACTGGCTTCCAGTTTGGCAGACCCACCACTGATGACAGTGCGAGCAGCTTTGAGTCCAGTGCATCAAATCTGGAGGTCTCAGAAGTTCTCCCACCATCGTCAGCAAACTCTCTGTCTACAAACATGGAAGTTGTCCCTGAACTTCCTGTTTGTCCTGTTATGACCATGGAGGTCGACCTTGAACTCCTGACCTTGAGTGTCCTACCTGCCCTGTCGTCTTCGAGCTCTCTGCCTGTCATGTCACAGCCACGAAGGTTATCTCTGAACTCTCAGCCTGTCATGTCACAGCCACGAAGGCCATATCTGAACTCTGTGCCAGTCCTGCTATGGCCTCAGGGGCCATCTTTAGCCTTTGTGTGCTTTATGTTCCAGTTCTGCCTGATCCGCTGTGGTTGTCTGCAGTTCCTCCCACACTGCCATGGTGCTCATCTGCTCCACTATGGGAATCTTCAGTCCCAGCTATTCTGCTGTGGTTATCTTCTGCTCCGCTGTGGGGATTTTCTGTCCTGTCTGCTCAGCTGTGGTGGTCATCAGCTCCTCCTTTGTTGTCTTCAACTTTGCAGAGATGGTTCTCAGTCCCATCAGCTTCGCCCTGGCCACTTGCCCTGTCTGCTCCACTCTGGCCACCTGCTCTGATGGCTCCGTCCTGGCTCCCCAATCTGCCTCAGTCTCCAGTCCTTCTTCTTACTTGTGGATTACCCTCAATAAAACTGTGTTTGGATCTCCAACCCAAGTCTCGTAGCAGTTCGTAAAAAGGGGATAAAATATTGAGTTTGTACAATATCAAGATCATTATTTCTATGGAATATCCCCATACTATAAAACATGAAAACCCAATGTGGTGTGTGTGTGTAATTTTTGCAATTAAAAATATCGCAATGATATTATATTCATAAAACAGTGAATAGTAACTACTATCCAGAAATATAGCCTATAGTAAATTCACAGTGTGGATGAAACAATTGGATGGACTAGTGAAGGGTTCGCGCTATATCACAGTGACTATTGTATGATGAGGTGGAGAGGATTTACAGTACTTCTCTCCCCATATACTTTCTTTCTCTCTCACTCTATCCCTCTGGATCAAGGTGCACCAGAACTGTCAGCAAATCCACAATGAATTCCATATAACACTCATCTTTTGAGTGAACTCATCCATAATTCAGCCTCAACATCAACACACGACTTCACTCAGAGAAGTCTTTTGACTACATTTATCTTGTGTTTGTTAGCCCAGACATTATACACACGGGAAAAAGGAAAACTCTCAGAATGAAATGTGTCTCTGGGGGAGTATTGGTAATGTGCAATACTGGAATCATTATATATAGGACATGTTTTATGGTTAAAGGAACCCATGACATCAGATGACTTTTCAATGTCTATTATCTTTGAATCCATATATATGCTAGTATGCTACAAAAATATTTAGCATACCAACTTTTACCATATATGCATTTTAAATGCAGTCTTTGTCTTACAAGTTGCATACTTCCTGTTCTAGCCAGGCTACATGCCTTGAAATGAATGGAAATGCTAACAGATAGCTCTCTCCAGGACTTCCTTTGAAGAAAGCACAAAGATAAACTGGTTCACTGTAATATATAGTGATGGTGATGAATCTGTCAAGCTAGAATTTTTCCTGAGCCTTTTAGAGGACAGTAAATTTCACTATTTATAATAAAGCCCAATGGATTTTTTAATTTTTTTATTTTTTATGAGAAAGTATATTGTTTGGTGTCCTCAAGCACCTGCTATTAGCTGCATCAGTTAAATGGTGTTGACCTCCAATGAGCGGGAAGGCAAGCCTATAAAGTGGCTGCTCTCAAATGCTGTTGAGTGTAAGCTAAAATGTGCACTATTGCAAATATAACATTGAGTAAACTGTAAAAAAATGTGGTTGTTCTTTTATAAACTCATTTTAAGAAGATAGCACAACTAATAATCCACAGTTAGAATATTCTTCAAGCATACGTTTATCACTGTATACGTTTATTACTAATTAGTAATATTAACATGACAATCTGGTTTCCTGCTCTTGATGGTGTTTGCGGATGAAGGTATGTCACACAGCCTGTTCAAGTTGGCATCTGCCTAATTTGTCTCTACCAAGTGATGCAAAAAATGGCAAAAATGGCAAAAAATGATCTTGAGGTTTTTTTTTTCTTCTTCCAGTGTACAGAAGTCAATTTATTTTTCTAATCTAACTATGCATGATTACATCATGCTTGCATTTTATTTATGGCATTTAGACTCTAACAAACTTGTGACCCATTTTGGGGTCTCTGCCAGTTAAAATCCAGTGAATTATTCATTTGTAAACATTAATGATTATAAACAATTAAACTTTGCAGATCTTTTATAACTACAGTATATAGGAGCTTATATATTATTTAAGCACACCTTGCATCACTTAGCAATTTGATTAAAACTCTAGGCCAACATATTTTTTGTTCTTTTGTTTGTAGCCACAGAAGCTGAGTTCCAGAAGCCCTTCAGCCTGACACAACTGTTGACGGTAACAAATGACAGGCCTCTCCTGGACAAGCAGTCCATCTGTCTGTGTCAGAATAATTGAATTCTGTAAATATAATCAGAGAGCTCTGTTATGATAAATTTTGAATGATTCCTATCTCTGTAGTCTGTTTTATGGAGGGTATGACATATAATTCAGACAGATATAAAGATATGGACCAGCTTTGTGGCAAAAATAGGACAGTAATCCTTCACAGTCCAAGTACACAGCTCTATTGGTTCACAGTGATTACCAGATTTAGTATGGGGTCATTTTATATGAAAATTCTGTTTGTATCGAAGATGATCTGCCAATGCACATTATACAGTTGGTTCTTCAAATTTGATTGGATGAGAGTCATTCCTAGATTGCTGAAATACAGTCCAATACCCCTTAGTCTTTTCACTTCTACACTTTTTACATCTTTATGCCAATAGGTGGCAACATTTTATGAGTGAATCATTGAATCGCTGAAACCTATTCAGCCACTTGTCTGTTTGCATTTGTGTGATATCATGATATCATGAGACATCTAAAATGTGCAGTGCTAGGGGGAACTCCAGGACAAGGGTCAGTATGGCCAGCAAAAATGCTAAGTTAGGAGGACTTGTGTGTGCCGTGTTCCCCCTTTATTACTGGGGACGACACGCAATGAAGTTCATGGATGCAGCTCTGGTTCTTTTGCGACTCCGGGGCATTTGTGTACTGAATTACATTGACTGGCTGATCCTAGTCAGAGGAGCTGGTGGCTTGGCATCAAGGTTTCATTCTAGCCCTGATAGGTACTAAAGCTGAACCTCAAGAAATGTGTGCTATCTCCAGGTCAGAGGACCACTTTTCTAGGGGTAGTATAGGATTCGACCATGATGCAGACATGTTTATCTCCTGCATGTGTGGAGTTAATTCTTAATAATAATTCATTTAATTTATATAGCAGTTTTCAGGGTACTCAAAGTGCTTTACATATGGAAGGGGGATCTCCTCAAACACCACCAATGTGCAGCATCCTCCTGGATGATGCGACGGCAGCCATATTGTGCCAGAACGCTCACCACACACCAGCTTATTGGTGGAGAGGAGACAGAGTGATGAAGCCAATCAGTATATGGGGATGATTAGGAGGCCGTGATGGACAGAGGCCAATGGTCAAATTTGGCCAGGATGTCAGGGTTTCACCTCATCTCTTTTCAAAGGACATCCTCAGATTTTTAATGACCACAGAGAGTCAGGACATTGGTTTAACATCTCATTAGTGCTTTTTGACAGTATAGTGTCCCCATCACTATACTGGGGTGTTAAGACCCACACAGACCACAGAGTGAGCACCCCCTGCTGGTCCCACTAACACCTTTTCCAGCAGCAACCTAGTTTTCCCAGGAGGTCTCCCATCCAGGTGCTAACCAGGGCTGTGTTTCCCAAAAGCATTGCAATCCTAAATTGATCATAGAACCATTGCCACCAATGAAGCTACGATCAACTTACTGTAGGCTTACGATGCTTTTGGGAAACACTGCCCAGGCTCAGCCCAGATTCTTGCCATTATGTGAAGCATCAGACTAGGCTAAAGGCATTAAAAACATTTGAGAAACCGTTTCAAAGGCTCTATGAATCGTGAGGGGAGGGCAGTCTATTCCAGGGCATGCAAATCTGGGAGCAGGCATCCTGTTGAGGCATTCATATGGTTTAAAGTCTGGACATGGATTCCATCTCAGGATCACAGGTCCTTCAGGGTTGAACCAGTCTTTCTGCTAAACAAGTGTCTGTGCTAGTGTTTCACAGCCATGATGGGCAGGCATCTTCCCTCAGTGTGACATTGGTATTGGCATTCCCATTGCGTTAACGCCATGATGCAGCATTGAGTTCCATTCGAAAGGGAACGTCTTATGTAAACAAGTTCCCTGAGAAGGGAACGAGGCGCTGTGCATTCAGACTGTAACAGTGCGCTCTTTTGTATACAGATTCTAAAACGGTTATGGTTATAGTTATCGTCCTTGGTGTGAATGCCCTTATAAGTACGATATAGGTATAACAGTTTGTGTTCTCTGAGAAGAGTTTGTGTACTAAGGTTCTTATAAACATATTCAGTTTAAAATAACAAGCTGAAGGCAGTAACAGATTTAGAAGAAACTATGATGTTTGTTTTGATCTATGGCTAATTAGATAATTTGAATATCTGTCCATTTTCAGACAGATTCTGATGAATATTTATACTCCATCTGCTTTCGACTTCATTTCATTAGTCATAGCTTCCAGCGTCACATATAGCTTTTCTCTGATCCATTTTCTCAAACCACGATAAACTGTAGTGCTAATCATGCACCTGAACTATAATTAAGTTTACAGCCTGATCAAATTTGTAGCCCTGCTATAAAAACTACTTAAAATCAGTTCATTTTACTGTGAATTAATCATAATACCCTCCGTATCTTATCATCCTTCAAAAGAGCTTTGTTTAAAAGCCAGACATTAATTAGGGTTTACTAGGCTGGCTCAAAGCAAGTCCCAACACTGATAATCCCAACTGATGCATCTGAGCTAGATAGCTCATTGATTGAGAAGCCTAGCTTTTGTACATGGGAACACAATCGACCAGACTACCACAGCTTCACAGCATTTAGTTGGTGAGGACAGACCAACAACAAAGGCACAATTGATGTTCTGTAGAGCTTCTGAGACAGTGGTGTTTAATTAGCCTACATTGAAAGGCAAGTAAGAGTGTGTGTGTGAAAATCTCGAATGATCTATTTCTGTTTGCTTGGTCCATCATGGCAAATGTTTACAACTTTTAGCTTTAATATATAGCGTGTTAAGTTCAATCCATAGCACTTTTTTGTTCTTTTTAGCGTGTGATGCATGAGTGTCATCTAAAACAGATCTCAGATGTAAGCCCCACTCAACATGTGATTAGTTCCCAGCAGAGCTGCAGTGGCTCAGGGCTCATCCAACATCACAGTGCCTTAGTTTTTCTCCTCCAAACCCAGTTAAAACCAGATGCACAACTGAACTAAATCCCTTATAGACAAGTGGTGTGGTGTCTCATTGCGCACAGATATGTGTTCCATTCTCACAGACAAATGTTTCCCAGAGCATATGCTGTTTTAGGAGCACGGGAGCATATGGCACATTTAATTAGTGCAAGCTCATTTAATTTACTGACACACCTTGGTCTGTGTGACACAGTTTATTTTGCTCTGGTCCTTTTGTGCCCGATAACATTGAGTTTCACTGGGGTTTCCAGACTAGTGAACCTGTTTTATCCTCACCATATTGCATTAATTTGAGCCACCTGAGCTAGTCATGGTCCACTTTAACCCTTGCTGCTAACTACATTTTTGCAAGCAACAAATAAATTGCATATATTTCAGTACATTACAGTTGACGTTTTACCAGTGCCTTATTTTTTTTAAAGAGCCCCTAAAAGTGTGAAATGGACTATTATTTTTCTTTATATACTGGTACCATAATGTTATCAGATGACATTAGATTGGTATTGGTCGAAATTGAATAGTGATATTGAAAAATTCTGAAAATGGCAGATATAAAAATTCTATAAATTAACAAACACACATAAAATGGTAAAATAAAATCGATTCTTTTAATTGCTTCATGAATTTACAAAAATACAAATTACAAAAATTTAAATATGTAAGTTTGCATCACATTATAATATATAATATCATTGTGATTGAGAGACCTTGAAGTTGTCTTCCATCACTGTTTTTATTGTATTTTATACTGTTCTTGTGCATTTTATAATATTTATGTGGGGTTTGCTGGTTTATATTTCCTGCTTTAGCTGAGTGGGATGACCTTAAAGAAAGCACAAACCTGTAGGGGGGCACTCATTTTAGCTAATTTATGGAAATGTTTGTGCAAATATATATATATGTAATATATGTTTTATCATATTTACTGATGTTGTTTTTAACTCTTGTTCTTAATTATCTTATGTATTTATGTATGTATTTTATTTTTTATATCATACGGTAAGGTTATTTTTTTTTTTTGAAATGGTATGTTCTAATTAGAAAGAGTGGGAAAGATAGGCTATAAGATGGCTGTGTGTCACTAGTAACAAGGGACAAGTGGACTGATTGTGGTTTTAAAGTAAACTCGAAAAAGGTTATTATAGCACTGCCTGAGTGCAGTGAAACTCTGGCCTTAATTGTTGAAGAGGGGAGTTGGTACTGTTTTTATTATCTAGCAGTTCTAGTTTTTAGACTGATTTTATCAATAGCCTTCGCTTTATTTATGCTCTTAACCATATTTATTTGCACATTTTGCACATTTGCTTGTAATAAACATCTTTTTAGACGCCAACATCGCTCCAGTGTTTACATCTTGGGAACCGTTTACACCTGGTATTAAGGATCACAAGTAGACAAGTCAGACACATACCTACTTACACCTGGTGTATTAATCTGTCCTGATTTTTCCGAGGGGATGGTCTATGGGCAGGTAAATGTATGGGCTTTTTCAGATCTTTCGATCTTGGACAAAATATGCTTGCACAATTTACATATGAACGCGCAAGGAGACAAAGGAAAAACACACAAAGAGCAGCAGCTTTCAATTCTGCTCTGATAGCCGCAAGACCACAGCGAACACTGTGTATGTTAGAAATCGGGAATGGTGAGAGAACATTGTGCTTGGTACATTTTTCGTCTTCAAACCAAACTTGGATCTTCAGCCGACAAAGTTTAAATCCTGTCTGACTAGGTTACTTCCCAAAATGTTTACGCATTAGTCAGTATGAGGTCTTTTGTGGCTATTTGACCAAATGAGCATTTAGACTACGAAAGCAATCCAGTCAAATGCATTTTCAAATACCTCTGGAAGTGGTTGAAATTGGACTTTGAAAGCTTAGAACTTTTTAGACCTTGTTTACAGCATATTTAGTGCCATCCACTTGTGTTCCGATTGACCAAAACTCATCTTAATACCAGGTGTAAACAGGGCCTTGGTCTGATTTTCCTTGTGACCGCTCGGGATAGATATTAATAGATATTAATTTTGAGATATTCTAATTTTATATGATAAATATTACATTTAAGAGTGTTGTAACGCAAATGATAAAAATATAAAAATAGTGTAAATGAGCATGCATAATACATATAATAAATATCCATTATTGGAAATAGGCTATATCTATTGGCCAATAGCAGTGAATGTAACAAGAATCTGTAATTGGCCTATAACTGATATGGTTATAGTCTTTGTCAGAATCTAGATGTATTTTACATATCCTATTTTTCTTTTTAAAAACTTGCATTTACAAAAGAGTATTGCTTAATGTGAAGTACTTTATAAACTGCACTGAGATCACAGTGTAGTGAAGACATTTTTGCATAATTAAAGAAACAACACTCCCTTTAGGATTCTCTTTTAAATTTGAGCCTGGCTATCATACTATAATCTTCAGCTGAAACACATATAAACACATCTATTATGCTTCCACATTACCCAATAGTGCCATGACATGATATCTGCTTTTTCATAGGGCATCTTTGTCTCTAATGGATCTAAATAGATCAAGGGAAGTTTAATGGCTTATCTGAGCACAAACATGACTGAATGTATGTGTCTATGAAAGGGGTCTTAAAAACAGAGCTTGTTAACTGTAATGGAGAAGATTAAATACTCCTGCCCCATTCTGACAATGTGATTTAGGCAAAATCAATGGAAATATATGATATACGAAACATAACACAACTGCAGACTTCCTCACAAGCTTTTATGTAATCAATTTGTGCATGATTCAGTTTTGTTACTCTTAAAAGCCCTTTGTACCCCTTTTAACCTTCTTGCATCCGTCATAGTCTTCTGTTGTTGCTCAGCTCCCTTGTGGGTATGACAACAATCTAGTCATTATCTAGCCACTTCTAACCAAAAAGACACTGCTGATTTGCGTATGAAAGCATAGTGGTCATTATATGTACAGAGCATGAATGTGAAGAATACATTAGTACTGCAGAATATGTTTTTTATCATAAAAATGCTAAAGCAATGTTCTTCCAATATAGGAGACATGGCCCTGATCCCCCAATTCATATTCAAGCTAGGTCTGTGCGGCCTTGAGCATTGCATTCAGTGCTGCTGCATATTATACTGTTTCATTGTTTAAAATCAATGGAAATTTGAATTGTTCAATACAAGGAAACAAAGAATAAATTGTTCTGGTAATACTGAATAAAAATCTAGTGAAGGCAGAAAATGAATTATCTGAAAAAGTAGGAATGGTGAAATATATTATTCATTGTGCTTCAACAGCATATTTGAGGGAAAGTATGATCCTAATCAATACTCCAAATCAATAGTCTTAGTGAGTATGGATGGGTGTGAAATTCTGTGACCTTTTAAAATAGGTCTTACTATTATGTGAATGTTTACCTGAATAACAGTTTTTTAAAAAAAAACAATTCATTGATCATTAAAACAAAGTGTTGCAATAATCTAAACTGAAAGCACTGAATGAAAGATAAAAGACTATCACTCACTGACTACATTGTCTTTTGATTCTCCAGGGAAGTGTGTAGCGTGACAAGCAGCTGACAAACTGGCTTTCACCCTATTTGATTCTCCACATCTGAACACAGCTACATGATGGAAATGTGGGTCAGGCATTTAAACCAGTGAATTAAAGATCCAAGACTCCATCCTAATTCGCCAGAATGTGTTTTTGAAGGGAGACCTATAAAGAGAGCATGGATAATTAAAATACTTTTTTACTTTTATTCAGCAAAGGCACATTAAATAGATCAAAAGTGACAGTAAAGATATGTACAATGTTGCAAAAGATTTATATTTTAAAATAAATGCTGTTCTTTTGAACGTTCTATTCATGAAAGATTCCTAAATATATTATTTTCATATTATTTTTTTCATTATTGACAATAATAAGAAATGTTTTGTGAGCACAACATCAGCATATTAGAATGATTTATGAAAGATTATGACAATAAAGACTGAAGTAATGGCTGCTGGAAATTTTGCCATCACAGGAATAAAATACATTTTAAAATATATTTAGATAGGGAACAATCTACAATATTACTATTTTACCATATTTTTGATTAAATAAATGCAGCCAATTGGTGAGCAGATTTCATTAAGTAAGACATTTTAATTAAAAGCATTAAAACAACCCCAAACATTTGATGGTAGTGTACTTTTTTTCAGATTTATGTGAAATAGTCTATACTTTTGGACAGCCAGAATGATGAAAAATGCAAAGCCTATATGCATTTTCTGCTATTTTTCTGCTTGTTTTAAGTCTTCATGGAGTCTGCCATGGAATTATGCAAAAACATTTTCACACCAGCATGTAATTGTAGTGTATTCTTTTTCAGAAAAGAAAAAAAAATGCTCCTAAACCTTCTGTAAAAGCCAAAAGAACTGTGGTCAGTCGCAGTCACAATATGATACTACAATTATCCCTGCTCCCCCTACTGTTAACCATTAAAATTTATTTAATCTATTTTAATTAACATTGGTTAAAAAAAAGAAAAAGAAAGAAACTTTCTATCATTTTAATGATTACACTAGGGCCATCGAACAGTTGGCAAATCGGCACATCTGCGCAGCCACTTCATTCTCATCAAGTCTTAGGTAAGCTTAATGAATGGTTTTCTGCACTCACAAGTCTGTCATTCATGTGTCAGTCTCTAAGTGCCTTTCTCTTGTCCTCTCCTGACTGTGCTTTAGGAGAGCCCCACTGTTCCTCCCAATTAAGACAGTAGAGCTGCATGGTCACCCGCCACTCACAACACTATCTGACTTATCCTGTTTTCCAATTCCAGGCTGATGGGGGAAGGAGAAATGAAATAGCGAAAGCTTTGACATTGTCATTTATTTAAAGAAAATCACCCTTCCATAAGCTACTGTACCAAATGGAAGAGTGGAAAAAATTTCTTGACATGCTGTCCATGAATAAACATTACCTTTGATTCATCCATGAATCGGACAGATTCAGTGTTGACTCACTCAATGATCCGATCATCGCAACAGTTAGAACAGTAAGTGAATCGATTTAAATGCCTGTTTCCTCTAACGAAGCTATCAGAAAGGTTTCAGAAAAGCTGCTTTTTTTATCATTTATGGTGAATCTTTTTTTGACATTTTGGAACTTGACAGACCCAGTCCTCATTTTTCCTTAAGTATATTGATTATATAATTATGTGAGGATGCTTCCTAAATTATATGGATGCAGTATTGATGTTTGTGCTGTTTTTGAAGGAGTGAGACACATTCATTACCAGATTAATGTAGGATATATATAATTTTTGCATTCAAGACCTTTAGCATTGATGTTATAGGTAAGCAATAAGGTACTCCAGGCTAGTGCTGTATCGTGAATAAGTCACGGCTGAAGGGCGTTGTTAGGCACGACGTGAAGCAACCCCTTCAGCCGTGACTTATTCACGATACAGCACTAGCCTGGAGTACCTTATTGCTTTTATAACACGGTTACCACACAATAAAAATATTAAAGCCAAAAATACGTATCGATGCAACTTTCATGAAGTAAACTTTCACTAAAAGCCTTCCTTCTGCCGGAAAAAAATAGTCCCTGACCGTGAACAGCAACAGAAGTTACATTATTATGGCATTAGATGGCGGCAAAGACTGTCTTTATGAGTGTGTCAGTCAGTAGTTAAGATTTTTACATTGAAAAGACCGAATTGTTGTGAACACGGAACAAGACGCAACTGACAAATGCTTTGACTAGCACTGTCAGTCATGGGAAAACCCCTTAAAAGGACAAGATATTGCAGCGGACATTTAAACAGATTTTTTTTTTTATCATGAACATAGGACTGACCTGAAGTAAAAAAAAAAAAAAAAAAGTAAAATGCTAATGCAGGTACTAAACAATACTCTTCTACATAATACAGTAAGCTTCAACGAACAATATCAATTGAGAACAAACAGGTTACATTGCTAAGAGTGGTTGCTAAGGGTGTTGTGTAGTGATACACAGAACCGTAGGGTGAAGTGGCCATAGCCATGTTTTATCAAAGAATATAAAGAATTCTCTGTTTAAGCACTACAACAAACGGCTGGTAGGGACTACAACAAGCTTGTTCCCGGGTTGGTGACATCAGTAACCCTAAAATTTACATAAGCCCTCCCCCTGAGAACACGCAACCATGTTAGGCCATGTTATTGCAATACAGCACATAACACAAATGCAATAGCATGTCATAAAAGCAAGATGACAACATGAGCTATAACTAAACTATACCTGTTCTATCTTCATGCAGCATTTATTCTCTGATTCTGTAGGCACTTATTACAGTTCCCACACGAGCGATTTAGATTATCATGACAGAATATGCAATCAATAAGTTTAAGATAGTTAACTCCACATCAGCTACATAAATTAATCAACTAACCATTCAAAAACGTCCTGTTGCATTCTACATGTTGTCACTTCTTCTTGAGTCTCTCCATCATTGTCCAACTCCGTTTTGAACATAAAAGGCTGAACAGTTTCTGACATTTTCAGTGAGTCTGCGTGAGGTAATTCGGCGCTGAACTTCGCCCTCTTCGTAGGAACAGCATCTCATTTGCATTTAAAGGGACACACACAAAAACGGAGCGTTGCCAAGTCCGCGGCTTTCCCGCAGAATTGGGCTACTTTTACACTGTTGCCGCGGATTGTTTCTCATGTTCACGGGTTGAATCAACCCCAAATAACGTGATATTTAGCCCTTTAATGCGAATTTTACCTGGCGAGCCCTAACAAAAACGCAGAGTTTACCCCCCAGGAAGGCGTGGGAGCCCCCCTGAAATGTGATTGGGCTAGTTTTGAGGAGCAATTGGGCGGGTTTTGCTGTGACAACCTGGCAACCCGGGCTCACCCTCAAAAAGTGACAAATTTAACATGCTATAAAAAATTATCTGTGGGGGGGGTATTTTGAGCTACAACTTCACATGCACACTCTGTGGACATCAGAGACTTATTTTACATCTTGTAAAAGTGGCATTATATGACCCCTTTAATATTTTGAATTAGATTTTATTTTTATATTTTCATTTTAGATTTGGTTAAAGTTTTAGTACTTTTTTGTGTTGTTATTTTTATTACATTTGGTTTTGGTTTTGGTTTAGTTATTTTAGTATCTTAAATTAAACTGAACAAAAAGAAATGGTGCCCTAAACTTTTTTTATATTTTATTTTATTTCAGGTAAGGTTTAATTTATTTAAAGTAATAAAAATGTTTGTTTTTTTATGATTTTTGTTTAAGACAACAATAACCCTGCCTCAAACCTTTTAGCATTTACTAGTGTACATGCAGAGATGTTTTCAAAAAGATCTGACAGCATTTTCTTTTCCTTCATAGTGATGACCCCAACAAAATCATATTACGCCCCAGACTTTTGTGTGCTGCATAAGTAAATCCATTAGTGCTAAGAGAATTTCCTTTTGAGAGCTCCACAGAAAAATAGGGGTTCATGGTTCAATAGAGGTTCGCAGGCCCAGCAGTTCTCAAGGATGTGATGCTTTTCAGAGCACCTTTCATCTCCTATGAGTTAATGTAAAATGACAAAAAACATTGCAAGATTGCTAAAAGCCACATGGGAGCTGTTGGATGCTCATAAGAGCATTTAGACAGAATACGTCTAAAGTACGGCATACATTAAATGACATGTGTATGGTATGTACAGCATAGCAAAACCACAATTTAGCAAATATACATCAGTAAAAGTACCCTTGTGACTTGGTTAATCCTACTCTTCAAATAATTAGCAAATGGCCCTCTGCAGCCTTAGGTATAGCTTGAACTTTGTGAAGATTTCTGAGTCACAGAGCTGATGTGGGGTACTGATCAGATGTATAAACCTCAGGACATCTGGCCTGACCTTGCCTCTGTCACTCAACACAAACATATAGGAAGTATTTAATGAGAGAAAGGGGTGAAGTTGAGTAAGAGAAGCCTGAAGAACAAGCAGAACAAGCTGACCACCATGACATTGTAGATTAAAATCTGGCAAGATAATTTCCCAATTATTAGGACTTTGATTTATATTTCAAAGGGTCTTTTTGACTAAAGCCACTTCTTTTTTGTGAAAATATATATATTGTTTAGCAAATAAACTTGCTAAACATAAAAAGTGGATTTACATGCATCACAAATTAATTCTGCCACGGAAAATGATGTATTGTGTCTCGGATAACATTCTAGTGGGAATGACATTTTAAACATTTTTTTAACAAAATGCCTGACTTTGTTTTGCTAAAGCAAATTTCATAGCTAGCATTTTGTTAATCCTAAATATACACAATTAAATATTAATATTTTCACATATGACAGAATTTTAGAAAAAAAAAGTCTCACAGGTGATAATTATCTTGATTATAAATTTCATTGTTTCATATTATTTGTCTCATATTTCTCCTCAAGCATGCTTTTTACTGACACCGTTCAAGGGGGTACTGTAGAGCCTCCCGCCACACTCGGCTTTGGCCCAGGGATAATGGCCGTGGATTCTGACGTGTGTGTCAATATTCTAGAGATTTTGAGCATGTTAAGGTCCCCAAAATTCCACGAAACCTTGCATAAACATAAGAAGAAATATAGCTGCAAGCAGGGATGACGGGCTCAAGCCCCAGCACCACCACTATTGTCCACTTGGTAAGCAACTACACCAACTTTATTGAGGGAAAATTCTTGATAAAAATGGAAATGACGTCACAACTTTCATAATTTGTGTAAAAAAAAAAAATGTTTTTTTTTGTTCTGTTTAGATTATCATATTTTTTTTTTTTAAATGTTTATGATTCATTTTAACAATTTTAAGTCTGCTTTAATGTGACCTTCAAAAGTAAAGAACTGAAATGTGTTGGTTTAAATAAATAAAAACAATCTATAGGACATACAAGTGAAGAAACACCAAGAAGCAAATTAAAGTATGTGAACAAAACCAGAGATGCCATATTGGATTAAATAAAAATTGATCACAAGAACAACAATAAGAGAAAATAACAGGGAGGCACCTTGCAATACAGAAAATCGCTGTTTCCCCATAACTTAGTTACTATGCAGATGTCAAAAATCTCATATCCATAAATAAAATTAGTCAAATCGGTCTGTACATTACTATACCTATAGGTGTCGGTTGTATTCTTATGTCTTGTTGTTGTATTATTGTTGGTAGCAAGAGATAATCTCTTTGAAGTAACTACTTTAAAAAGATTTAAAGGGCATTCAGAGGCTGTTTATATTTATTTCATATCAATCCTTTGAAATGATAGAACTGGATGCAATAATAGGAATCCATTACAGCAAACACAGAGATTTCATTACGGCATGCTGTTGTGAATTGGTTGTAATGTATATATTGGTTTATTACAAAACATTGCCCATATAAACTCCTTATTGTTTACATTAACATATTATATGCCATGCCATCACATCACTACAAATGTTGTGTGTCCTCACTTAGGCTCTATGTTGCAGTATGTTAATAGGCTCCATTGCTGTTCAGTGAATTGTTTACCATTTTTCTCGATTTAAACTCTAAGTGCTTTGATAATGAATGCATTCATATGCGTTGATAGTCTTGCCATTGAAACGCATAAATTCGAATCATGAACCCCTCAGGGTATAACATCACAGGTTTCCATCTCTGCATAATTACTGTAGTTATGGCATTAACGCAGTATAAGCAAATTTTTTTGGTTTAGGAGGAACTGTAAAAGGTGAATGCTGTTTCGTTGCGGTGATGACATGTGATGTATGCGCGAGCAGGGTGCGTGGAGGTATGGAAATACATTATGTTGACAGGTAGGTAGGACATCGAACCGAATGCAATGATTGGATGAACATTTTATGATCCAATGTGAAGAGACTTTCAACTAGCACAAAAAAAAAAAAAAAAAAATTCTGGAACAAATTGCCTACCCTGCCTTTAAAGCTTCCACTAAGGAATAATAGTGCATTACAGTGCATTTGTATAAATAAAGAGAGAGTGAGTCTATGGAGTGATATGAAAGTAGTGCCAATTTCAGTTATCCAGATGAGTGATTTGATATTCAGTTGTCATGGCAACAGTAAAACATCTGAACGCCAAATGCTGCAATTGACCAATCAGAATCAAGTATTAGAGAGCCACGTAATGCATATGTATATTATGTTTTAAATAAAAGCCCATGTGAATATACAGAGAGAATATCCTTGAATTACAAAAAAAAAAAAAAAATGAGGGCTTAAAGTATTTAAAAACCTCATGTATTGAAATAAAGGAACTAAGATATACTGTTCTATATACTGTAGAACCTTAAAAGGTTCTGTCAGGTGCTTCTTAGAACCTTTTATGAGTTTCCATCTTGGGATCATTGTATGGATTTTGTTTTAATTTTGTTGATTCATTTTTGAATTAAAATCATTGAATTAAACAGCTCATAAACTTACATCATCACTAGATTTATTTTAGACATTTCTCCTTATGTAGAACCTTTTTGACATAAAGCGTTCTTTAAAATTGAGTCAAGAACCCTAGGGTTCTTTTTAGAACCCCATTGAATCTTTTTTTTCTAGTGTAGAAGAACAGACTTGAAAGTTAATTTTGTTTGACAGGACATCCTCAGGGTCAGTGTCCACAAGATCATTGCTGAGGACAGTCAAAGTCACATTTACAGCTGTTTACAGTATTGTTGGTAGAGGATGTTTCTTTAAAGACAAATGCGCTGATTGCATGAAGACAAATTACCTTCTACATTTTCTCACATTAACATTGCAATTGGTTCATTTGCACAGAGCCCTATTGCCATCTCATTAATAGTTTTAAATTATTAGAAGACAAGAACAACAAACAAGGCATCTACGTAAAATTTATAATCTGTTTTCTTTGCGGTAATTAAACATATCACTCGATGACTCCGATAAGAAAACATGATATGTATTCTCTAGATCAAAGCCAAACAAACTCTTTGATTGTTTCTTGCACTGTTTCTTGCAGAGATTTTTTTTTTAAAATCAATTCCCTGCTGCCTGTTGTTGTTCACTACTTAGAGCAGACATGTAAATAAATTATGCTTTCCCCAGTTTCCTGTGCAGTGTTTTGCTCGCCCACTGTAATTGATCTTTCAGAAGTCCTTGTGCTGAGCCTGAAGATTGCGATGTATGTCGACATGCCTTAATTAATGTATTTCTTGCAACTTGATCCTAAACGTGGCTGGCATATTGCATATTGTTGAATATTTAGCATATTGTTAAAAAATTTAAGCATTTTGACACATTTTGTCAGTTATAGCACATTTTGGATGTGTTATATTGTTGTTTTGCATATATCTCTCAATGGTTATTTTGGATCAAAAGTTTTTATCTTAAAAAAAGATTTGATTAAAAACCTTTTAAACCTTAAAGGATTTAAAGTTCCAATCCATCTGTCAAAGTGTGACAAAGGGAAGAAAGAAAGCTTTTATTCATTAAGATGGGGGCATTAAAGCTAATGAACCAATTGAAATGGTGGAGAAGAATAATGCAGAGTTTTGTATAGGCAACATGATGAGCTTCATTTTTGTCAGGTCTACTGAAGAACAAGTTTTCCTTATAATTCTGCTTTAAACCCTGAAGGAAGATTCTGAGTGGTGTGAGCAATGTCCTCAACACTGTTTACATCAAGCCCTGATAATGAATCTGAGCCCTTGTTGAGTTGCAATATGTTTGTGTTGTTTTTCCTCTTGGCTTAACACATTACTCCGAGCTTCAATTTATAGTCCATATACAGCGGGTACGGAAAGTATTTAGACTCCCTTAAATTTTTTACTCTTTGTTATATTGCAGCCATTTGCTAAAATCATTTAAGTTCATTTTTTCCTCATTAATGTACACACAGCACCCCATATTGACAGGAAAACACAGAATTGTTGACAGTTTTGCAGATTTATTAAAAAAGAAAAACTGAAATATCACATACGTATACTAAGTATTCAGACCCTTTGCTGTGACACTCATATATTTAACTCAGGTGCTGTCCATTTCTTCTGATCATCCTTGAGATGGTTCTACACCTTCATTTAAGTCCAGCTGTGTTTGATTATACTGATTGGACTTGATTAGGAAAGCCACACACCTGTCTATATAAGACCTTACAGCTCACAGTGCATGTCAGAGCAAATGAGAATCATGAGGTCAAAGGAACTGCCTGAAGAGCTCAGAGACAGAATTGTGGCAAGGCACAGATCTGGCCAAGGTTACAAAATAATTTCTGCTGCACTTAAGGTTCCTAAGAGCACAGTGGCCTCCATAATCCTTAAATGGAAGACGTTTGGGACGACCAGAACCCTTCCTAGAGCTGGCCGTCCGGCCAAACTGAGCTATCGGAGGAGAAGAGCCTTGGTGAGAGAGGTAAAGAAGAACCCAAAGATCACTGTGGCTGAGCTCCAGAGATGCAGTCGGGAGATGGGAGAAAGTTGTAGAAAGTCAACCATCACTGCAGCCCTCCACCAGTCGGGGCTTTATGGCAGAGTGGCCCGACGGAAGCCTCTCCTCAGTGCAAGACACATGAAAGCCTGCATGGAGTTTGCTAAAAAACACCTGAAGGATTTCAAGATGGTGAGAAATAAGATTCTCTGGTCTGATGAGACCAAGATAGAACTTTTTGGCCTTAATTCTATGTGTGGAGAAAACCAGGCACTGCTCATCACCTGTCCAATACAGTCCCAACAGTGAAGCATGGTGGTGGCAGCATCATGCTGTGGGGGTGTTTTTCAGCTGCAAGGACAGGACGACTGTTGCAATCGAGGGAAAGATGAATGCGGCCAAGTACAGGGATATCCTGCATGAAAACCACCTCCAGAGTGCTCAGGACCTCAGACTGGGCTGAAGGTTTACCTTCCAACAAGACAATGACCCTAAGCACACAGCTAAAATATTGAAGGAGTGGCTTCACAACAACTCTGTGACTGTTCTTGAATGGCCCAGCCAGAGCCCTGACTTAAACCCAATTGAGCATCTCTGGAGAGACCTAAAAATGGCTGTCCACCAGCGTTTACCATCCAACCTGACAGAACTGGAGAGGATCCCCAAATCCAGGTGTAAAAAACTTGTTGCATCTTTCCCAAAAAGACTCATGGCTGTATTAGATCAAAAGGGTGCTTCTACTAAATACTGAGCAAAGGGTCTGAATACTTAGGACCATGTGATATTTCAGTTTTTCTTTTATAGTAAATCTGCAAAAATGTCAACAATTCTGTGTTTTTATGTCAATATGGGGTGCTGTGTGTACATTAATGAACAAAAAATGAACTTAAATGAGTTTAGCAAATGGCTGCACTATAACAAAGAGTGAAAAATTTAAGGGGGTCTGAATACTTTCCGTACCCACTGTATGTTTAAAAAGTTTAAAAGTGTAAAAATGTTCCATTTTCTTTTCTATTCTAATTCAAAACCCCTCTGAAATATTTTTTACTCATTTTTACTAAGGAAACAGTGTTAACTAATGCTAAATCTATTAAAACAACATTTTTGGTCATTGAAAATAATACTGAAATAAAGTAAAATATAAATATTGGATGAAAAATGTAAACTAAATGAAAATGAAAAATATTACATTGGCAACTATGTATCTACTTAATATGAATTCAAGCTATAATATATTGGCTTGCTTAGTTGGGGACACTTGACTTTTGACTTGACATTTGATATTCAACATTTGATATACATTGACACCATTTTCTTGAAGAGCTGCTATAGCAGCCAAAATTATATACCAGTTATCACTATAAAGCCGCTTTGACACAATCTGCATTGTAAAAAGCACTATATAAATAAAGGTGAGTTGATTTAATAATAATATTAATTATACTAAACTAACAGTGTGAGGGAAAAATAATATATAATCTATATCCTAATCTATGCTAATTTGTTTTTCACAACATCTCACCTACACAGATGGTGTCACAAAATCAAGTATAAGGAGCAACTGTCACTCATCCATAGAAGGATTACAGTACACATTTGTCTAATGGAACTGATACAAGGAAATACAGCATTCATGCTCATCTTGCATCCATTTTTAACCATATACTTAGTAAATTATTTACAAGGAACAAAAAAATAAATAAAATGAACAGCTATCTGAATTGTGCATTTTTTAGCCAATGCATATAGAGCAGATTCTGAAAATAGTGTTTTTTTATTTATTTATTTACAGTCCAGGAAAGCACTTACACCACCTCCTATAACAACTCAACCACTTATATTTGGTCTTTGAAGTGTAAAGCCCCCTCAGCTCACGGTGAGTTACATACATGCCTCATTATTGATTTGCTGAAAGGCTGCCTGAATCATGGAGTGGCTGTGGGGAAAGAGAAAAGAAAAATCAGGATGTGAATGTTTAATTCTTTCCCTCTCAACATTGTCACCACTAATTTATGCTTGCCAGCTCAAGCTTGCGGCTCCTCCTTGGATGTGGCCCTATATTAAGAGTATAGCCATAAGGTCTTCTCATAATCAAAGGTCTGAGCACATTGGATTCATATAAACATATCAGTACCAGGCTTCACTTTAAAAGGTTAGTGTACCTAAAAATGAAAATTCTGTGATTAATTACTCACCCTCATGTTGTTCTAAACCTGTAAGACCTTAGTTCAACACAAAATAAGATATTTTTGATGAAATCCAAGAGCTTTCTGAACCACAACTTCAAAAAAGGAGGAAAAAATGGAGTTTGAGACTCATATGTCATTCCCATGTACTGAACTCTTGTTATTTAACTATGGCAAGATAAATTCCATTTTTAATTCTAGGGCACCTTTAAGTCATTTTTGGGTGATCTAACCCTTAAACCTTCATTGCCCTAGCTAGATAAATCTTTCATCAATACTGACATGGCTAAATGCGTATCTATTCAGACTAAGAATAAGTATAAACATAGACTTTGTACCCTTGACGGGTATTCATAACTCAGTTGAGCACCGTCTACCATCCTAATATCAAAAGGCTGAAGTCAATGATTGTGGCCCCTGCAGTGTGAATTTCACTGTCTACTTTTGATTTAAAGTGTTTACTGAAAGAGAAGCTCCAGGAGTGTGAGCAATGAATTTGTTCCAGGAGGTGACAGAGTGGGGAAGACCCCTGTCGCCTCATTCCCTAAGCATTAGACACTGACATCCGGCATGACCTTGGGACTGGAACTTGATTGCAAGTGTTTGTTCACCATTGACAGGCTTTACCGCCTCCTCTCCCTGTAAGGTACAGACACCCATATAAGGGAAAAATCACTTTTGCTGCACAAAAGAGACATATTGTGTTCTAAATTGTTTTATTTGATTCTTTTAAGTGATTCACTGGTTAACTTTTACTCTGACAAAACCCTTTTAAGGGAAGGCCAGGGATCTGTCTGTTGTTTATAGAGGTACACTTTATGCCCTGCAGCCCTAAAGTATGCAGACCCCCTATTTTAAATTAACAGGTATGCCCATTTAAGCTACACCCATTAATAACATGTTAGACAAACATTTTAAGTAAATTGGGGTCTTTTCTGCTCTAGCATTACAATTGCCCTGTGCACAAAGTCAGGTCCATAAAACAATAGTTTATTGAGTTTGGTGTGGAAAAACTTGACTGACCTGCCCTTCAACTCATTGGATTGTGGTCCTGCAGGGCCCCTTCCTTAGCGGCAGACCCTTTATCCTCCATTACTTCAACAGCCACTTTGGCAAATTAAAGAAAATATGAAATACAGTACATATTTTGGTTGGATAACATTTAATGAAAAAAAAATAGTGTTGTGGGGCCTGTGGGGGTCCTTTGGCAGTCTCGAGCCGCACAGCCTGAGGATTTAGAGGCTGTGGGCCAACGGCACGGTCCATAATCTAGTCCTATCTGAATCCCACCAGACACATTTGGAATGTATTAGAATAGTAAAAGCAAGCCAGACCAGATTAAAGACCCATTTACACCAAGAACAAAACTATAATGAAAATTAGTAGTGGTCAAATGTGATTTCCAGAGGGAATATTTTTTTTTACTGACCGTACAAGTTTGATTAAACAATCAAAATATGATACTTTTTTTTTTTTTTTTTTTTTTTTTTTTAATATTCTAAATATGAGAGAAGAACAAAACACTTTCTGGTGTTTGGTTAAGTTATTTATCTGACAAAATGTTTTGGCAAAAAAAGGAAAACTACAGCTACAGGTTTTATTTTACTATGCAAAAATACTGTATATTAGAATCCACATTAATGCACACTAAGCAGACCAGTTATGGTCTCTGTGAACATTTTTTTAGTGCACCAAAGAAACGTCAGTGTTTTTATCAAATGGAAAAGGTTATTTTAGTATTTTTATTTGTGATTATATTATTTATTAATATTTTGAATCAGCTTTTATTTTGAGTTTTCATTTTAATTTTTCTTGTTTAGCAATTTTGTATGTTTCTGTCATTTTTGGCGTTTGTTTTTCTTATACACAATAAAAATTATTTTCATGATTTGTTATCACAACATTTTCTCTTTTATCAAATCAACTTAAAAAATTAATATGGTTCAGATAAAAATACTTTGAGTTTCTTTTGATCACCTTCATTGTATTAACTCAAATTTTTAATTTCAATGAACTCAAAATTAAGGCAACCAGGTAACTTACTTTAAGTTAAACCAACAATTCTTTTTTACAGTGTAGTTCTATATAGCTTTACAGTAATGTACTTATATATCAGTTTTAGTTTTAATTTAGTACAACTTATTTCATTTAATGGCTTAGGCAACATTTCTAGTTTTTTTTTTTTTTTTTTTTTTTAAACAGACAAACAAAAAAATGTTTTAGTTTTAATAGGTTTGGCCCCAGTGATGATCTCAAGCCTATCATCCCCTCCCCTCCCATGATGATCTCACAAGGCAATTTCATTATGGTCGCTGGCCCCTCTAAGAAATATAAATGCCCCCCCACTCCAAGTTGTGTGTCCTGGCGCCAGGCCTGCACCTTCCATAAGAGTAAACATCCCAAGCAACGGAGATATTTCTTTATTTCAGTTCACATTATTACATTGAAATATGGATTGCCTCAAATCAAACAACAATAAAGAAACATTACTATATATTTGATAACTATCTATCTAAAAAGAGAGAGTACACTGAATACCATAAAGTATACTGCATATCAACGTTAACAAAAAAGAAATCCTCAAATACACTTTTTGTCCTTTTTGTAATCTTTGGTAAAGGGAAAACAAATACTTGATAGAAGAAAATACTGTATTACACTTTGCCACCTCATGTGGTTCTTTGTTGACCCACAAAAAAAAAAGAAAGAAAAATGTCACATTAAAGAGTAAAAAGAGCAAACAGAACAAAGTAGCAAAAGGACAGTGAATAATAGAATGACACGGAAAAGAAAAAATAAAATTTCACTGGGTTTTGGAATACAGTCATCAAAACAGAGAGACTGTTTTGATGTAGATTGTCATGCATGTTTCCTAAAAAACCCCGCAGTTCTGTGAACATTCAGAGTTGATTGACAAAATCTAAACACAATAGCTCTTCATGTGTGAGTATGTGCGTGTATGCTTGTGATTTCTCTGTTTTTCAGGGGACACAGAGAGAGATCGCTGGAGTTGTGTGAGAGGACAGCATGGATCGACGTGGACCCCAGAGGCACAAAGTAAGTAATCTCACAAACACTCAATCAGATGGATGGACGCCACCATCAGCACCCCACAGTCTGTGATTTTTCCCCACAGCACCTTGAGGGACTCTTGATTGATCTTCATCTTCATTCCTATCGAATTGCGGCAATTCAACTGTAAAGTGTGTTTAAAACATATGTGATTTTTTTTGCATGTACGGTCACAGACACAAAGCATGTGCCTTTGTGTGCTCAGTAAAGCATAAACAGAACATTTAGAGGTCCACTTATCCATCTCTGGTCAGAAATGTAATACTTCATAGTTCAGAGATAAACAGTTTGACTCTAAATACAACACACACTTAATGTCATATTCCAAAAGAACACAAAAACAAAGGTTCTTGCTTTGAGCAGATGAAGGCCACCCAGCTTGCGAATGATGTTTTGTTGGTACGGTCAAGCAGAGGGATATGGTCCAATTATGCTCGTAACACAAGTGTGAACTCCACAATCAACTCTCTCAGGAGTCAAAGAAGACACGATGCAGATGCTTCTGACAAAAGTACCTTAGAGCCATGTGATTCAATCAGACTTGTCCTTCTTCTTGCCTCCGCCAATGGGAACTTTACTGGCAACGGCGGAGCCGACGGCGGACACGCCACCAGCCACGGCAGACACGCTGCCCTTCACGAGCCCCACCCCCATCGCTGGCACAGATGCAACTGAGGTAACAGCAGTTTTCGTGAGATCAAAGCTTTTCCCTCCAACCCAGGCGACTCCGCCCACTGTGGCCCCAACAGCCCCCTTCGTGACACTGAACAGACCACCGGCTACCCTAGAAAACATGCCAGGCTGGGGTTGGGGATGGTCTTTGTTGGTATCTACAGGAAATAAAAGGAAATGTTAATACTAAAAATATCCTGAGATAAGATAATGGAGCAGCAGTCTTATCTAAAATAAAATTAAAAAAAACTTTTACAGTGTCCTTGTTACATGTACCAACTGTAGTAATGACAGTAACAGTAAATTATGCATAATTACATGCAACTAAACTAAACTCTAACCCTAACCTTAAAGGGTTAGTTCACCCAAAAATTTAAATTCTGTCATTAATTACTCACCCTCATGTCGTTCCACACCGGTAAGACTTTTGTTCATATTCGGAACACTAGATATTTTTGATAAAATCCGATGGCTCAATGAGGCCTCCATTGACAGCAAGTAATTTACACTTTCAAATGCCCAGAAAGCTACTAAAGACATATTTAAAACTGTTCATGTGACTACAGTGGTTCAACCTTAATGTTATGAAGTGACGAGAATACTTTTTGTGTGCCAAAAAAAACAAAATAAACGACTTTATTCAGCAATATCTTGTGATGGGCGATTTCAAAACACTGCTTCATGAAGCTTCGAAGCTTTACAAAATCTTTTGTTTTGAATCAGTGGTTCGGAGCGTGTATCAAACTGCCAAAGTCACGTGAACCGTTGAAATTTCAAAACACTTAAGATGTGACAAAGCCTCGTTTACTGAAATCACGTGACTTTCACGCTCCAAATCGCTTCATAACATTAAGGTTGAACCCCTGTAGTCACATGAACTGTTTTAAATACGTCTTTAGTACCTTTCTGGGCATTTGTAAATTAACTTGTCAATGCAGGCCTCAATGAGCCATCGGATTTTATCGAAAATATCTTAATTTGTGTTCAGAAGATGAACGTAGGTCTTACGGGAGTGGAACGACATGAGGGTGAGTAATTAATGACAGAATTTTCATTTTTGTGTGAACCAACTCTTAAAACTCTAGAAAATACATGTTCTCAATTAATATTACTCTGTACTTAAATGTATAATTACACTGTAACAAAGACACAGGTTTTATGGACTTAAGGTTTCATGACACCTTAAAATAAAGTGTAACCAAACTAAAATTAATTTAGAAATGATGTGAATGCCTACATACAATTAAAAATTCTATCTACATTTAAATAATAATTACTTGTAATTAAATTTAATTTCATACTTCAATTAAAGGCACACTATGTAGTTTTCGCCTCTAGAGGTCACTTGTTCAAAACAAAGGCATTGCCTGATGACGCCTTGATTTCGCAGAATCATGGGAGGAGTTGTCTTCACGTCTACAGCAGGTGTAAAGAATCCAATGAAACTCGGGCAGAAATCATATTCATGGATGAGCTAATGTATTAAAGACTTATTAACATTACTGTAGTATGAAGCAGGGTGTGGCTGAAAACCGTTGGAGTGGAACGAGGCCGCTGGAGCGATTGCTAATGAGAGACGAGCACGACACACGACTCAAGAGCAGTGGAGCTTTTATTATACCGCAGACAAGCGCTTCCGCTTCTTCCGGTCAAGCGTATGTGGGGTGACACAGCTCTGTTTGTCATACTAGACACATTTGTGTGTTGAAAGTTGTTATAATGTTACTCTGTGTTCACTCGGCGGCTGCTACGAGATGCTTGTTGCACAATGCAGTAAGCTAGATTGATATGAGTCATGGTAAAACATGGTACTCATGGTAAATCAAGAAAATGAGAGTTAAACAATAAGACTTACTGTGTTGAGCTATATAACAATTAGTTTTCTGTCGATGAATCTACCCAAACATTTGCTCACCTGTCTAATAAAACACATAATATATTAAATCGTCTTTGGTCTTTCCATGGTTTCCATGTTTATTTCTCTGGATTTAAATATTCTTAGAAACATTTGGGATAATGTAAGTGCACAAGTCAACAAAATATGTAACACTGTTTTAGTGATTTTTGAATATTTTAATAATAATAAAAAAATCTTATATATTGTCCCTTTAAAGCTTTTACCTTCAATAAATACAACAAATAGACTATCTGGCAACAAATTTCTGATGAACAATATGCATGATTTTACTTGATATTTATTTTATTTATTGTTTATATTTATGCATATAAAGAGTTTAGATCATTTTATCATAAAACAAACTTATTTTGTGAAATATTTTGCTTGAAAAGTGTGCTTGGCATCTTGCTTTAAAATAAATGCCAGTTGAAATGAGATTTTGTCATCTAAAGCAATGCCAATCGTATTTTTAAGTGTCTAAACACTTTTGGGGCATAATTTTATAACCTGATCTAATACTATACACTGAGAAAAAAATGGTAAGCTCAGAAAATTGCTATTAAATTTCACAAACAATACAAAGAAACAGAAAGTACCAATAAATTAAATGTGAAATCTTGAAGTAGAAAAACTTAAAATTTACTATAACCAGATCTACTACATAAGACAATTAAGACTGGAAAATCCAGGGCAGTGTCAGTCTTGGATTGTGCAAGAGCACCACTATGTGGCACAGAGGGTTATCATTTTCTAGCATGAAGATTTACAAAGGACAGCTGTATAAAATGATTCATTTAGCAATACCGGGCTAAGATAAAAGCCTGGTTGTTGCAAGAATGAATAACTGTAAAGTCTGATATTAAAATATCAGCACAATGTCCAGTACCTGCTGGAGGCTCATCTTTCAAGTATGCAGGTAACTCATCCTGTTGCTGGTTTGTTTCACTCATTTTTACCCTACATGAAAAGTACAAACAGTGGCAGTTAGAATGTCATCCTTCATTTTCCACAGAATGATTGTAATATGTCTTTCAGGAATCTGGGCAGGACAGACAGAAAACAAGGTGAAAGGTTGTGACTAAATGTGGGCTTCAACCCAACAAACACCAACATAGAACAAGGCAGACCAGTTTACTCTGTCAATAAAATGTAACCTGCTGCAACACCCTGTCAACATTGCAGCAAACACTGAGAACAAGACTGAAGGCAGGACTATATTTTAAGACAAATAAAATGAATGCATATGGGATATGCTATAGCAAGGTTCATTAACATGAATTATATATATATATATATATATATATTATATATATATATATATATATATATATATATAATTGAAATGATAAATATTTTCACTAGTAACCCATATGAATATGAGTGAAATTATTATTATTATTTTTTTTTAATTAAATATTAACATAGCAGCTGTGATGCAGTACTACACTTTAATCATTTATCATCCTACATCGGGACATTAACTCAGGACAATAAAGATAAAATACAGCTCATTGAGCAGTATATTAATACGTGTTCAGTTACACGTAAGCAATCATAGAATTAGTGGAAATGAGTGTTAGAACATCAGGGTTTTGAAACAACTTTATGACGTAACATTTGGAACAGTGCATCATTATAGTATCATGTCTGTCCTAAAACGAACTTTAGTAAAGGATAGTCAGACTCGTGCCATTGAATCGGTTCTTCGAATATTATATATATATATATATATATAAAATAAAAAACAATTATTTTATGTCCCGACACAATTATAGCAGTACGTGGTCAGTGACATGATTCATTATTTTGTTTCTTATATTTGTTTCTTTTGCAGCCATGATTCAGCTCATAAAAACAAAGCAATTTAAACTAAATATACTTTGCATTTACGTTAACTGATAGGCCTAGCAGAAATTATTCACTCAGACAAAAATGTTTTTGCATGTTTTAATAAAATTATATATTAAAATAAAGTCTCCGGTGTGTAAAAATTTAATATCAAGTCATAAACATATTTCCAGTCCGTTTAATTCGAAATATTTAATGGGTCCCTCGAGAACCGTTTGGAGGGATTCGTTTTGATTTGTGAACAGTTCGGTTCATTGAAAATGATTCAAAAGAATAATTCATTTCATGAATCGAACGTCGCTAGAAACCTTTGCTGTTTCTGAACTGAATCTGACGTGGCGCTTTTGTGAAAAGTCTTTTCTTTCCCTGGGGCTGAATAAAAGCTTAAATTAACTCCTTATTTTCTTTATTTCGTACTAAAATTAAGCGTTAGATGAGAAACAACAATATATAGGCTTTTAGGAAATTAAGCTATATAACGTTAAACCCTTTTCGAAGAAAACATGTTAACCATGCAGAGAGAACAGATTAGCTTTGAAGAAAATTAAATGAAAACATGGCAGCAGCTCATCAGACGACAATTACATGACGTTAGGTAAGATATGCATTAGCTACTAGACAATTCAGCCATTGTCTACCATGTCGATAAAGCTCTTACATCATATAACTAGAATACAATATCAACAACACCTTGTATAACATGCAAGAGTAACGTTGCCAGCTGTAGTGTATACTTACTGTGTTAGAAGTTTGCTGCTATAAACTTCTGCAGATCAAGTTGGAAACTTCTGTCTCCACCCCTTGTTTGTTTCAAAGGAAAAATATGCTGCTCCCTTCAGCGATTCAAAAAGACACGCTAAAATTACGATAGACCTGGGACCTGACAAGACTTTTCTTTTTAAAGACCTATCTTTGCATAATGTATACGTGGCGCCCTAGCTGTTTTTAACCACGTACCAGTGTGGACACATAGGAAAGGAAGTGACGTTTCTAGTTCTGGCGTGTGAAATGACTTCACTATACTTTGCCTGTATGTCAAGTATTATGAAAATGAAGGGTGTATCTGTGCTCTGTCCACTTGAGTTCTTGGGTTTTTTATTGACTGAGACCTGATAATGGACATGGATCAACTAACTTGTGAGAATGGACAGCAAAGTGATACTACTCACTTTTCAGTCAACTCTAGGAAAAGTCTGTAAAAATAGGGGCCAAAGTGCTGTTAAGAAATGTTCCATATTGATTTTTTACAGGTGTTTTATATTTTGAATTGAACTGTGTTGTGTTTTAGGGTTAAAATGTAGGTGAACTTGATGAACTTACCAGCTTTACCATTTTCCTGCAGAGTATTTCCAGGAAAGGAAATTAAAACAGAGTGAAATTCAAATTAATGTCACTTCTTTAAGCATAGTTTTAAAAAATACATCAATTCTCACATTTATCTATAAACAGTTTTATGTTTATCATACAAACAACATATGTGGTATGGGAGGGGAGAGTGGGGCACAACCTAACACTTTTTGACTCTCTCAGTTTGTGTAAATTCACTTGGGGTTCAGAGGGATTTCACACATGTCTAGTACAATTATGTGGTTTTGTTTCATTAATACAGTGTATTATTTTGTTCTTCATTTACCCCAGAAAGAATGGAAGTGAAATATGACACCATGCCCCAGAGGTGTGACATGTTGTAACATGTGAGGGGCACATTGTAACATGACCATATGACATCTTAAAATGTTATCTGATCTAATAATAAAATAATAATAAGACAAACTAAAATATTTTGTCAGTAAAATACAATTATTAACTTTTTCCATATAAAATGGCATTTTTAATAATTAAAAATAAACTAATTTTTGAGTTTGACAACAAACACACTGCAAAACACGTTAATGTAAATTATATGACTAACATCATAGAATAGCATAGTTTTAATAGGGGCACAGTGTTACAACATGTCTTCTTCAGTGTCTTAGAAATCTAAACTGCTAAATAATGGATTGGAAATTAATTATAGTAAAAAAAAATTTGAATTTTGGTGCAATTATTTTCTCTATAGAGTGTTGCAAGTTGTAAATACATTAAGTTTTGTCATGCTGGCATGTATGTGGAAACTTTTAAACCATGTGCGTTAAAATAGCCCTGTGTTAGTTTGTGCCCCGTTCATCCCTATTTCTGAAAACATTTGATGGCAAGTTGCAATATAAATTAATCACAACATTCAACAATGAAACATCTCTAAATAATGGCTCTTGTCCAGTGCAACACTGTATATCTGACCTCTCATCCTAGAAATCGGCTTCATACTTCCAACATTGCACTCTCACCACTCAAATACACTAATAGGTATACAGTAATTTCAAACCATTATTTCAGGTCCATGTGTTTATTTGTTAACTATATTATATACTGAACATATCAGCTGCTCATTATATCAAAATAAACACCTTCAGAATGATACCACTTTGTGTCATGGCTCATGACCACATTACTTCATTAATTTTCAATAATCAATCATCAATATCTTACTTAATAATCAATGTTTGAAATTCCACTAGTATATTTTTATGGCTCATTTATTAATTTTGGACCATGCACATGCAAAAAAAAAACAACAACAAATAATTTTCTCCAGAGTCTATAATATGAAATCAAATAATGTGAAGCATGATGACAAAATGGAAATTGAAAAGAAAAAGGGGTTGTTTGTTGCAATCTCTCTGTTATGTGACTGTTGAATTCCTTGATTTGTAAATTCCACTTTATGTCATTCCAATTCAACCTCCTATGGGTTGTGGCCAATTTTCTCAAGAACTGAAATGTAGTCAGTTCTTCTTAAATCAAAATGTTGCCCAACACTATGGAAATACTGTTTATTATGCGTCATATAGAGATTCTTCCCTGTACTCTTCAATAGATGTTTAACTGTTTAACCCTTAATCGTCTCTTAAAGGAACACTCCACTTTTTTTGAAAATAGGCTCATTTTACAACTCCCCTAGAGTTAAACAGTTGAGTTTTACCGTTTTCGAATCCATTCAGTTTAATGATATTACGCAGCGTCTCTCACAAACGTCTCCATGGTTGCAAGGCACGTTCCCTGTGCAAGCAGGGGCTCACGGGCGCTGCGTAATATCATTGCACTGCTGCAGCCATGGAACGGCAGCAAAGTTCCTTGATTATTACGCCTGAATGAGAGTATAGTTCCTAGCCATATCAGCCTAGAAAAATCACAACTTTTTATTTTCTGTCGGTCTTAATACACGATTTAACTACAGAAGAGTCAAGTTTTAAATAGGAAAAATATCAAAATTCTTTGGTCATTTTTAAGCGCGATGCTAACGGTCTAATCAGATTCAATGAACTATGCTAAGCTATGCTAAAAGTGGTACCGCCAGAACCGGAGATCGGCTGAATGGATTCTAAAACGGTAAAACTCAACTGTTTAACTCTAGGGGAGTTGGAAAATTAGCCTATTTTCAAAAAAAGTGGAGTGTTCCTTTAAGTAGGGTTTACGTTAAAGGTCCTTGGGGTCAGATAGACCTAAACGTTTACCGAGCGATTGCATAAGGAAATATACATTTTTTTATATGATAAACTATATATCATTTTTTAATTTACTTCTCAACTATGCATTTATGCTGTGGTTTTGTGGATATTTGGTAGTTCTTTACCTATTTACTGCACAATTACTTAACTACGCCATAAATTGGCTTATGAAAATGGATTTTTAATGAAAAAAATCCCTTTAATGATGATCTTAACTAAATCTAAATAGTATTTGAACATTGCTCTATGTTTTAGGGAGAGAATACTACCATCTACAGGTTTGTGGAAAAACTTTAGGAATTATAGTTAAAGAAAGAAAGTGCAATGACCACATATATCCAATAGAGGTCAATAGGGGCTCATTTAATTTTCACTTCATTTTTCTTGATGCTTCAACTTCTCACAACTTTATGACATATATTTTGTGAATCTATATTTAAACATTCTAAAATACATTCACAATCTTTATATTTTTGTATTTTATTTTTGTTGTCTGATATATTTTGAATGGTTTGCTTTTGCAAATTATTATACCCTTAGCTGCCTTTCATCTTTCTTTTATCTGCCCTTTTCCCTCTCTTTCTCTGTGTGCGTGTTTTTGTTTGTGTGTGTGTGGTGTGATGTACAGTTCAGTCCAAAAGTTTGGAACCACTAAGAATTTTAATGTTTTTAAAAGAAGTTTCGTCTGCTCACCAAGGCTACATTTATTTAATTAAAAATACAGTAAAAAACAGTAATATTCTGAAATATTATTACAATTTGAAATAACTGTGTATACAAAGCTTCTGTAGCATTATACACTACCGTTCAAAAGTTTGGGGTCAGTAAGAATTTTTATTTTTATTTTTTTGAAAAGAAATTAAAGAAATGAATACTTTTTTTCAGTAAGGATGCATTAAATCAATCAAAAGTGGCAGTAAAGACATTTATAATGTTACAAAAGATTATATTTCAGATTAACACTGTTCTTTTGAACTTTCTATTCATCAAATAATCCTGAAAAAAAATATTGTACACAAATATTTTGTACAATTGTACACATTAAATGTTTCTTGAGCAGCAAATCAGCATATTAGAATGATTTCTGAAGGATCATGTGACACTGAAGACTGGAGTAATGATGC
This sequence comes from Chanodichthys erythropterus, assembly GCF_024489055.1. NCBI lineage: Eukaryota > Metazoa > Chordata > Actinopteri > Cypriniformes > Xenocyprididae > Chanodichthys > Chanodichthys erythropterus. Next base: position 31,643,841 of record NC_090227.1, read on the forward strand.
TGAAAATTCAGCTTTGCATCACAGGAATAAATTACTTTGTCAAATATATTTAAATAGTACACAGTTATTTTAAATTGTAATAATATTTCACAATATTACTGTTTTTACTGTATTTTTAATTAAATAAATGTAGCCTTGGTGAGCAGATGAAACTACTTTTAAAAACATTAAAAATCTTAGTGGTTCCAAACTTTTGGACTGTACTGTATGTCTACCCCTTCACAGTGTTGTGCATTTATGTCTGATTTTATTTGCCAAAATCTAAAAAATGCCTCAGACACCTGCATGTGTGTGTGTGTTTGTGTGTGTGTGTGTGTGTGTGTGATAGAAAGTTTGTTCCACTTTGTTGTTATGTTCTAGGATCAGACCTTTATTTAAATGTAGAAATTTTCAGATTTATACTGGATTTTTTTTTTGACATTATATATATATATATATATATATATATATATATATATATATATATATATATATATATATATATATATATATATATATAATTTTTTACATTTTCCCATTCATTTTCAATTTGGGCTCAATCTAACCCCAAGGACCTTTAACGGAATTTTTTTTTTTTTTTACACACCTTTAGAACAACCAAATCAAGCCCAGTTTAGATAGATTATTTAGGAAAAGTCAGTCTCATGCCCCTGAGATGAAGGGAACCCTTTTTAAAAATGAAGGAATCTTTCAATGGGGTGAGCTAGGTAGTGAAAAGACTAAACTGCGGATTGAATGTAAACAGGTATTTTAATTATTTTTACAAATTAAACTAGCAGTTCTTATTGGCTGTTGATCTGCAGCAGCTGTCCTGGGGATGGTTTCCCGCCCTTATTCATAAAATGACGTATTTCCTGTATTGTCACGTAGCTTGTAATGTTTTGCGGGAACAGACTTGTTCAGAGTCAAATATGACGTTCAATTTTCAATATATAATATAGATATATATGTAATACCCCGCCTGTTATTTTGTTGCGAGGTATCATCAATCCGCTGCTGTTCGTGTTCACTGTCTTCCCTCCTTCCTCAGTCGGGTAAACAAATAAGGCAAGTAACTAATTATTTAGTTTTATGCTTCATATACTAGATGCATTAAACGTTTAAAAAGCATATCCCAAGTTATTAGCCAAAAATCAGTTATTCTAGTTTTCTGTGGCCGTCAAATTGTATGTTTTAAACCTGAGCAATGGGTAGTTTTGATATGAGGTCAGCGTTTCGTATATTTATATACATATATTTACTTGGCTGCACTGTAAATGCGTTGCCTGTCAGAGAATCAGATACAATATTCACTTGCAACTCTGTGTAGTGAGTGAATGAATGAATGTGCAGCTTATTGCTTAACCAAGCAACATGGGTGATTGCTATCTTATATTGTTACTTTATATAAAGAACGCGATTGTGATTGAAGTGATTTTTGCATGTTCTGCTTGTGTATTCTATCTATCTATCTATCTATCTATCTATCTATCTATCTATCTATCTATCTATCTATCTATCTATCTATCTATCTATCTATCTATCTATCTATCTATCTATCTATCTATCTATCTATCTATCTATCTATCTATCTATCTATCATTGCTTTATTGGCATGACTGTAAATAATACAATATTGCCAAAGCATATATACATAAAACAATAATAAAAACATCTGTATAATAGAAGAAAATATGATCAAATATTGTAACACTGTCAAATATTATAACTGTCTATCTATCTATCTATCTATCTATCTATCTATCTATCTATCTATCTATCTATCTATCTATCTATCTATCTATCTATCTATCTATCTATCTATCTATCTATCTATCTATCAAATCGATTTTGTTTGCCCTTAACCCTGTTCCAGACTTAAAATATGAAAATCATAATAAAAATATTAGTTTACTTTTGTCTAGTTTAAATGGCAATACCTATTGTATGAAATGTGGCCCCAGTTGTTTCTCTATGGTTGAAGAAACGCCCAATAAACTAGTGATTTCTGTCTTTTTGATATCACTAGCATTTGCTTTGCATTAATCTGTATCCCCTAACTCAGAAGTGCCCAATCCTGCTCCTGGAGATCTACCTTCCTGCAAAGTTCAGCTCCAACCCTGATCAAACGCAACTGAACCAGCTTATTAAGATCTTCAGGAGCACTTGATAATTACAGACCGGTGTGTTGGATCTGAACTCTAAAGGTAGGCAGATGTCCAGGAAAAAGATTGGGCACCTCTGCTCTAACTGCTTCTAAATGTTAAGAGGATCTTTTCGTCGACTGAGAAACCAAAGACTGTTACTGAGTTTTTGTAATGAGCGCATGCGTAAGAACAACCCCCCTCCTTCGAAGGAACGCCTCCCAAAACTCGTAAACACGAGTATTGGAACACGAGTGTTTACCATCGGCATTCGCTGTGTCGGGTTAGTGGATTCATTATGTCGGACTCACCGCAGGTAACTCATAATCTGCAGTTGTTACTCCTGTCTCTGGACAAAAACATTGCATGCGGTGCCTGTGGAGTGTGGAAAGTTACTGGAGCGCGCAGCCGCGCTCGTCTCTCACAAGGAACGTCACGGCAGTGATTGACAAGCCGGAGGGCCAATCGTTTACGCGATGATTGCATAAACGATTGGCTGATGTTTTTAAGGCCCTACCTCGTGCAAAGATGATGTATATTAATATCATTCATTCCTTTCAGTGCACCTAATAAATAGTCTTTTATCAGTTAGTAAAGACAGTTTCAAGTAATATCGCAAAAATGTATAAAAAACCCATCCTATTTAGCACCTAGTAGCCTAGAAGTATCTCTTCCCAAATAGCCAAGAGATACTTTGAAAAGTTTGGTTCCAATATTACACCCTGCTCCTTCATTTTGCTGTACTTTGGCCACTGAGTGGCAGCATTTAATAACATTAGACCTTCTGGACAGTGTGCTGATAGTTATTGGTATTAGTTTGTGATGGCTTTCTGCACTGTAACCTGAATTTAATTGAATGTGGTGAGATTAAAAAAAGACCATGTCTCAAAATGATAGCAAGAAAATGTCAGCTGGAGGACTGCACGTTTAATCATGCATTTGTAAATGACTCTCATGAGGGTCTGTTTGTTTAATTAAAAAGAACTGGCTCAAGTTATGGAGTTGAATCAATCTGTCTGACAAACCCTTTATCAAATGAGCTCATTGAATAATAGTCATTACTTGATCAACACACTAAACAAATGGAAGGACATGTAATTTGGGTGAAACTTAAATCAGTTTTATTACTGACTGGCTGTATGAACTACTTAAATGTATTTGCAATTATAAATATTTTTTTTTCTGATATCATAATAAAAGAAATGTACTGTCTGTATGTAGACTACCGTTCAAAAGTGAGCAGTCACTTTTGCTGTCCAGGGTTGTATTTGATTAAAAATACAGTAATTACAGATTTTCAGCATCCGTTACTAATATTTTTGTGGGTGATACGGTGATACTTTTTTGGATGAATAGAAAGTTCAAAAGAAAAACATTTATTTGAAATGAACCATTTTGTAACAATGTAAGAGACTTTACTGTCACTTAATCAATTTAGTGTAACCTTGTTTAATAAAATTCAATTCTTACAAAAAAAAAAAATGACAATCATGGAGACTGTAACAGTGTCTCCTCAATAGGGGGCAGCAGACATTAAAAAACTAGCTGTGCGCAAGAGTATCCACTGTATTTTTCAACAAGGAAGTAAGGAGTTTTTTGTGAATGTGCGAGACTTCTAAATTAATAAGCCGCTATAGGAAAATAACAAGAATATATCAAAGTCTAGTGAAACTGTTTGTACTACAAACCAGTGTGTTTATAATTAAGAAAAAACATTAAAATAATATAGTAAGAAATACCAGAGAAATATCTGACTACTAAAACAGATCTCAAACAAGGTCCCCTTGGATTATAAGTAGAATAAATAAGGAGCATAACATTCCATACTAAACTAATTTTCCATCTTAGTCTGTTTTAGCTGCTTATTGACAAACAGCTCAACTAATTAAGCTCAATTTGTCAGCAGTGAGAGGCCAGAGATGTGTGCTAATATCAGCACAATGACTCTGTGCTGTCTTACTAACTCTGAGTCTGACAGCCAGCTCATTCCTGCCCTGACTGCCCGTTGCTAACCTCTTCTCCATGGTTTCAGTCACACCACTGGTTGTTGGTTTTTGACTCTTCTTTGTTGAGAAGCCCCTGTGCCTATGATTAGTGAAGGCGGCAGATTCATAGTTTTACATGTTGTTTGACTAGATGTTACCTTATTCTTTGAAATTTGCCAAAAATAGAATGTTTGTTTTTGTTTTTTGTCTCAAGTGCACATTAAATAACAGGAACATATACATGGGCATAGTGCACTAACCAAAATGTATCATGTAATTTTTCATGTTTTTTAGGGGAACCCAGTAAAAACTAGGCTAAGGTACATGAAAATCATTCAATAGTATAGTGGGGCTTTTCTTGTTGTTTTTTTGTGGGGTGGGGGGTGTTGTTAGGAGACTCAGCAACAGTGTTGCCTAGTCTTTGGTTTTCCCGTGGAATTGGGCTACTTTTACTCTGCTGCTTGCGAGTTGTTTTTCTAGTCCGTGGGTTGAAGTAACCACAGGATATTTGTGCAGACCCGGCAACTCTGCTCAGCAACGCAAAAGCAGATGAAAGTGACGTGACATCTAGCCAGGTGTGGTTTCCCGTTATCAGAATTTGTGTCCTGCATTTCACCCATCCAAAGTGAGCACACACAGCAGTGAGAATTGAACGCGCACACATACCCAGAGCAGTGGGCAGCTGTTTTTGCTGCAGCGTCCGGGGAGTGATTGGGGGTTACCCACAACCTTCGGTTTACAAGTCTGTATCTCTATAAAGACACCTGTGGCCTAATGGTTAGTTTTTTTTTTTTTTTTTTTTAACCCAGCCAATCATAATCAAGGACCAAAACTATCTGTTTTATAATAAGTATTTTAATTTAACAATATACTTATTTTTCTACACATCAAAATATTATTACTATTCTTATTATTAATAATAATAATAATAATAATAAGTAATGGCTATAGCATATACAATCATATTAATATAAACATTTTTAATAATTATTAATTTTATTTTTTATAATTGTATTAATTTAGATATTTAATAATTTATCAAATGTTTTTATTAGCTTTTGATCAAAACAAAAACATTATATTAGTACTACTTATTATTATTGCTATTAAATATAGCTATTATAATAAATCATCATCATGTCTGAAAGTCATTAATTAATTTTTATATTCTTTCAGATCACACCGAATACTTTGTCAGGTTTAAAATAATCTTTTTATACTGCATTTATATTGTTTGAATGTCTGAAAGAAAAATAACCAGTGTTTATTTTTATAATATCAGTTATGATAATGGTTATTGGTTGTAACGTTAAAACAAAGAGCAATGCAGTGAGACAAATACTCTGAGCAACATCCACATCACAAAAAAAAAAAAAAGTGGAAGGAACATTTTTGTCTCGCAATCAAGTCAGATAATTTGTCCTTTAATCACATTCGATCTTTGAAATGAATGTTTCATGAGCGTCTCCTGGTATTCCCCCTTGCCTGATGCTTGCTGTTTGTTTATGGAATAATCCCCCCCCCTCAGGATTCCCACTTCAGGACAAGTTTTTCATGCGTTTTGCGTCCGTGATTGTGACAGAACAGAGAAACGCATTGTGCTGTAGATTTCTCCATGCCGTCTGTGCGAGTCTTAATAAGCTAGGCTGTGAAATATTGGACGTGCGCAGCAGTGTCTCTGTGGTTAGCTGGGAGACAAAGGCAGTGACCTCCCATCCCCTGTAGTTTTTAATAGTTCTGCGGGAGTAGCCATTACACATTGGAAGCGGGAGAGGGGAATCTCATAAGGACACTTGCCTTGTTGTGCTTTAAAAGATTAAATAGCCAACAAATGACTATTTCAACTTCATCTGCAGCTAGCTTTGTCCCTTAAGACACCGGTGAGTTGAATTGAGTCATAGCCAGTTATAGTGGGTCTTGTTTTGGGGGTTGCCAGATTTTGTTCACCCTCGTCTACATCCAGCGGCCCCTGGTAGTTTATCACTCTGAACACTGTCCCATTGTCACTGTGAATGTGATAACTATGCCCCTTTCGGCTGTGATAAGGTTGGGTCGTTGAAAGGCCTGTCTTATCGCATTTGTCTTCTGTGACGCAGGCCTTGTTTTATTGGATGTATCTCTTTGTATCCACTCCTTACCTTTTATTTTCTTTCCCTCCATTTCTGTCTGTCCCTGTCGCTGTCTGTCATTCATTCTTAGAAGATGTCAAAGGCTTGAGAAATGCCCTCTCACGGCTCCAGGCTTCTTCCTCACCTCTCGCTTCCCACAAACTCTCTTTATTGGATTCTACCTCTGCATCATCTGTCTCCATTCACTTTTTTTTTTTTTTGGGGTCTAAATGGCCTCCTCCTTTCTCCTCCAGCTGGGTTTGTTGACACACAGTCAATCCTGGACACTTTCAAGCCCCCCATCTCTTGTACCCATTCCCCTTCCCCGAGCTGTAAAGCTGCCACAGCTGTGGGCTGTTGAACGAAAGTGGAGGGGGACATTAAATATATTACAACCATTAGCTTTGTTGGGACTTGACAGTTTTAATACGTTAAAGCTTTACGCCAGCCAAAGGCAGGACACAGCAGAGCTCTGCTATGATTTTAATTACTTTAAATATTGTGATGGGTGGATTAAGCAAAGTAAAAGGCAACCAGCAATTCTTGTCATCTCTTTAAAAAAAAATATATATATATATAACAACTTTTTCCTATTATTTACCCCCTAATCAGTTTTATTAAAACAGATTTAATTTTTTTTTTTTTTTTTTGTATCTATTAAACTCTGTATCAACATTATTTTTTTCCCTAGTACAGTTACGTGATCCTTCAGAAGTCATTCTTATGCGGGGTCAATACTTAATGTATGTGAAAAATCTGTGCAGTTTTAGCTTTAACACTATTGCAGTCTTGCAAGAACTGATATTTCTTTCTGAAAATCTCTTTACTTTTTGAAAAGAAAATGTACACCAATAAACTTACAAATTAAATGTCTCTTTCCAGGTGTCAACATGAGCAAGGCGAAGTCGAGTAGGGACAGAAGGATTGCTCTGCCCGGTGTCACCAGGGTGACTCGCAGTTCAATCAACCCTCAGGACTCTCAGCGCACTAAACCTACAGATTCAGGCCTTGTCAATGATCTCAGCCTAATGAGCGTGAATGAACAGCAGGCCTTGTTAGCACGGTGAGATGCCACATCCTTATAAACAATCCGCTTTTGTAAAACATACACTACTGGCCAAAAGTGATGTCTGGAGGGGATATCTTTTTATTTTATTTATTTATTTATTTTTAATTCAATTAAATGATCAAAATATGATACATTTTATATTTAAATAAGGAAAATTAAAACATTAAACTTGGTTAATGCATTCATCTGACAAAATTTGTTGGTTTTCCCTTGTTTTTGCATGCATTTTTGTTAGAATTTCTTTGAGAGCCAGGCCAAAAATTGTCCACACAATTTGGTATGTTTCATTGCATCATAAATGAAACAATTGACTCAACACAAGTATGTAATATGAATACAAAATTAACATTTTTAATATTTAAATAAAGGGTGAAAATTTTCTTTGGCCAGACATCACATTTGGCCACTACAGTAGGTTCATGAAATCTAGTTTAAAACAAGGCAGCATTATTAGCAGAAAACATGAATGCAAAATGTAATTGCTCTTATGAATTTTCACAAAAGGAGCTATATATTATTCTAGAAATATAGCTATAAATATTCTGATTGACTGTTTAATCACAGTTGTCACTGTAAAAAATTGTATTAATTGAAAGAAATCTGTAATAAATTATAATATTAGATGGGAAAATGTAGTCACTATGAAATCAATTGACCTATTGATGAATATTCCAGCATTTATTATAAATGATTTATCCTTTTTTTTTTTTTTTTCCCTTCAAGTGCCCTTATAATATTTAATCGCAATAACTACCCCCTCCCTCTTGCAGCAAAATCCCTTTTCTTCTCTGATGGCGTGTTTACTGGCGTAAGGGCGGGACATCCTGTCACTCACATGAGATCGAGCAATCGCAAACCACAACAATCCAATCATCCGATCAATTCCCAATGGGCAAAACCATTTTTTGTGCCCCCCTTGTTTCGCTTGGAATAGTGAAGAACAGACCATCGCAACTTCCGTTTCATGCTGACTTAAAAAAAATTATAACTTATTTTTCTAGACATATTTTTCCTTCTTTTTAGGGAAGGGAAGTCCTACCCGAGTCCCAGCACCAAATCTGTTCTCTCCTCATCCTCGGGCACCTCTATGCCTCGTGAAGCTTTGGGAACTATCGGCAGGCTGATGAAGCTCGGACGGGTGCGAAACATTGTGGTGGTTGCAGGAGCAGGTATCAGCACAGCCAGCGGTATACCAGACTTCAGGTGGATACTCACTCAAAACCTTTAAACTACTTCTGAATCATCATGTCACTCATCTAACAATTGTCTCTATATCAGGACACCAGGGACGGGACTTTATGCAAACCTTGCGAAGTATGACATCCCTTACCCAGAGGCCATCTTTAACATTGACTACTTCTCTGACAACCCTCATCCCTTCTTCTCATTGGCTAAAGAGCTGTACCCTGGACACCACCGTCCAAACTACGTTCACTATTTCATCCGTATGCTGCATCAGAAGGGCCTGTTACTCCGCATGTACACTCAGAACATCGATGGACTTGAAAAGCGTGAGATTAAAATTCAAAACTCTCTTAAAGGCACAGTCCACTCAAAAATGAAAATTGTCATTAGGGCTGGGCGATATATCGCATGTGATTGTCACGCGCATTTCGTCAGTAAAGCCGGTTCCCTGATTACCGCGAAATCACCATCACCTGCTTTCAAATGGAGCAGCATTTAATAGACAGAGCCGTAGATCACTGACAAGCTACACAATATCGCATTCATTATCGAAGGCGATTCATCTGCGATAATAAACGCGATATTGCGTAGCTTATCAGTGAACTACGGCTCTGTCTATTCAGTAATCAGGGAACCGGCTTTACTGACGAAATGCGCGTGACAATTGCATGCGATATATCGCCCAGCCCTAATTGTCATTTACTCGCACTTAAATGCGAGTAAATACAGGTTTGGAACAACTTTTCTTTTGCTGAACACACAAGAAATATTTTGAAGAATATGGGTAACCAAACAGTTGATGGGGCATTGATTTTGAAAAAAAAAAAAAAAAAAAACTATGGAAGTCAATGGGGCCCATCAGGTGTTTGGTTTGTGACATTCTTTAAAATGTCAACAACTTGAGGGTGAGTAAATGACAATCTTCATTTTAAGGTGAACTATCCCTTTAAACATCATTATTGAAAGTGTTATTGCAGTGTTATATTCTAAACCCTGTCTTTAGTGTGTGGTATCCCAGATGACAAACTCGTGGAGGCTCATGGGAGTTTCGCCACTGCTGCTTGTCACCTCTGCTATACGCCATATCCTGCAGAGGAAGCCAAGGTAATCAGTTTTGTAATTTAGACAACTCATAGAATGCACACCTTTTTTAGCACACTACATAATCTTCCATTCTTTTTTTTCAGCAAGCTATAATGAACGGCAACGTGCCCATCTGTACTTTTTGTGCCGGGGCAGTCAAACCTAATGTTGTATTTTTTGGAGAGGATCTACCAGAAAAGTACTTTCAACATGCTGAAGATTTCCCAAAAGCTGACCTTCTCATGATCATGGGCACTTCTTTAAAGGTGGGTTTAAAACTATAATAATAATAATAATAATAATAATAATAATAATAATAATAATAATATTATTTATTAAACCTGAGATAAATCTATTTATGCAAGTGTAGTTGACTCTATATACAGTACAGTCCAAAAGTTTGGAACCACTAAGATTTTGAATGTTTTTAAAAGAAGTTTTGTCTGCTCACCAAGGCTACATTTATTTAATAAAAAATACAGTAAAAAAAACAGTAATATTGTGAAATATTATTACAATTTAAAATAACTGTGTACTATTTAAATATATTTGACAAAGTAATTTATTCCTGTGATGCAAAGCTGAATTTTCAGCATCATTACTCCAGTCTTCAGTGTCACATGATCCTTCAGAAATCATTCTAATATGCTGATCTGCTGCTCAAGAAACATTTAATGTGTACAATTGTACAAAATATTTGTGTACAATATTTTTTTTCAGGATTATTTGATGAATAGAAAGTTCAAAAGAACAGTGTTTATCTGAAATCTGATCTTTTGTAACATTATAAATGTCTTTACTGCCACTTTTGATTGATTTAATTCATCCTTGCTGAATAAAAGTATTCATTTCTTTAATTTCTTTTCAAAAAAATAAAAATAAATTCTTACTGACCCCAAACTTTTGAACGGTAGTGTATAATGCTACAGAAGCTTTGTATTTCAGATAAATGCTGTTCTTTTGAACTTTCTATTCATCAAGGAATCCTGAAAAAAAAAAAGTACACAACTGTTTTCAACATTGAAAATAATCATAAATGTTTCTTGAGCAGCAAATCAGCATATTAGAATGATTTTTGAAGGATCATGTGACACTGAAGACTGGAGTAACGATACTGAAAATTCAGCTTTGCATCACAGGAATAAATTACTTTGTCAAATATATTTAAATAGTACACAGTTATTTTAAATTGTAATAATATTTCACAATATTACTGTTTTTACTGTATTTTTAATTAAATAAATGTTCCAAACTTTTGGACTGTACTGTGTGTATATAATATAATATAATATAATATATAATATAATATAATATAATATAATATAATATAATATAATATAATATAATATAATAATTTATTCCTGTGATGGCAGAGCTGAATTTTCAGCATCATTACTCTGGACTTTAGTGTCACATGATCCTTCAGAAATCATTCTAATATGCTGATTTGCTGCTCAGGAAACATTTATCAGTGTTCAACTGTTATGCTGCTTAATATTTTTGTGGAAACTAAAGCATTTTGTTTTTCAGGATTGTTTGATGAATAGAAAGTTCAAAAGTCTTTTCCTTTATAAATTTAATGTATTCTTATTGAAGAATTTCTTTGTGTAATATATTATAAAATCTATAATTATTACATTTTCATCTGCTTTGTGACAGATCGAGCCCTTCGCTAGCCTGATTAACACCGTAAAGTCTACAGTGCCTCGTCTGCTGCTCAACCGTGATCCGGTTGGGCCTTTTGAACGGAGGCCCCTGAGGAGGGGCGACTACATGGAGCTGGGAGATCTCTCAGATTCTGTCCGAAAACTCGCAGAGATCCTGGGGTGGCATACTGAGATCCAAGACCTGATGAACAGCCATGAAAATGGTCTTTGTTCTTATACTGACCCCAGCAGTAGCAGCGGTGAGAACAGTGACTCCTCGGAGACCGACAGCATGCATTAATAACATCCACAGAGATGCTCTGTATGTTTAAAATATCCTGGGGTATTGAATGGAGACCTGAGATTTGTTTATCTAACTCAATACATCTGAATGTTTTATGTCAGTGTTCTCACCAGTATTTACAGCCAGTTTTACTGTATTTGTAGCTGTGTCTTTTTTTCCTGACCAGATGAACACCAGCCATATTTATTCAGACAGTGAAACTTGGCCATGTTTCTGGTGGGTGTAGACTCATTATTTTAAACCCAGCAAAATCAGTGTCTGCTGCTCATTTTGACTGAAAACCCACATCAGAATATCTTGAAAAATCTGGCTCTTGTACTATGAAAAGACCATAATGTATACGCAGAGAACTTTAGTGGATTTAGCTAGTTAGTTCACCCAAAAAATGAAAATTCTGTCATTAATTACTCACCCTCATGTCGTTCCAAACCAGCAAGACCTTCATGTTCAGGACACAAATTAAAATATTTTTGATAAAAATCCAATGGCTCAGAGAGGCCTCCGCCAGCAAAGTCCCTGAACCTCTCAAGATCCAGAAATCTACTAAAGACGTTGTTAAAACAGTCAACGTGACTACAGTGGTTCTACTGCACTCACAAAAGCACCACGACGCATGTGCGGGAAGATGCCGGCGTTCTGACATGCTTGCGAACACAGTGCTGCGCTTCCGGGTCATATCTCAGAATGCCGGCTCTACGTCATCTTCCTGCGCATGCCTCATGGTGCTTTCATGAGTGCATGTTAGAGGCCCAGGTGAAAGAGAAGAGCTTGTTGGAAAAAAAAAAAAATATATATTGATTTGTATTCTGAAGATGAACGAAGAACTTGGGGGTTTGGAACGACAATGACAATGTAATTAATGACAGAATTTTTGTTTTTGGGTGAACTAACCTTTTAAATGACAAATTTTATCAGGCCCTGTTACTGAAAAAAAACTACAGGCATGGCACTTATGATTATTTTATTAATTTAGTATGGCTAATTATCTCTGCACAAGCCAAGAATGTATTATGTCAAGGTTCCTTTAGCATTTCCACAAAGTGTATTTGAGATTTTAATCTTTTTGTTTGGAATAGTTGGTGGTATATTTTGGTGCAGAAAGGAGTTAATGTTTAAAGGATTGGGAATAATGTACATTTGTGTGTATATATAAATGTGTCTATATGTCCATGTAGGTTATTTTGTAGTCAGCGAGTCCTGGTTTGGCCTCAGTGAGCGAACTGTGCAAAATTATCATGGGAGGCGTGACCTCCCAAGTGTGCAGTGCCCCCACTGTGTGTTTTCACAGGCACTGCAGCCTCCAAGCAGGAGCTCCAACCCCCCCAAAACTCTAATAAATGTCTTTGGTCGGCAACAAAGAACCCCAATATCCTGCTGCTGTGTTTGTGAATGTATGTGTGAGGTTCTTGTATGAGAACGGCTATGAGCGCAATTTCATTTTGCACAGGATCAGTGAAGTCGCTGGTAATTACCACACTGTTGTGATCGTATCTGTTCATGTCCCTCAGGGATTTTGATAGGAGTTTGGCATGTTTTGGGAAATGTGGACAAAAAGCCAGAATGCCTATTTAATGTTTCAATCCATCTTTTTTTAATTTTTTTTATTCATTTGTGCAGTTTGTCAAGTTTGGTTAAAGCCTGTTAACCAGCTATTTTTGTGTTTCTGATTCATGCAACGGTTGCATTTTGTTGGCCTCTCCAGTTAAATATATGATTGTCAGTAGTTTCATCTTGCATTTTTTTTAAACTTAACATTCTTGCTATTTGTACTTTGAATATTAAAATGCTTGTTTTCTGTTCTGTACATTTGTACTTTTATTACCCTGTTAATAGAAATTGCATATTATAGTATTTAATAAATATTCATCTTTGTCTCTTCACCTTCTGAGCTTTTTGTACATGGCACCAGCTAAAAAATATTAAATGCTCAACAGATCTGAGTGTAATGTAAACAATCCCAACACTGAAATTTGGATACAAAGGGTCTTACCAAGGAAGCAAGTCATATTCAATATCTTTAAGCAATCACTTGATCATATTGTTTAATAAAATGTTATTTTTATGTAATATAATCTTGCAGCATTAGATCTAGATTGTTTTAAATTAGCATTTACATTTTGAAGAACAATTAGAAATGTTTCTGCATGCAATAATTGAGACTTGCAGCTTTGTATTTTATTACAAATGATTGTCTGAAATGGAAAAACAAGCTAAATTCAAAAGTTGAGGGAAAATTAGCGTTTTATAAATTTTTACAAAGCCCATTTACTTTGCTGACTTTTATTATAGTGGTTATAGAAGATGAGTATTTAGAAAATCTGAATTTAATTACATGCTTTGTCTTGCGTAGAAAACCGAACATTAGAAAAAGGATAAAAGAAAAAAGATCACACAAACATTAAAAGAAAAAAAAGGAAAAAAAATACATAATATATAGAAAATTGTGTAGTTAAAAATATAACATTAGAAAAGACAATTGTTTGAAACTCAAGGCTTAAGTGGTAGACACAAAAAAATGCATTTTTAAAAACAATCAAGTGCACAACAAATAAGTCATTTAAATGATCTCATGGCTTGTCTTGGCATATAACATTTCAAAAACCATTCAAGTATTTTGAAACATCATAAAACAGGTTTCTCCAATCTGTGGATCAGCAACAGCCACAGACTAATAATAAATACAGCTTTTAAATATTGATTTGTAAGAGTAAGTGATGAAGCCTTTACATGTCATTATTGAAGTGCATTTACTTTTTCACAAATAGCGTCAAAGACGTGTGAATAAGTTGTGTAACTTCCTACTTAACAGCTCCACCTGATAGTCACTGTGATCACATTTGATGTCTGATCATAACCAGATATCCATTTAAACATTTCTGGTTCTGCTCTCTCTGCTCAATATGTACTTTACCATATATGCCCCAATTAGAAAGACATGCCCCTCGTGCAACAAAAGTAACTGAAGTATCCCCTTGTGCAAGGGACAGTTTGTAAGACTGTGACGGTTAGCCGTCAGCAGCGGTGCCTGAAGGGTTTCAGTGAATTCCAGTTTCTCCTGCTAGTCTGAGTCCGAGTCACTGCTGGGTGTTGGGCTGCACTCATGGATAGCTTGTCCTAGGGGCGCTAGTGTGCCATCCTTCCTCACTCCCATTGGTCTTATCAGTTCTTTTCTGTTGAGAAAGCAAAACAAAGCTCAGTACTTTTGCATGTTGTGTGCTACTTCGGCTTTGCATGATCACGTCACATGCAAATAAGCGTACTGGGAGATACAACCAGCTGGAATGACCAATTTCAGTGGAAACTTTTATTACATTATGTCTAGATTTTCTTTGTACAAAAATGAAAGTGCGCAAAACGGAACAGCAATCTATGATGATCTACACACACATATACATGTCTGTTCCATCATTCTGCAGTCTAACACTAATCAATTTGAGGTGACAAAGAACTTCTGGTCATGAAAGTCATTAAATGGTCATTAAAAGATGCTGGCAAAATGAGTTGCATTTTCAAAAATATTCAACAATTTATTGTTATTCTCACATTCTCTATTAAAAAAAAACCTTCAAAATGATGTATGGTTTGTTGGAATCTGACAAAAAAAAAATGACAACTACACCTGTTTGAAGTTGATAGAGTCAGCAAACTCTAAGCAAAGTTAAAGTTTTCTGAAGGTTTTAAAACAAAATCACCTAGCAACCATACCTTAAAATCCATGGTAATACCACCAAATTTGGCACATACCAAGTCAAACCCATATCTATAGGAAATATATATATTTCAACTTTTTTTTTTTCAATGATTCCACATTTGTTTGATTAACATTAATGAAACAGACAGCCTATAGGCTATATTAAGACCTACTCTACCAAACGGATCTAATATAATGTTACACATCAGATGTTTTTTCCCCAAAAGTTAACCAAACATTCATTTAAGACATAACAGATAATGTTTCGTGAATACTCGCCAAGACAGATTTTTTGAAATACTATTGAAATATCAGGATCGTGCACTGTCTGAGTAAGGTCGTTTTGTTTACATCAGCCTGAGTTTGAAAATCACATTTCATTGGTTCAGACTCATGTAATCGAGACTTCGCTATGAATATTCACAAAGTTAAAATGCTGTGATTTAAAACAATACCAAACTTATGCTGATGGAAGTGCCAGTAGTCGAGAAGCGAGCAGAGAAAAACTGCATTTTTCACAGTCAAAGAAAAGGTACTCCTCTCAGAAAACGTACGATGCTATATATATATATATATATATATATATGCTATATATGCTATATATGCTATCTATATATATATATACACACACACTTTTCAGGTTGGGGTTATTACAAATATGATTTTTTTTTTTTTTTTTTTTGTACTTTTATGCAGAAAGGATGCATTAAATTGATCAAAACTGACAGTAAAGACTTTTTTTTTTTTTTTTTTTTAATTGTTACAAAAAAATCTATTTCAAATAAATGCTGTTCTTTTGAACTTTCTTTTCATCAAAGAATCCTGAAAAAGTATCATGGTTTCAAAAAAACAACAAAAAACAACAAAAAAAAAAAGCACAACTCATTTTTGCATATAAAATTATAAAAAGAAATGTTTCTTGAGCACAACATTAACATATTAGAATGATTTCTGAAGGATCATGTGACACTGAAGACTGTAGTAATGATGCTGAAATTCAGCTTTGCCATCACAGAAATACACTACATTTTAAATGGTATTAAAATAGAAAACACTTCTTTTACATTGTAATAATAAATACAAACTCCAGAATCCAGCATCCATCATTTACCCTACATATTTATTGTGCTCACATCACGTCAATTTTGTTTTTCGGGCCACTAATTTGTCACTACAATCCACCTGCTCTTTGAAAGAAACCCTTTGAACTGACCATTGTCGCTGCATTCAGTTCTGTCCTCTAAAGAGGCCTGTTGATGTGTAGAACATCTTTTTTGCCTTTACATCTGGCCACATAAGAGCCCTTGGAATCACAACCCTAACCCCCCCCCAATCCCAGAGCGGCCCTGCACCCCCACCACCTCCTCGGCCCTGCAGTTTAATTACAGGATCAGTGCTCATTCTAATCTCTTCAAAGCCTCGGCAGCTCCTCCACGCTAATCCAATTATATCTGCACTGTGTGTCACCAGCACACCCCGAGATGATTCATCAGAGTATTAGCCAATCAAAGCACAGACAAAAATGATTATTAACAACATTATCCAATAAAAGCTGTCAAAAAGCTCATTTGCATTCATTTATGTCATTTATATACAGATAAACTGGTAACACTTTACAATAAGGTCCCATTAGTTAATGCTTTGATGCAAGCAATACAGTTTATTACAGTATAATTTTAATGTTTAATTTTAATAATGTATTTGATGAAATCACCACTAAGCATAATAAATGCTTTAGAAGTATTTATAGTTAATTAATGCTAATAAATAAAATCTTATTGTATACTGTTACAGATAAACGTGTATAAATTCCTAAATGGTATAACAACTTATATCAAACTAAGTTTTTCAACAAAAAAGCAGGGAAAAAAATTATCTTATCCCTGATTTACAAGCCTGTACTGCACTACTGGCTGCAAAAGAGCACCCTGACGTCAAACGCACGTCATGATGACTGCAAACAAGATATTAAGATGACTAGAAGGAAACAGACATTTCCTCTGCGTCCCTCGAAAACCAGAAGCCAAATTTTATGTTATCCAATCATCAGCATCTGCGCTGATAAGTAGCCTGAGCAATTTAGTGTTTATGTACGTACATCTGTGTGTGTGTGTGTGTGTGTGTGTGTGTGTGTGGATATGGGGTGGAGAGTCAGTACTAATTGGACAGCAAGTCAAGCAGCAGACAGAGGGAGGGACATTCCTCCATGGACATGTTGCGTCTCCCCAGCAGCCGTAGCGGGGAGCACCAGTGCCCTCCCTCTCCCACACAACACCTCCTTCATCCTGATAAAAGGAATAGGAGGAAGAGAGAAGGAACGAGGATTCATTCTCAAAGACAGGAATCTGCCTCTCTAGGGCACACGCTGCTCATTACGACTCAAACGCCCTATAGATGGACAATGACGCGTCCTCTTGTGTTTGCAAACTTATTTAACGTAGCCCGGCAGCTAACGTACATACGCACACCCCTAATTGAGCCAATGTCTCAAACCACTTCACATCTAAGGACAATGTCTGGCACCCTGGCTGAATAAAACAGACGGCGTATGAAAGAGAACCACGTATATATGTATTATGAAACCTCGGTGTATTGTACAAAAGAGCCCGAGTCCGCGACCCCGCTGCGTGCGCCAATTAGCTGGTAATTAATGCAGCGGGGCTGCGGTGGCCGGTCGGTGTGCATTGACTCCTGTTGAATGTGGAAGGCCAGCTGTAAATGAGGCAGAGGATGATGGTGGAGGATTCTTGCCTTAATGAAGCGGTTGGTAAGGAGCGCTGTGGGAGCAACGGCGCTACATCGCTCACCGGTGTCTCGCTAGATTACGCCACCGGTTGTTTAGGAAAAGGTCAACATGAATGCGGCCCTGCACATATCCAGCCTTCAAAGAGGGTGATGAGAAAACAAGCACAATGCTTCTAGCAGATGGAGTCATCTATGAGGGCATTATGAACTGGTTCATGTAAGATGATGAAAAACAGAAAGAGCAATTGACTGGTATTAATGAGCAAGAGGAAAAACATTTGGTTAACATTTTCATTTCTCCTTAATGTTAAAGCTTGATGATAAAATATGTACACTGACCACTGAATAAGTGGAAATGAAAGAACCAGACAATATCTGCATGTCTAAATTGCCACACAAATAAATGGATTATAATTGTCAAATTTGCTGAAAGTATCTTATTTCGTTTAGGTGTTATTGTCATGTATATGTATGAGTTCATAAAAAATGACCCATGCACAACTTTGATTGCATTTTTTTGCCACTATCAAAATTTTGGCATTTGGGCTTCAATATTTAGCCAACGACCAATGTTTCCGAATTTCCTGCGAAGATATTTGTGAATGTTGTTTTAAAGCTAAATTGAAATGTTGCACAAACTATAAGGCGAAACCTAGCATGTTAGGTTATCGTTGGAGTCGGCAAGGATTCAGGAATCTAAGGAAATGACTCCCATTAAAATAAGTCAACCATGCACATAAAAATATTTGATTTCACCACTAGGTGGTGCTGTCTCTAAACTTCTCAGGCTCCTTCAGATCATTGTGCTGATGACCCATACACAGTTTCGTAATGATATACAGCATTTTGCTACAAAATGGCCGATGCCCAAAATGGGTCAAACCGTTCAGAAATTATAAGCAAAAATAGCTATTTTTGCTATTTCCTGACTAGTAGGTGACGATGTGCTGAAACAATATATGCTAAAGTGTTGCGGAGATATAGCCTCACGTCCAATTTGGCATGCTCTTCTTCAAATTTGTTAGCGCGTTATTTGAGAATGGTTGGGTTTATCAAAAAGCTTTTGATAACTTTTTACCAGCATAGTTTTAAGATTATCTGATTTGATTTTCAAGGAATTTGAAAAAGTAGTTTTTTTTTGGCAGGAAAATTTGGCGGGAAAAGTTTAATGATGGAAATTACCTTGATCGAATCGTATTGAGCCAAGGAATCAGAGAAAAAAATAATTTGTTTCTAACACTTATGGTTCCAAAGTTATTAGCGTAAACATAAGTAAAACTTTGGATGTAAAAAGTAAAAATTAAGTAAAAAGTGGTGGTGCTAGTACGGAAGAGGATTAGGGCCAAGCAATAATAAAAAAATAAAACCATCTCGAGATTAAAGTTGTTAAATTTCGAGAAAAAAGTCGAGATAAAATGTTGAGAATAAACTCGTTCAATTACGAGAAAAAAAAACGTTAAATTTCAAGAAAAAAGTCGATAAAATGTTGAGAATCGTCATTAAATTATGAGAACAAATTCAATAAATTATGAGAAAAATGTCGTTACATTTCGAGAAAAAAGTCAAGATAAAATGTTGAGAATAACGTTAAATTATGAGAAAAAAACTCGTGAAATTTCGATAAATTACGAATTTGTTCTCATAATTTAACAAATTTTTTCTCGTAATTTAATGACTTTATTCTCAACATTTTATCTCGACTTTTTTCTCTAAATTTAACGAATTTGTTCTCGTAATTTAACGACTTTTTCTCGTAATTTAATGACTTTATTCTCAACATTTTATCTCGACTTTTTTCTTTAAATTTAACGACATTTTTCTCATAATTCAACAAATTTGTTCTCGTAATTTAACGACTTATTCTCGTAATTTAATGACTTTATTCTCAACATTTTATCTAGACTTTTTTCTCAAAATTTAACGAATTTGTTCTCGTATTTTAATGACTTTTTTCTCGTAATTTAATGACTTTATTTTCATAATTTAATGAGTTTATTCTCAACATTTCATCTCGACTTTTTTCTCGAAATTTAACGAGTTTTTTCTCGAAATTTAACTTTAAAATTTAACTTTAATCTCGAGATGGTTTTATTTTTTTATTATTGCTTGGCCCTAATCCTCTTCCGTACGCTAGAGAGTCTGATCTAGAGACAACAAATTACAACATATGTAGTTAATGCTGCAGTGCCAAATTTCATAACTTTCCCACAAGCGGTTCTATGGGCTGCCATAGACTCCCGAGGGGAAGAAGAAAAATAATAAGAACGTCAACGGATACAATAGGTGCTATCGCACCTTCGGTGCTTGGCCCCTAAATACAACTTTAAAAATATATTAATAATCGTAGTAGTAGTAGTAATTATAATACTACAACTACTTCTACTAATACTAATAATATGTTAATTAGTTTCTTAATATTTCAGAATTGTAACTATTTAATTGCATAAATGTTTAATTGTTACAAAAAACCCACCTTGATAATTCATCAATCATATTGACAAGCTTCTGAGCTTCATATTCCTTTTGTTCCTCTGTCATCTCCTCAAAGGGGTTTGGCATTGGGTGCTCTATGTGACCTGTAATGGGGTTAATGCTAAAAAACACAAGAGAAAAAAACAATAATGTTTGTCACTATAATCTATGAATGCAAAAAGAAATGTAGGAAAGCTGAGGAAAAATATGATACAATACAAAATGATACAATTTCTTAAATATAAGGAAATAAGACCAGCTGTTATGAATACATAAAAATGCACTTACAAAGGTTTGGCTGACTTGTATTCGTCAGTGTCCGAGTCTTCATCAGATGAATACTGGGTCTCTCCTCTGCCTCCGGCCAGCAACCCTCGTGCCATTAACAGCCCCGCAGCATTGCCGTAACCAGTGTACTTCAACAGATTATCCACTGCATCACATGAACAACAGCGGAATATGATGGTCCAAATGAAAAAACAAAAACAAATAACTATCATATTTCAGTAAACGGCATAATGTCCCACAACTGCAAACAACAACGGCATGCTAAGCGAACCAGGAATAAATGTATTGTTTTCTTTTTTTGGTCCAGCCCAAAAGAACCAAGAGTGAACACATCCTTAAGAAACATCAAAAACCAGCAAAACTCTCACCGCTCTCCTTGCAGAGGACAAAAAGGAACTCAGCAGCCCCCTGTTTCACAGCCATGTCTATATGGGTCATGAGACGCACCAGTTTGTTTCGAACGGTGCAGCCGATTTCCGGCCTTTCCTTCACATCCTTCAAGGGAGGCAACACCTGCACAGCAGCAAACAAAGAGAACACATTCAATCAGTGACTAAATATTCACATTAACTGAATATCTAAAGCACTAAAGAAACAGAAGCACAGCAACAGATCTTAGTTTAGAGAGCAGTGAATTACACTGAGCATGGACTCAATCCTGCACCTTGGCCTTGAGGTATCTGCGGATGTCCCTGTGGTATCTAGAGCTCTCTGTCATCAGACTCAGCACAGGTGTCAAGCCTTCTTTATAGTTGGAACCCTGAGTGAATAAAAACACATGAAGCATGAACGAACGCAATAAGGAGTGTTACGTCTGTATAAGTGTATACATTAGCCTATGGTAATGTAGAATGTGATCATGTAACTGTGCACGCTGTTGCTTTGTCTTTCTCTCTTTCTCTCTCTCTCTCGCTCTCTGGTAGCGCCGCTTGATCGGGACCAGGTGTTGCGAGTCAGGTGGAAGGGCGGGAGCGCTTAAAGGCAGCAAACAAGGATGGTGGAGTGAGCCGTGTTGCCGCGTCGTGAAGCTCCACGCGTGGTTTTTTTTTATCCTGTTTCCTGCCCCAGACAACTAAAAGGGTTATTGTGCTGCTGTGTGACCAGCGTTATTGTCAATTTAGTAAGCATCATCTCCTAAAATTGCTGTGTGACGGAGATCACTTACTTAATTTATCACTTAAGAGTTGAGACCTTCTGCTGTTTTTCCTTTGTGTAATCCGTTCTGAAAAAGCGTAGTTTTGTTATTCATTATTTGGTTACGTTTGGGTCGGGGAGTGCCACTTTTACTTTGTGCAATCTAGTTTTCTCCTGTTTACGTTTAGTTAGGGAGCCAGGGTAAATTCTTTGTATTTTATTTGTTGTTTTCTTTGTACAGGTAAGTTAGTATTTTCGAAACCCTTAGTGAGCTCTCCTTTTGTTTGTTGTTTTGGCCTGTAACCCCTCCCGATGAAACTCTGAGAATATTATTGTTTCATACAAAATGATCATAATAAAAAGAACTGTGATTTGAGAAATTTGTGGTTATTGTGAGCTGGGACAGGAGACCAGGAACCGTTGCCCGCTTGGGGTTTTTTTTTACTTTTGTCTCCGGTCCGACCGAGCCCTAGACGGCCGGATCGTGACAATTGGGGGCTCGTCCGCTCGTTTTTTTTTTTTTTTTCTTCTCTCCCGTATGTTAGCAACGTTGCTTGGCTGCTTTGAATTTTCGGTGGGGAAGGAAGTGTAGGATTTAAGATGGAGTTCGATTTAATTAAATTTACTCTTTCGCCCACGCTGGAGGGATTCGACCGCTGCAGAAAAAAAGACTTGATCGTGATAGCTGAGTTTTTTAATATCTTGGTTTCTAAAGAGCAAAGGAAGCATGTCATAAAAGACGAGTTGTATGCCAAGTTAGTCGAAATGGGTATTTTGCCTGAACGTGTAGCAGGAGGTTCCGAGGCGGAAACTGAGGGTGAAATCGCGTCTGATGGTGCAGATTCGGTAAGTGATAGAAAGTCTTCTCAGTTTGTAGATCCGGTGGTGACTGTTCGTCTGAAGGAATTAGATCTTGCGTTAAAAAAACAGGAGCACGAAACGCAAATACTCCGACTGAAAGAGCTAGAATTAAAAACTGATCGGGATGTTAAATTACGTAAACTGGAGTTGGAGGTCCAAAGGCTGCGTAACCAGCCAGTTCCATCACCGCGCGTCAGACCCCCTTCCAGTACTTCTGAGGTTGGGCAACCTGACTTCGATGTAGGTAAGTACATTAAGTTGGTACCTCCTTTTCGTGAAACCGAAGTAGACTCATACTTCGTAGCCTTTGAACGCGTCGCTGCTAAATTAAAATGGCCTAGAGACATGTGGGCATTACTGTTGCAATGTAATCTCGTTGGCAAAGCCCAGGAGGTGTGCGCGGCTTTGCCAGTGGAGGATTCATTGAATTATGACATTGTTAAATTGGCTGTTTTGCGAGCTTACGAATTAGTACCGGAGGCGTATAGGCAAAGGTTTAGGAATTGTTCAAAGACAGCCAAGCAAACGTTCGTGGAGTTTGCGCGTGAAAAGAGAGCACTGTTTGAAAAATGGTGTCTTTCTACCAAAATTACTACGTTTGAGGAATTGCAAGAACTAATTTTGCTCGAAGATTTTAAGAACTCGCTACCGGAAGGTATTGTGGTGCATTTAAATGAGCAAAAAGTTTCCAAATTATCAGATGCTGCAATCCTAGCAGACGAATTTGTGCTCACGCACAAAACCGTATTTTCTCCCATACGCGCGCCTAAATTATTCTCTGCCGCGGATTTAGGGAAGGAAAAAGATAACCATTCTCCCCGGTCTTCTAATGCGTCTAGAAACGCTCCAAAACGGTCCGATCAAAAGAGAGTATGTTTCTATTGTCTTGACCCTGGCCACTTAATTTCAAATTGCAAAGCGTGGCAGCAGAAAGCGAAGTCAAAAGGAGTAGCGCTTACGTCGGTTTCTGAGTGCGTGAATTCAAAATCCGATGATTCACCTTTTAAATCGTTCCTGCAGATGGGAACAATAGCACTTGTTGATGATGCTAATCCTAAGCCGGTCGTAATGTTACGAGACACGGGGTCTGCTCAATCATTGATTCTAGAGGGTACGCTGCCGTTCTCGTCAAAGTCTTATACGGGTACTAACGTGCTCATCCGTGGTGTGGGAATGGGCTGTACTTCAGTGCCGTTGCACACGATTTATCTGGAGTCTGAACTGATTTCTGGTCCTGTCAGCGTTGGTGTTTATTCACAATTGCCAGTGGAAGGTGTGAGTCTGATCTTAGGGAATGATCTGGCTGGAACCAAAGTTTTCCCGTATCCGATTGTCTCAGCAGAGCCTGCTGCTGACGACCAAAATGACCCCCTTGTAAATCTATCCTCTGTTTTTCAGTCATGCGCTGTGACGCGCGCGCAAGAAAAGAAATTCAGAGATGTAGTTGATCTTTCTAGCTCATTCCTGGTTTCGTCGCCGGAGAAAACAGAATGTAAATTGCTTGTTCAGCCGCAACCACACTCAAATGACGCTGAAAATGAAACTTCCTTGAAAGTAGGCCGAGAACAGTTAATTGTTGCGCAAAAACTTGATGTAACATTGAATAAGTGTATTAATGCTGCAGTTGACAAGGCACAGGTTTTAAAATCGACGGTAGGTTATTTTTGGGACGAGGGTGTGCTGATGCGCTGGTGGAAACCGTTAGATTCTGAACTTGATGGGGTTTATCAGATCGTTCTTCCTTCCGGTTATAGAACCCAAATAATGAAGCTGGCCCACGAGCATATTTGTTCGGGACATCTTGGTGTTACGAAAACTTATGACCGTATCGCTAGACACTTTTTCTGGCCCAACATGAAGTCCTCCGTGTCTGCATTTATTCGATCTTGTCACATCTGCCAACTTGCTGGTAAACCTAATCAGGTGATTCCCCAAGCGCCACTGCAACCCATTCCAGTGATGGGAGAGCCTTTTGAAAGACTCATACTCGATTGTGTAGGTCCCTTGCCTAAGGCAAAATCGGGTCATCAATATATTCTCACTATAATGTGTGCAGCTACACGCTACCCAGAAGCCGTGCCCTTGCGTTCTATCACGACGAAGGTGATCGTTAAAGAACTAGTAAAGTTCTGTTCCATGTTCGGTCTGCCAAAAACGATTCAAACGGATCGGGGTACAAATTTCACATCGCATCTGTTCGAACAGCTTGTTAAAGAACTACGAGTTGAACATCAGTTATCAAGCGCCTCACATCCCGAGTCCCAGGGAGCACTCGAGCGTTTTCATCAGACGCTGAAGTCAATGTTGCGCACTTACTGCGTCGAAACTGGTAAAGACTGGGTAGATGGCTTACCCCTGTTAATGTTGGCCATAAGGAGTACAGTACAGGAGTCGTTGGGGTTCAGCCCTGCTGAACTTGTGTTTGGGCATACCGTCCGAGGTCCTTTGAAGCTACTTAGTGAACAGTTCCTTTCTAAAGATCCTCTCCGCATGCCAGTATTTGAGTATGTGAGTACGTTGCGTGAGCATCTCCATAAAGCTTGGGAGATCGCTAAACAGCATCTGTCCGATTCCCAGTCTAAAATGAAAACTAGGTATGATAAAAAGAGTGTCGTTCGCAGTTTTCAACCTGGGGACTCTGTACTCGTGTTACTGCCTGTACCAAACTCTCCTCTGCAAGCTCGCTTCTCTGGTCCATATAGAATAGAAAAGAAACTTAGTGAGACCAATTACACAGTTTTAACTCCTGATCGGCGGCGCAAAAGCAGAGTTTGCCATGTGAATATGCTCAAAGCATACTTTGCCAGAGATGAGTGTAACAGAAATGCTGTGATCAAAGATGTGTCTGTTGTAACTTCTGTCAATCTGCCCTCTAGTGATGTGTCTGAAGATGATGTGATCGACAAAGATGTTCAAATAACTTGCGGAAGGCTTTTAAATTCTGCCATTCTGTCCACCCTGTCGTCTCATCTCTCATACTTGTCTGAGGAGCAACGCGATGATATCACTGCTCTGATCAGGAAATACCCAGCATTATTCAACGATGTTCCCTCACAAACTAATGTGCTGGTACACGACATCGATGTAGGTCAAAGCACGCCCGTTAAACAGCACGCTTATCGAGTTAACCCATACAAACGCCAAGTTATGAAAGATGAAGTTGAATATCTGGTGCGTAACGGTTTTGCTGTAGACAGTCAAAGCCCATGGAGTTCGCCCTGTATACTTGTGCCCAAGTCTGACGGCTCGCTCCGATTCTGTACTGATTTTCGCAAGGTAAATAGTTTGACTAAACCTGACTCCTTTCCGCTTCCTAGGATAGAAGATTGTGTTGACCGAGTGGGTTCTTCACGTTATGTTACCAAACTAGATCTTCTGAAAGGATATTGGCAGGTGCCGTTGACACCGCGCGCATCTGAGATCTCTGCCTTTGTGACACCTGATGTGTTTATGCAATATTTGGTAATGGCCTTCGGGATGCGTAACGCACCTGCCACATTCCAAAGATTGATGCGAACAGTATTGTCTGGAGTACAGAATTGTGAAGTGTATCTTGATGACGTGGTGGTGTACTCCATGTCGTGGGAGGACCACTTACATACCCTTGAGCTTGTCCTTCAACGTTTGGCTGACGCGTCTTTAACGCTGAACCTAAGTAAATGTGAATTCGCCAAGGCTGTTGTTACGTACCTTGGAAAATTGGTTGGGCGGGGGCAAGTTAAGCCGATAAATGCAAAAATCGAAGCCATTGTCGAATTTCCTGCGCCTACCAATAAACGTGAATTACGAAGTTTTTTGGGAATGGCCGGATATTACAGAGGGTTCTGTAAGAACTTTGCCATGGTGGTCGCCCCGCTTACTGATCTTTTAAGAACGGAACGAAAATTTACATGGAGTGATGAATGTGAATCCGCTTTTTGTTCTGCAAAAGATTTGCTGTGTAACGCTCCAATCCTGTCTGCCCCAAACTTTGATTTGCCACTCAGCGTACAGGTTGACGCAAGTGCTCGTGGTGCCGGTGCGGTCCTGCTGCAAACTGATGATGCTGGTATTGAACATCCCGTCAGTTACTTCTCGAAGAAGTTCACCAGATGTCAGCAGAAATATAGTACCATCGAAAAAGAAGCATTGGCACTACTATTAGCTCTTCAACACTTTGAAGTCTACCTTAACTCTGGTGATCGAGTAATGGTGTACACCGATCATAATCCCCTTATCTTTCTGTCTCGTATGTCAAACTCCAATCAGCGATTAATGAGGTGGGCGCTGACCTTGCAAGAATTTAACGTAGACATACGGTACAAAAAGGGTGCAGAAAACATCGTAGCCGATGCGTTATCCAGGGCGTATGCTGGTGATGACTAAACTGTTGTTGTATCTTAACTAAAGTTGTTACAAATTAGTTTTTGTAACTAAGGGTGGGGGTGTTACGTCTGTATAAGTGTATACATTAGCCTATGGTAATGTAGAATGTGATCTTGTAACTGTGCACGCTGTTGCTTTGTCTTTCTCTCTTTCTCTCTCTCTCTCTCGCTCTCTGGTAGCGCCGCTTGATCGGGACCAGGTGTTGCGAGTCAGGTGGAAGGGCGGGAGCGCTTAAAGGCAGCAAACAAGGACGGTGGAGTGAGCCGTGTTGCCGCGTCGTGAAGCTCCACGCGTGGTTTTTTTTTATCCTGTTTCCTGCCCCAGACAACTAAAAGGGTTATTGTGCTGCTGTGTGACCAGCGTTATTGTCAATTTAGTAAGCATTATCTCCTAAAATTGCTGTGTGACGGAGATCACTTAATTTATCACTTAAGAGTTGAGACCTTCTGCTGTTTTTCCTTTGTGTAATCCGTTCTGAAAAAGCGTAGTTTTGTTATTCATTATTTGGTTACGTTTGGGTCGGGGAGTGCCACTTTTACTTTGTGCAATCTAGTTTTCTCCTGTTTACGTTTAGTTAGGGAGCCAGGGTAAATTCTTTGTATTTTATTTGTTGTTTTCTTTGTACAGGTAAGTTAGTATTTTCGAAACCCTTAGTGAGCTCTCCTTTTGTTTGTTGTTTTTGCCTGTAACCCCTCCCGATGAAACTCTGAGAATATTATTGTTTCATACAAAATGATCATAATAAAAAGAACTGTGATTTGAGAAATTTGTGGTTATTGTGAGCTGGGACAGGAGACCAGGAACCGTTGCCCGCTTGAGGTTTTTTTTTTACTTTTGTCTCCGGTCCGACCGAGCCCTAGACGGCCGGATCGTGACAGGAGGAACAGCTGAGCATGTGTTCATTTGAAGTGCAATACCTTGTCTATCCTCTTTTCCATAAAATCTAACAGCATCTGCACTGTGTCCATGTTCTTCCCACCGTACTTTTCCATCCCACCTTGGACAGGGACGTCTATCAGAACATCCAGGCACTGCACGGGAAGGTTACTCAGGAGATTTATGGCATGACTAGAAGAAATAACAAACAATAAAAGTTAAGCACACAATAACATGAGAAAATAGCATGCAGCTCTTGGAATAAGGAACTTTTCTTTGAAGCTGGCCTTTGATTAGAAAGTTTTCCCTAGAAATTGATACAGTCTGATAACCAACATAAAGAACAATTAATTACATAATAATAATAATACTTATTATCATTGATGATAATAAGTATTATAAGTATTTAGGGGCCAAGCACCGAAGGTGCGGAGGCACCTATTGTATCTGTTGGCGTTCTTTTTATTTTTATTTTCGATTCTTCTTCTTCTGCTCTTGAAGTCTATGGCAGCCCATAGAACCGCTCAGGGGCGTAGTTTGTGGGGGGGATGGGGGGGAGGTAACCCCCCCAATATTCAAATGCTTCAGTTACAACCCCCCCAATATTTCAAAATAAAAATCACCATAGATCAGATGAAAAATATGTAGAATTAATTTATTTTGAAGCAATAATTTTGTTTCTATTGAAATATGAGTTCGTCATAATAAATTAGAGAAAAAAATACCTCCCCCTCCATTGAACCGATTGGTAACGTCCAACCAATGCGTGTCGCACTTTCACCAAAACAACGCGAATTGCGCTCTACTGTTTGAATGAGAGAGTACGGGTAGCTCAAAAAATGAAGAGAACCGCTTCCCAGCCGACTATATTAAACTGCTGGTCAAAGAGAGACGTTAAAAAGAATAAAGCATGTACTGAGAAGGAGGTATGAGAATATTGTAATAGCTAGGTACACTCCACATATATTTTAGCTAGCTAGTCCATTGCAATTCAGCCATAGCTAACAGTGTAACTGCAACCAGTTACCAAAACAGCCGTCTGTTTTGTTAGTTCATGTTTTAATAGTGTCTGTATTTATCAATGACAAAAGTATTCACATCGGTGTTTGTTTTCTTCCTAAATTAATCTGACTTTTGAACGAATTGGCTGAATGAACGATTTAAGTGACTGACTCAAAAAAAAACGAATCGCTGCCACCTACTGGCTGTGTTAATATTTAACATAATTTCTTTCTTTTTAGAATTACAGTTATGTTAGAATTTGATGAATGATTATACATAAATTTCATAAAGTTATGATAGATAGATAGATAGATAGATAGATAGATAGATAGATAGATAGATAGATAGATAGATAGATAGATAGATAGATAGATAGATAGATAGATAGATAGAAAATAAATTATCCAATAAACGTTACACACAAAACAGATTATTATAAAAAAAAAAAACAAAAAAAAAAAAACAGACAGCATACCAACGTTCAACCCCCCCAATGTTGAAACCAAATCTACGCCCTTGGAACCGCTTGCGGGAAAGTTGTGAAATTTGGCACACAGTTAGAGGACAGTCTGACCTTTGTCCATAGCAAATTTGGAGTCTCCAATTCAATCCCTCTAGCGCCACCAGCTGTCCAAAGTTGCACTTATGTTTATGCTAATAACTTTTGAACCGTAAGGGCTAGAAACAAAATTATTTTTCCCTCTGATTCCTTGTGTCAAGCCGATCATTTTCCGTCGTGAAAATTTTTCTGCCATTTTGAATTTTCTGGAAAACCTACTTTTTCTAACTCCTCCTAGGCCGTTACTCTGATTTTCATGAAAATTAAACCAGATCATCTTCAGTCCATGCCGACAAAAAGTTATGGAATTCAAGTTGATTCCTCAAACCGTTTTCGAAAAAACACACAAAAGAATTGTACGTAGTGCTTGCGAAAATAGACGTACGGGCGTATCTCCGCAACGCTTTATCGTATTTAGACCAAACTTCGTACATGTCATCACAAGCATGACCTGAGGCATCCTGCAGCGTTTCGGCGCAGCGCCACCTACTGGTACGGAGATATGAAAAATGGATATTTTTGCTTATAACTTCTGATGGGTTTGTCCAAAAATCATAAATTGTCTCATTGGATTTTGGGCATCATGCCGAGTTGAATGATATCCAAATTTTCAAAATCGGACATTTTGACCGACGGCCATTTTGAATTTTGTGCTAAAATGCTGTATTTTACGAACACATTCGCGTATCGTTACGAAACTCGGTATGGGTCATCAGGACAATGCCCTGAAGGAGCCTGAGAAGTTTCAGACCAGCGCCACCTTGTGGTCAAAAGTTTACAAAAATGCTAATAACTTTTGACTATTTTAACTCATTGTAATGAAACTGTTCTCAGTTGATTCCTTGGGTCATGCTGAGATCACAGATATCAAATTTGCCATAGTAGGCTGAACTTCCTGTCCGCCATATTGTTTTACTTTAAAAACCTACTTTTTCGAACTCCTCCTAGACCTTTGCTCCGATTTTCACCAAAATTGAACCGTATCATCTTCAGACGATGCCGACAGAAAGTCAAGTCGATAAGTCAAACCGTTTTCGTATACCAGAGCAAAGATTTTGAGGCATGATGCAAAACCCACTCTTGAAGCTGTACCTCTGCAATGCTTTGACATATTGACACCAAATTTTGCAAGTGTCATTGTCACCTCACTCTGACCATACCACAACAATTTGGACACAGCGCCACCTATTGGTCAAAACTGATGAACCAGTAAATCCTAATTTTTGATCATTTTTCAGTTCTTTTGCCTAAAATGATCTTAATAGGTCTTTAATTGCTCACTGTTGCAGTTAGTCTGCTGCTCCCAGCCATGTTGGCTGGCTTCTTGCGCTGCTTTTTGTGCTTGGCCCCGTAATTGCTGCTTGCAGCTATATTAATTATTATTATTATTAATGTTAATTACGCAATGTTTTTGCAATCTAAATGGATGTTAATATATTTAAATTATATAATAATAATAATTAATTATAATTAATTATCTGGCTTTTTGCAAACTAAATGGTTGATAATAGATTTTAATCTTTACTCATTTAATAGTTAAGCTACATTTTCACTATGTATAGTATGTGTACAGTGCAACAGCAATGAGCATGTTTACAGTTTAGACAAGTAAAGTTGCGATTCCGAACAGGACAACATGAAGATGGCAAAAAAAAAAAAAACTAAACCAAACGCCTTGACCTGACTGCACATTTATCATAAAGACTCCTTCTCACATGTAGGTACCTTGCGCAAATGGATAGTAAATATTTGTATGCCACTTTCATTTGTTCATTTTATAATCTTCTCTGACGCAAAAGAACATTCGATGTACTCATGTCACATTCTAGGAATGTGATGGCGACAGACAAACATGAGCAGGCATTCTGTGAACACTGAGAGGTGGGGGGACCTTCAGTCCGAGGGCACAATTTGAATAACAAAGACACATCTACTGACCAGGACTGGTTCAGCACATTCAGCGCACTTTGTTAAAGGGGGAGCGTAGAGTTAGTCATTTCAGAGTGCTGTAGAATGCATTGAGAGAGGGTAGCATTCCAGGAGTGTGAAAGGGCTGGTGACGGCACCACCGTGGGCACAATGAGTCAAGCCCAAATAAACGGGTGGGAGTTTCAGAATGCGTTGAGCTGTCTCGACGGGGCAAAGAGGTGTGTCATTAATCACTTGGAGAAGACATCTCATCATTCACATTCACCGCACTAGCATTTCTTTTGCTTTCTGGCTCACTGGAATACTGGATTTGAAGCATTAGGTATACAGAGTAAACTGGATTCAGCTGTCGATCTGCTAGAGTGGAAGTACCTGTGAGCCTCCTCTGTTTTATCTTCAGAATGTGTCTTCAGCATTAGGAGATGTCTCATGATGCCTGCAATGAGCCGAAGCTGGTGTTCACTGTCCTATTGAAATAAAGGAAAAATTGTGTGAGTGTTAAACCAAAAGCCTTTTTCACAACAATAGCAGTCTGATGCTATGTTAGAGCTACCTTTACAAACTAACAAATGAACTAGGAAGCAATGGAGAGATCTAGGGACAGAGAGAACCACTGGCTTGAGAAAAGAAAGTGCATCTGAAGACTTCTAAGTGCCATCTGAAATTTTCTTATAAAATCTTGAGCATTTTTATCAAGCTTGTATGTTGATGTTCAGTTATTTCACTTTAAATGGCAATGAAAAGGACCTATTAATTGCCATTAAAGTGAAATAATTGAACGTAAACATACAAGCTTGATAAAAATACTCATTTCAGACGGCACTTAGAGGCTTTTGCATCTGAAGTCTTCATCTTATGTCAAGGTTATCCTGACCATACCAAAACCAACAAAAGGTCAGGCAATTGAGACAGACTTAGCCTTACTTCAGTAACTATTCAAAGGGCTGAGAACTCTGGAATGTACCAATGTTATTTCATTTACTTGGTGAAAGGGTGGGAGTAGCTTTTAGCATTTAAATTTACATTTTTTACATTTTCTCAAGAAAATGTGAGTGGTTCTTGCCCATACAAAACTCCTAACCACAATGGTAGGGTGTTGTGGGTGATCAAAATTGCTCACTCACAAATCTTTGTTAAATTTTGGTTTCTAGACATGGTTTTGGCTCCTCGTTCAATGTGAATCAGTGGCTCCATATGCAAATAGGCTTTCTATATATCTTATGTCAAAAGCAGTAAATCAAATTAGAGCTATGTGTGAATATGCATTACTACTTTGGCTGAGATTCTGAATTAGCAATCAGTAATTTAATTTACTATTCCATGAGGCTATGAGAGAGGAGTCATAATACTGATACTATAAGTGGTACAGAAAAAAGAGCAACAACGTGGTTGACACTGTAGGTTATAGTATTGTCAAAAGTACCAACTTCGGTACCAAGTCAGTACTGAAATTTTAAAAAAATGATACCAGCATTTCCCCCTAGCATTTTGAGCACTGTTGAGCAGATTCTTAAAGACCTCTGTCTGATTGGCCATTGTGTTCATGCCCTCAACAGATGATCAATGGATCAAAAACATGTTTGTCTATCAGCGGATATATTAGAGATCCGCCGATAGACGCCTGCTTTTAAACGCTCTTGTGTGTATCTGTGTAAGTGCTTGACAAAACATGTTTATTTACAACATGTTTTTGAAGCGCTGATCATTGCAGTCAATCACAGACCTTTCTGTTGAGCATGTGAACACAATGGCCAATCAGAGGTGTTTAAGAATCTTCTCAACAGTGCTCAAAAAGCTAGGGGGAAATAGTGGTATTGTCAAATTTTTAAAATTTCAGTACCGACTTGTTATCGAAGTTGGTACATTTGACAACACTAGTAGGTTACATGATTTTATGTCTGTATGACTGTATTCATGCTACACCTGCATACTTACAGAACGTACTTTATCAATGGTTGAAAAGTAAATTCTCCAACAAATGCAAAACATACTCAGACAATATGCAAATTCAGGGTGTAGGATTTTTCTTTTTATCATCCAACAGGTAAAAATCGCACATTGGATAAAGCCAATGCATATATGCAGTCCTAAGCATGTGGAGCTTCTAACGAAATTGAGATTTGGCTTTTAGAATGTGGGACGTATTCTTCCATATTGCAAATTTGCACTTTGAGTGAACGGTCTTGGTGTGTATATATATATATATATATATATATATATATATATATATATATATATATATATATATATATATATATATATATATATATTTATATATACTTTGGTATAATTGAGGCATCATGGTTTTAGTAAAAATTGTTAGGCAGGGTTATTATAGTTCCATCATTTAAAACGTTTTTGTCATTTGAAATTAAACGTTATCTGAAATAAAATAAAATATAAAAAACAAACTTGTTTGATTTAAGCTAGCTGCTAAGGCAACATATAGTTTAAATTGATGTACTAGTTTTTTAATAAAAAACTATATAGATATAGACATGTTTTTTTTTTTAAATGACAAAAAAAAATAATAATAATTTAACATATTAATAAAAAACTATAGTAGTCTCTCAATGATAGAATAACACTGTTGTTAAATGACAAAAAAAATACATTATGCATAATAGTGATGCTACAGCTCCACAAATGAAGCCATAACCTATCATTTGCATTCTTTAAATATTTACAAAGCACTTCAGAGACATTTCAAACACTAAACTAAATCTAAACATTGTGGATGTCAAACAGCAGTGGTTAAAATGATCCAGAGACGTGAGATTCTTGCCAAAGCTAATAAAAAAAAAAAAGACCATCAGAGCATTGAAATTAGATTTTATAAAGCTTGATGGTGTTAAAAATATTAATGCCAATGAATCTACGACCTGATTAAAGAGAAAGAAACCTGTCTTTCCTCACTCTGCTGGCGGCAAGAGCACCGACTCCACTTGGCATCAATTATTTACCAGTGGTATAATAGGAAACTGAAGCCCTGCATTATCCTCCATTCTGTTTTTGGTGTGAGATACACATGCGATTTAAAGGTCCCGTTCTTCATGATCCCATGTTTCAAACTTTAGTTAGTGTGTAGTGTTGTTGTTAGAGTATAAATAAAATCTGTAAAATTTTAAAGCTCAAAGTTCAATGCCAAGCGAGATATTTTATTTAACAGAAGTCGCCTACATCGAACGGCCAGTTTGGACTACATCCCTCTACTTCCTTCTTTAATGACGTCACTAAAACAGTTTTTTGACTAACCTCCGCCCACAGGAATACACAAAAAAGGGGGCGTGGTCTTGAGTAGAGTTATAGAGTTGCGTTTGTAGAGTGTGTTTGTCGCCATGTCGTCGAAACGCTGTTATTTTCATCCCGCAGTCCAATCACCTTTGTTTGGCCTTCCCAGGGACGCTGTACTTAGAGATCAATGGTTACAATTTATGTTTAACTCGGTTCCCGTAAAGTATAATTGTGTTATCCTTACTGCAATAGTTAATGTTGGACTGCAGTGCACATAATGGCCACAAGAGGGGACTATGTTTATGTATATGGCTGTTTTCCGTATGAGGTACTCTTCTGAGTGAGTGCTAACATTGTACATTTTCTGTCGCTGCTTGCCGAGATTAAAGAGTTCAGTCTCTCTGGAATTATTGTCTTTTGTGTTCATTCGGCACAACACCACAATAATCCACATGTAAAACTATGTGCAGCACACATTATGGTAAGAGGCGTGACCTTTCTGGGCAAGGAGCGCTAAGCTGCTGTCGAATCACAACACAGGAACCGCTGGCACAATCAGAACTCGTTACGTATTTCTGAAGGATGGACTTCATAGAACAAGGAAGTCATCAGCCCGTTTTTATGACAGTGGAAATAGCGGTATACAGATAAGTAAATTATGTGAAAAATACACGTGATACATGAACACATGTTATATTGCACACTATAAACACAATCAAAGCTTAAAAAAAACCCATGAAAAACGGGACCTTTAATTTTTTTTAAAATTATGAACAGTGCTGCTTTCTTCAGGTTAATTCCAGTGTATTGCACAGTGTACATGGATGCAAAGCCTATAACTTTTTGACTCACCTGCCAATGGCTGATTACTGGCAATAGATAGATCTATGATACTTTGTGTGAATTTGTCCTTTCAAGCGCAAAAAGATGTAAAAAAAAAAAAAAAAAAAGAGAGCTCAATTCAGTATTTGTGCACTGTCTGAGACACTGCTTTCTGGGCATGCACTTCGGATGTTTGCACACAAAAAACTTCCCGCACAAGTAACGAACTGAGTTATCTTTCGTGTCTTCTTGCGCATAAATATTTAAATTTGCAAGGCTTAAACTTTCGTGACGTTGCAGCACTGGCCGAACACGAACATATTCTGAGCGTCGTTCATGTTTGTTCACGTTCATATTCGCACAGCACTGCATTGTTAAAATTCATAAAAATGTTTCCGGTGGCCAGTGTTAATTTTAGGCCCTGCATGGATGTCAATTTATACAGTAGGTTTGTAAAAAGCATCATAAAATAGACATAAAATGTTATTTTGCTGTTCTACAAATACTGTCAATCTCACCTCATCACTCGAATCAGACATA
Source organism: Chanodichthys erythropterus (assembly GCF_024489055.1). Lineage (NCBI taxonomy): Eukaryota > Metazoa > Chordata > Actinopteri > Cypriniformes > Xenocyprididae > Chanodichthys > Chanodichthys erythropterus. The sequence goes on from NC_090227.1 coordinate 31,679,862, forward strand.
GTGATGTTAAACAGAGCTTTAAGGGCTTCCATGGCACGCTCGTTGTTTTCTAGTGAAATGGGCAGGGCTTCTGGATCAGGTGGCGCAGCCTCATATGGCCCCACCCAACGCACGTCGAGAGTGCGTTCCAGCACATTAGTGAGCAGCCTCACTGCGCCCACCTCCTTCTGAAGCGTGCTACGCACATCTGTCCGCAGGGCGGAAAGCAGAAACAGCAGCCGAAGAGAGAACAGGCCAACCTCATGATGGGACGAGCTGACCGAATGCAAACAGGCACACAGGCCCTCCGCCAACTGCAAGTCAGCTCCCACCTGCTGTGCCGACACACTGTTGAACACCACGTTGCACAGGCACTTGAGGGCCTCCACCACTACCCTCTCCTCTTCTGCTGACTGCGCCTCCTCTAACGGCTCTCCGTCGTGTCCCGCCACACGGATCCGGGCCAGCCCTGCTAGAGTGAGGATGCCCTCTCTGGTGGCTACGGGTCCAAGTACACGCTTGTCTCTGGACAGGATGCGCAGGGTCTCCAGGCAGGTGCTTTGGCAAAGTGGAAGATCTGACCGACGGAGGACTGTAAGAAGACCCCGACACAACTTCTGCAGAAGGGGCCACAAAACAAAAAAGGTTAAAAATGTCATTGCTCATTTTAAATAAAACAAGGTGCATACTGAAACAGCACAGAACATACCGTACTGAGATGCAAAACAAAATAGACCATAAATCTGTTACTCACAATGCGTGCATCCTCCTCTTTGTGGTCAAAGGCAAACGTGTGGCTGTTCTGAAATGAAATAAAAACATTCAGACGATGTAAATCCATAGTTTTTTCATACACTGGTCAACAGATTTAGGCTATTATAATTTTTTTGTCCAATTATAACATCTAAAATACACATTTTAAGTGTTTATTTCAGTTTATCTATTAGTCTCTGTAGATTTCAATTAAAATACATATATTTTTAAAGTTTTTTTTTTCCTCATGCACCAAGTCAGAAATCTCCACTTCAGTGGCACTCACATTACATTTATATTCATATCCATACTATTCATATTCATATCCATAAGATTTTTACAGAGAAGCTTATTAATAAATATTTCACTTTATTTACATAATTTATTCCTAAAAAAATGTTTTTTTAAGCTGCTGAGTCTGACACTATTTTCTAATGTATGGAGTGATAAAACCTTTAATGAAAGTTTTATTCACATTTCTGCTCTGGAAATGTATGCAAATTAGTGCATATTTAATCAGATAATGCATCACTTCATATTTAAACACGACATTTCAGAAAACTTGTAATCATTTTGCAATTAACTAACTGTGGTTTATTTCAAAGCCTGTATCCAGGAAACGGTTAAGGAAAATCCGGTACTCTTGAGATTTCCTCCAAAACAAAACAAAATGAGCATAGCGTTCAGGCATCATTAAAATCATGACATGGATAAAATTGCTGTTCACACCAGCATAATCCATACAGAAATGGTTCGTTAATAATCGGGCAGCACAATAATATTTCCAACAGTAACGTTAGTTACCCGTCTGACAGCTGTCAAGCTTAGCTACTTTAGCCTTTAATAACTTAAAACATCCAAAACAACCGTTCATTTCTACTCTGTTCGTCTGCAATAACCATTTTTCTCCAAGATTTCACATACTACTCATTCATGGGGGCAAATATTGCATTTTTTGTTTAAAAACAGTCAAGTTGGGTTTAGCAAATTGGTTCTGTTATGGCTAACAGCTGGAGGATGCTAGTTCACGATCACAAGGCGAACGCCTCGTGGCTTTAATCGCTTAATACACATAAACACATGCTCAGAGTTCAGAAATAAAGCATTTTTGTCACGGAGATTATACATCTTTTTGTTGGTTCACACACACACTGGGTATATTGAGATTAGCGAGCGGCTAACTGGCTAATATCCATTTACACTGCTAACGCGCATTAAAACAACATGAGAAAGCTAACAGCAGCCTCTTTAACGTACCTCTGTGTTATACTTCAGCAAAAGCTTTTCAACCCCCTTGTCATCTCCACCGTCGATCTCTGACAGAATAGCACTTAAACTCATCTCTGAATGTTGCTTTTGCCGTTCACTTGGAAACACTGGCAGTCCTTCTCACAATAACAGAAAAGATGAGAGTTACACACCTCCTGTTTTTCTAATCTGTTCAACTTTCACCCGTCAAACGTCACGTTTCTCAACCACACGCTTTTACAAGTGACTCTTAAAAAGGCACGTGCCAATAATATAAAGATTTCCTCAAAGCTCCCTTGATGGTGTCCAAATGTACCTAGTCTTATAATATTTATTGTACACTGGAAGTTTTATGGTGGCAGAACAGAAAGGCTGTTTAGCTGTGTTTTAGAACATCTGGTTTGTGGATGGTTATTAGCTGGGCTGACCACCAAAAAAACTAATCAAACTAGGTTAAGGTGGTTAGGAAGTTTAAGCATGTTATATAAATGACCAGCTAGAGAAACCAGCTACCATTTTTCCAAAACACAGATGGACTTTTCAACAGGAAATAGATGCAATATTGATGTTTAGAATATTTTCTGGACCAACATTTTTAATAACTTAGAATAGAAAATATATCATCTAGCAGTTATAAGAGCATAGAAGGATTTATTTGAGGCTCCATTACTTACATGGCGAATATCAAGCTTCTCTGTATTTCAGTATTCATGTACCTGCAGTATTATTTTGCAGGTATTTTATTACTATATTAACTACATTTTAACATTTTTTTAATACTTTGGAAGTTTACTGCCTTTTCATAGTGTAAGATGGAAATGGTCACTGCACAAAATTCATAAATTCATGCGACAATTAACAGTGACATTAAATTTAGAGTTGAATTATCAAGATGTCACCATTTAAAAAGTGTAATTCAGCAGGTTAATCTGATTTTAGACTCTTCAGTGCTGGTTTAACAATGTAAACAATTTAAATCTTTAATAGTTTAATAGTACCTGATTAGTGTCCCTATCAGTCCTGTCAGTACTATATTGCTAAATATGTACAATGCATTTCTTAATTTATATTTAAAACATATAGATATATCAAGTAAAAAAAATAAAATAAAAATAAATTAAAAAAAGACAATCCAAAATGGGTTTTAAAAAATCTTTATGTGGCAACAAATAATTCCACATATATCATTTACATGGTAACAGCTGTCACCACAGAAGTTACTGAGTGCTTTTATTTACAAGAGAAAGTGACTAAAGATAATAAATGTTACATTTTCATATTCTTTCCTTTTTATTCCTACCCATAGGGTAATAGGTCCACAGTACCTTTGAGTGCATTCAAAAACACACAAACCTAGGTTAACACTTTTCGGTTCCTAAATCATACAAAACTGAATATACAGTTCAAACACAGATAAACAATACAAAGGGACACAGTGTTACAAAGCTACAGAAAAGGTCTCTAATATTCTCCCAGGATCACAATGGGGTAATTCTGCATTTGTGTAAAATGAGAAATCTTACTTTCACATTTGCATGCAACATGTATTGACGTAAGTGGCCCTTGTTTGTTTAAACTCCTATGACGTTCGCATTCTGGCAGCTGGCCAATAGGGAGTTCTGAGATGAAATATTAAGGCATTTCTTCCTGGTGCTGAGAACGTGTTATGTTTATGCTAGGAAAGCAGCACACTTTGATGTAGACAGGGGTTGAGAAAAACACCCCACTGTGGTATTGTTAACAGATCACTGTTTGACGTCAAACACCCAACCTGTGGTAACCAAACGCTGTGAGATGTGCGCATTTTTACACTGAAACAAGGTCAGCGATCAAAGTTTTTGCACAGTAAATGAGAGAATTGGTCTATAACGTTTATAGAGATAAATGAGAAACAGGTGAAGAAAGGCACAACTGGGACACTGCCTTTTTGCACTCACAATGATTGTGATTCGAAAAGAGTTTCATTGGCAGCTTACACTGTAAACACTGACCACACCAATAAAAACATCGTCATTTACACTCAAATACATTCTCTGTAATTATGTTAAATATGGGCGACCGCTGTTTTATCTGTTCAGCTTTCCACGCGCAGACATCTGTCTCTCAGAAGGGTACAATCATTTTGCCCACCCAGTCGTGGCCTCCCCATTAATATAGGCAAATCCTGGAAAATGTTGCGCATGCTCATATTCAGAGTTCCTGCGTGGGGCCAGAGGGGAGTACATGTCTCCGGTGGAGTAGCGCGATGTGTGGACAGTGGGGCTGGTGTAACAGCTGTTGGCCGTGGGCACGTCTGGCCAACGTGGGGTCACAGCGCTCGAGTGTAGAAGTGGAGACCCACTCATCAAACAGGACTCCATTCTGGACATCTGGCTGTTGAGTGGATACTAAAAATCAGAGAGAGACACGCATGAGGACCATTACTACAAATCACAAGTCAATTTTGTTGTGCATGCTGTAAACAAATCATCTCAACTTCCTTCTTTATGTAAATAAACACATTGAGCCCATGCGTAAGTAGTATTTTTAGACAGTTTGAGTTTTTTTATTATTAGGGGTTCAAGCATGTACAGTTTTCGGGTATTTTGGATTTTATGAAAAAACTAGTTTTGCGAATTAGTCCTGGGTTTTTAACCTGATCGGAATCAAACCAGTGCAGCGATATTCTGTTAAGTCTGAAAGTGAATAATTATCAAAAAAAAGTTGAAATTCCAATTCACGGTCCCTAAGGGACGCCGAAACGTTCGAAGTGGGCAGAGACACTTTTACTAAAATGGCTATAGCTCGTGAACAGAATGAGATATCTTTACCCAACTCAGCACATCTATTTGAGAGCGCATTATGTGGTCGCGTACAAAATGACGCAGCGACTGGCCACTTGGTGGCGCTGTAAAAGGTAAAAAAACTGAAAACAGCTATAACTACTTCACCGTTAGTCCGATCAACTTGAAAATTGGCATGTGGTGTCTTCGCAAAAGGTGCCATGACTGTCTATGAGGACATTGATGCATCTCGAAAAACATGTACGCCATCAGCCACATAAAATTAGAGCAGCTATCAGACAAGGTTACCAGAGGCCAATCGGACTTTATCGGAATAAATTGGCCACCAGGGGGCGCCTTCACATTTTTCATGTGCGTAAAGGATCGTAAATTGCACGATTCACACCACATGGTAGAACTCCTCATTCATAAATTTGCCTCTAGGACTGCATTTGTTCATCACCATAGATGGCATGAAGGTCTTAAAACGCTTAAACCCCATTAACTGCTGCTTGCAGCTATATTTAAATTTTTTCATTCATAATAACAGCTAACAAAACATTATTATTGTTAATTATAATAACAACAACAACAACAACAGCAAACAATAATGAATAGCAACAACCATAATAATACTACTACTAATAATATTAGTAATAATAATTATTATTAGTAGTAGTAGTAGTAGTAGTAGTAGGGTATTTCTTTATTTTTGAAGAAGTAATTCAATTAATTAATTATTAATTATTATTATTCAGATGTAGAAAGCTTGGACCAACAGGCTAAACAGGACATAAATTCCTCCCCTATTACGCATTCAATCACATGTTTTGGCTTTTTTGTTATTGTTAAAATTATGATGCAAGACTATCTAATAATCAAATAAAAGTGCAACAGTTCAGCATCATTTGAACTTCTGTTCTGGATGCATAAAAGGTGGCGGCTAAGTTAACAAAACACTTTAAAAAAGACTTTAAAAGGTATTTTTGTTGCTGTGGGTGACAGACCAAAAACAAAACTGTGTCTATATAAAACAATCTGTTCTCTCTGGGGAAGTCAACATAATCTTCATTTGTCTCCTCTCCATTGCTTCCTTCAGAGTAGCTTTCTTGAACAAAGCGTGGACATTGTATCCGTTTTAAGTTGACGGAAAATAAGTGGAAGTAAAAATCTATAAGTGCTCTCTAAATAGAAGCCGTCCACAGTCAGAGCTTTTATGAACGGCTGCGGCACGGAAAAAAAAGTCAGGCGGGGTCAGAGACTGACATGTGTTGCTTGGTGACCTCTTGTTCATGCAGAGAAAAGAGACCATTGAATAACAATATTTTTAAAAACTTTTCCATCTGGATTTCCGGCCACTAGTTGCGTTGTCTGAGGCAGTCATTGAGTGGATGGTAGAGAGACACTGAGTGTGTGTGTGTGTGGGGTGGGGGTTCTCTTGGCTCTCTTGGTCCACCTTTCAGAGGCTGCATCCGCTGTGTGGAGGAGAATTCAGCAACACTGCTTCTAAAACTCTGAGGACCAGCTGATCCCCCATTACAAAGGCAGGCTGGACCAGAGAGCTCTTGACAGGAAATTACCATCACACCCGCTTTGACTTTCAATATATGTGACCAGAACCACTCCTCTCCATCCACAACTAAACAATTTAATTCAACTATTCACACTCTCTCTCTCTATATCAAGGACAATAAAGACTACTTAACATTCAACGATTCCCTCAGTTTTTGAACTAGAAACATGCAGCATGTCAATTTTGTATACTCTTGCATGCAACAATGCAGTGCTTGTCCACAATTCAGTAAAACCCATACAAATATTTCAACTCTAACTTTGAAGAAAGTTTTCAGGCTACATCCACTAAACTTGGCATAGCTCTGCAGCCTGTTCATAGTGTGCTATACCTTTTATAACCAATCGGACTAATGGTTTTCCTGTACCTGATAATCAAAAAGCCCACAGACATCTGTTTTGTTTGTTTTTTTTTTTTGTTTTTTTTTTCAGAAAGTCTGTTAACTAGCACCGAGATCAAACTTCAAATCTCTCTTGAAACTGCTCCATTATTCAAACTTAAAATACATAATACTCACTCTATACTTTAAAATTCAAATATTCAAACATTCCAACTGCATAAGGCCTTAAAGGTGCCCTAGATTCAAAAATTGAATTTACCTCAGCATAGTTGAATAACAAGAGTACATGGAAATGACATACAGTGAGTCTCAAACTCCATTGTTTCCTTCTTCTTATATAAATCTCATTTGTTTAAAAGACCTCAGAAGAACAGGCGAATCTCAACATAACACAGATTGTTACGTAACAGTCAGGGTGTACGCTCTTGGGGCGTGGAACATGAGAATTAAAGGGGCCGCACACCCTGAATCGGCGCATTTATAATTATGCCCCAAAATAGGCAGTTAAAAAAAGTAATAAAAAAAAAAACAAAAAACTATGGGGTATTTTGAGCTGAAACTTCACAGACACATTCAGGGGACACCTTAGACTTATATTACATCTTGTAAAAAACATGTTCTTCGGCACCTTTAACAAGCTTCAGAATTTTAACTTTTAATCTAGGCTTTTCCAGGCCAGTATTCAAAGTTTGCCTTGACTTTTTCTAAATATCTATGTGGAAAATGTTGCTTTGGCTGATTCATGCTAAAGTAATGGTAGCATTTTGAGATTTAGCGAGTGCTTTTTTCATAAAACTTTAACCCAGGAGTTGCCTAGAGGTTTAACAAAGACAATTAACTGAGCTGTTCCACCTTTCTTCTCTTTCAGAAGTCAATACACTTTAAATACATATGCTAAATGACCAGCATTTCTGATCAGGAGGAGTTACCCCAGTGTGTGCTGAGGTAAGCAAGCATTCTCTATCCATAAAACTCTGTGGATAACAGTTACCAGAACATTTCAGATGCTAATGACCGTTATACATCAACCACCATTCACATTCACAGTAGTATTCTTCTCTCAGTTACAAACCCAGTAGAGACGGGGATGGAATACACTTCCACTCCAAATACTGAGGAATACACACCCATTACCATCTGTTATTAGGTTTACTTTCTTAATGTTCATTCCTAGTCTTATTGTTCATGATTCATCAGTGGAAGATCAGTTATTTGTTTTTATAGTCTTTAATCAAAAGTGATTTTTCGCAGAAATTCACCTTTTATGTTGTTGCCAAATCAAGCCCAGTCTTATATGTTTTCTTGCTAAATATCCTGTAATACATCTTGGAAATACATCAAAATATGGAACTAAAATTGGTTGAAAATGCAATTAATGTGCATGTAAGTCCATTTGTGCCACATAGGGAAAGTTCAGGCTTTGGTAAATCATAATTGTGACATCATTTTAACATCAGAAGTAAAAATATTACAATAAGAAGTCCAAACTGAAATAAAAAGTACTGCATTAAGCAATTAACTATGAGATAAAAAAAAAAATATTTTTTTATATTTGTCATAATTATGACTTTTTGCTATAATTATAACTTAGTTTATCAAAATGTCAACATTTTATCTTCAAATTATAGCTTAGTATGACATAATTTAGACTACTATAAATCAGTCATTTTAGTGACTTTTTATGTCATAACTGACTTTTACATTGTACTTACTCAAATAAGTACTGAGTAATATTAATAAACTACATGTACTTACTATAGAGTTATGTTTAGGGTTAGGTTTTGGTTTAATTAGTTGTAATTATGCATAATTTACTGTTATAACTATAGTAAGTACATGTAGTAATGTGTAACTGTCACCTTAAAATTAAGTGTTACAAATGACTTTTCTCAAATTTGACTTTTTATCTCATAATTATGTCTTAGTATGGCATAATTTATGGCATGTTTACGTCAAAATTATGACATTTTTGTGTCATAATTATGATTTATAATTTAATTTAACCATGTTTTTTTTCTTATGTAGTGGAAATGGGCTTTAACTGACATAAATGTGACTTTAAAGGGATAGTTCACCCAAAAATGAAAATTCATATACTCACCCTAACCTGTATGAATTTCTTTGTTCTGCTGAACACAAAGGAAGATATTTGGAAGAATATCAGTAACCAAACAGATCTCGCCCCCCATTGAATACCATAGTATTTATTTTACTACTATAGTAGTAAATGTGGGGCGAGATCTGTTTGAGTGAACTATCCCTTTAATTGACATCACTTTTTCAGACCATGTGTTGTGAAATTGAAGGCGTTATGGAAAATTGTGAATCCATATTCTGTAATCATATGTTTTATGAAATTTTATAAATTGTTCAGAAGTTACCCTAAGCTTGTAAATAAGTAGTATCATATCAAAATAATACTGTAGAGTATGATTTTAGGATTTTGAGTGGGAAGAGCCTGACCTGTGCGGAGGTCCGGTGGTATGAGGAATAGTGCAGAGGGGTGGGCAGCCCTGGTTCATGGGTTAAACTGGAGTACTGACTCTGGATGGCATGATGGTGCTGGTTTGCGTAGCTGCTGTAATTATAGCTGCCAGTATACCTGGAGAAAATGGAGTACAAATCTCTAAAAACATTTCACAATCCACAATATAATGTCATTTTTAACACATCTTTTAATGTCTTCTCATCGATTAGGGGGCTCACCCATGCTCATCCCGATGCGGGTAAACTGGCATCCTGTGGGCAGAGGAGGAGCTGTGTAGAGGGGGTCCGCCTCTCATGCAGGAAAGCTGGGATCCGGTCTCGGGTGGGCTGCCACCTGAGGTTGTCACTGTGTATGTAAGGGACCAGGTATATGACTGAACAGCTCCTGGCACATACAGACATACATATACAAAGAAACGTGTTTGCCGTGTTAATTAAATGATCTTACTGTGAGATACAGTTTTAATGAATGCATGGAATGGGCCCGTGCCAGTTTTACTGTTGAATGTGATGCTGTGATGTAAGATTTAAGTTTTAAAATCAGTTCAGAGTCAGTTTTACACCATTTACCTGTGGTAGCTGATATGCTGGTGTACTCCGGAGACTGGGCTGAATTGGGGGAGCCTACTGCTGGTACGCCCACCGAGTGAACAGACTTGGCAGGAGAGTACGGTCCAGGTGACGTAGATGTGGGGGTGGAGCCCATCATCATCAGCTCTTCCCCAGTATCTGCTGTAGTAGCCCAAAACAAAAGCCTAAAATGTTCAGAAATCTTTGCAATTTTGAAAATTATCGTCCGAAATCGAATTCTTCTCTACTATATAGTATAGAGTAGTATGTCCGAATTCATAGTATTCGAAAAACAGTAGGTGAAAAGTACCCAGATGACCTACTACTTCCGAAAAACCTGAAGTGGGCACATGATGGACATTTTACTATCCCGTGAGGCTACAGGAGAGGATTTGTGAATGGAGTTGAAGGGACGTAACTGACACTGGTAGGTCATGTGACAGTAACAACACTGCAGATGTAGTACCTCCGAATTCATTCATACTACACGCATTTGTACTATATAGAACTCACTTTTTCAACAGTCGTGAAGTAAATTTAAATTCAAATGTAGTACTCAACAGTACACGATTTCGGACACAGCTTTGGGCATTATTTTAGATGATGCAGCGACCGCAATGTATGTTTTGGATGCTGGTGTAAGATCTTAACTAACTTAACTAGATGTGATTGGGACAGTTTTGCCATTGAGATGAATGGGAAAAAGAATCCCAATCAACCTGAATTCACACCTATGGTCAACCAGCTTAGCCAGAAAGACAATGCTGGATAGAACAGCACCAAACCAGCTCTAATAAAGCATGCTGGTCAAAGCTGATTTACAGCATCTATAAGGTAAAGAGATAATAAGTTGCTAAGAAGGACTACCACCACCACAAGGATGTAAATTCGCATGCTTAACGAATTGGACAACCGTTGTTGTCATTATATAGCATTATGGAACAGTTTATTCAATCTATAGAGAAAATAAATCTTTAAATAATGTTAGCATATGTGTTTTTGTTGAGCATCATATTTGATACCCAGACCTTTACGGCTAACAATATTATATATGATAATATATAGCTCATACTTGAGGAGGACAAAACACTTCAGTGTTATTCAGAGGTCCAAACTAAGCAAAAACGTGCAATTTGGCACTGTTGCTTATATTTATATGGCCAAAACTTAATGTAAATCAATTAGATCTTTATATCAATATAGCAGACCACTTACTGTACATAAAATGCATATAAATATTAGTTGAAACTCTCTTCAAGTAAAGCCAACCACAGAACTAATGAAAACCTCTGTTTTAATGACAAATCAGCATTCTGTGTTGGTCTACAAATTGATGTCATGATCGATCAGCTCTATTGCTTATATCAAATCAACCTTACCTGGTGAGCCCTCTCCTTTCATAGCCCTCATCAGTTCATTGGCTCTCTCTTGGCAGTGCAGAGATTCAAGCAGGTATAGTACGTAGTCATCAAACATGAGGTGAATCAAATGGAATGAGCCTGGAAATATAAAGAATCCCATTTATCGTAAAAAAGTTAATATACTCTACCAATTCAAGTCTCCTGTCTGAAACAAATAATAAATAAAGGCTTGTTCTGGACTATTCCCATAAAGCGTTTTGAATTTGAATCTCTGAGAGCTTCAAGCGAACAAAATGATTCGATGTTGTTAATTGGCGCAAAACTAAAGCCCATTTAAACGGTAAGAGTCAGAACCAAACTAGCGGTCCAACCATAAACTCTACAGAGTTACTGAAGCATATGATGCTTTGAGTCCATGTTCTGAATGAGATGGGGAAAGAATTCATAAGGAGCATGGCACAATCCTCACATTGTGTTAGCAACTCCAGCCACTATGTGCATAATAAACATTGCGGCTATTCAGCGGACTGGGCGCAATACTGCCCGGTCATAAAATGGGAAGAAGGGGGAAAGACTTGGTGGGGGTTAGCCTTTGTTAATTAGCTGTTTTGTACAGAGAGCTGCATTATCAAAACACTGCAACCAGCTGTGCCTTTGATATTCACAGACAGAGCGGACAGGGAGGGGGCCTTTACCTCTTTTATGGCCCTTCTTTCAGTAACTTTGCCATAGACAGCTAGATGGTGTACGCCAAGAGTTAACAAAGCTGCCATCTTAGTTAAAAGTTGACACTTGGTGGTGTGGATTGAGCAACTTAGTTAACTTGACAAACCCAAGCTTCCAAACAAATAAAATCAATGAGAAGAAGATTCGACTCTCTAATAGGATGATTGTGACAAAACGGTGCAGCTTGACTCACCGAAGCTGGGTGCACTATGCAGCGTCATATCCCGGATAACTCTGGTCCCGAAACATGACCACATGAGCAGGAACTGCTGAGCTACCCTCTTCAGGCATCCGGGTCTCTTCCCCGCCACCTAAAGGGAGGATTACCATTAGAAAAGACTGGGGGAAGGCACAGGGGCCTTAACCTTTGGGGCCTAACCCCCAAGTACGAAAAACACGTCAACAAGTCAACTATTTGATTTGCCCCAAAGGAAACGCCCTCCTATTGAACTATTGTCTGGTAGGTAGTATAAGTTCCCATAGCAACCAGATTTACAAGCCCATATCTGGACTATAATTGAGGCCCTGCAAAAAGGGGCCATGAAGACATCATTAAGTTTGGGGAATTGCATCATGATAGGTCTTAAGTGTGTTGTGACGGCATTTAGAGTTGCATGGGTTGGACACCTGCAACCTTAGTTTGGATTGGAAGAACATACAAAGTGCTGTGACCATTTTTAACATTCCTGTTGAAATATCTCCATTATATCTCCATACATACTGTTTTCAACATTGATAATAATAATAACAAATTTGTCTTGAGCACCAAAACAGCATATTAGAATGATTTCTGAAGGATCATGTGACACTGAAGCCTGGAGTAATGATGCTGAGAATTCAGCTTTGCCATCACAGGAATACATTTTATTTAAAAATATATAAAATAGAAAGCAATTATTTCAAAAAGTAATATTATTTCACAATATTACTGTTTTACTGTATTTTTGATCAAACAAATGCAGCCTTGAGAAAGACTTCCTTCAACAACATTAGAAAAAAACTTTCTGTCCCCAAACTTTTCAAAGGTATTGCTATGGAAGTTGTATTTTTATTATTCATATTTAAATATTTGTATAGGCCTATATTTTATCTATATCAATCAGATATCTAGTCATATGATCATCATACTGTAGAGTATAAATCAAGCCTGATTTTGCAGAGTCAGACACGTTCCTGGGTCAACATATTTTGTTGATCCTGAAACAACATTCCTGTCTGAAAATGTAGTCCTTTTCATATTCCTGCTCATAAGTTATCCCTAAAATCACAGGGAAATGATAGGTGAATAACACTGATATAGAAGCACCAAGCCTAAACTTGACATAAATTGTAAACTTGTCCCTCAAATCTGATTGGTTGATAGGAATGTTGTTCCAGGATCAACAAAGATGTTGCACGTGGAAATCCGGATCTGCACACACGCACCCTCACGACACATCTCTCCACCATAGAGTCCAGCCACTCGATGTAGGCTTCAATGGGGGACTGGTCCTCCAGCAGTCTGTCAAATTCTTGATACACTTTGAAAAACAGCAGAAAATAGAGATATATAGAGAGAGATTAAAAATATATTCATACATTTCTCAAAATCCATTTTAATTGCTTGTAAAGGTTGCTAATCTAGAATTACAAAAATACTATTGGCACAGATTTGAGATGTAGAGAGAGGAGCTCACAATCCTCTTTTGAGGATGACATGACAGAATCTTTGAACTTTGACCTGATCAGTCATGTGAGAGGTTGAAGCTGAAATGAATTTGAAATGCTCCTCAGGGTGTCAAACTGTGAGGGTTAACCTCTCAGTGTCTGTGGTTAAAGCTTGACGCTCATGGTCGTGGGAATGATTCAGCGCTGGTTGACAGCTACTGTGTGAAATCCGAAACATAAACCAATGGGGCTTTTAACACAGCGCTGCATGTGATTCTGCAGCAATAACACTGCATGTGGTGGAATTCACCAAACTAGTGTAGTACAGAAACACAAATAAATCTGAATCAGTCCGGCTGGGTCTTATCTGATACTTCCATTTAAATCTGATCCTGAAATACACAACGACTTCTTACATTGGATGATAAGTCTCCTCTCGTCCTCTCTGGAATCTTCCATTGTATAAAGAGTCTGTTTAGTGATGCTGTTGAGGTCTACGTTCCTCCAGTCTTCAAGCATTTGAAAGGTGATGTCTGCACTGTGGATCACCGTTCGAGAGGCCTGCGAGAGCAAGTATTTAATTAAAGCTTCTCCCTGCACTATGACTAATCATAGACATTTGTAAAAACATGATTGAGTATGGGAGGCAGAGAGAAATGTTAAATATTAAACATAAAAGGCTGTATACCTGACAGAGGTGGTTTAATGACGTTTGTCGTTTAAGTATCTGGGAAAATCTTCTTGACACTGAGAATAAAAAAATTTAAAAAATTGTTCAAAAAGTATACTAGCAAAGTTCATTTTGATGTTTTTGAGAGTATTGAATACATTGGCACCTACATTCAAACTTTATGTTGCGCAAGTTCTCGGGCAGGTCATGTAATGCCACCTTCAGCCACTCATCCAGCTGCTTGGCAAACTTCCTGATCACCTGAGTGAGGCTGTATTATCAAAACACATAAACAAGGACATACTGTAAAAACACTCCATACGTCCATTACACAGTACAAAGGCTGCTCTGACGCAATGAAATTTTTGACCTCTTGTCTGGTGCAATTAAAATTGGAGTCATGCGTCATTGACAGGAAATTTTCTGGTTAATTATGTTAATTACCCTGAGTCTGACGCAAATGTTAGATATGCAGATAATGCTAGCAATGATGTATTTAAGGTATTTATTTAGCTTGAAGACAACGGTCCATTTGACTAAAAAAGTTCAAGGCTTGGAGTTCAATCAGCACTAAGGCAATTCTGAGATTGCTGAATGTAAAATAAAATTTCATATATATGCACATAAAAATCTTCATAATCTTAACAAATCCTATTAAAATGTTATTTTACTTGACGTTAACTTACTAATCCATCCAGCTCCAATGTATAAAATCAAGTCCTGTCATAATTTTTCTTTTCTCATGAAATAACCCCTTTTCAGTGGTGTAAAGTATTTGAGTAAATGCAATCAGTTTCTGTACTTACAGTGGTGGTCAGAATTATTGGCACCCTTGGTAAATATGATCAAAGATGGCTGTAAAAATAAATCTGCATTGTTTATCCTTTTGATCTTTAATTCATAAACTTAGCAAAAATCGAACCTTTCATTGAAGAAAAAGAATTGAAAGTGAGGGGAAAGTCACATTATGAAATAAATGTTTATATCCAAAACACGTTGGCCACACTTATTGGCACCCTTTTATTCAATAGTTTTTGCAACCTCCTTTTGCCAAGAAAACAGTTCTGATTCGTCTTCCATAATGCCTGATGAGTTTGGAGAACACCTGACAAGAGATCAGAGACCATTCCTCCATACAGAATCTCTCCAGAACCTTCAGATTCCCAGCTCCATGCTCGTGCTTCTCTTCAGTTGACTTCACTCATTTCCTTTAGGGTTCAGGTCAGGGAATTGGGAAGACCATGGGAGAAGCTTCATTTTGTGCTCAGTGACACCTTTTTGTGTTGGTTTTGATGTTTGTTTTGGATCATTGTCCTGATGGAAGATCCAACCACAGCCCATTGTTGGATTTCTAGCAGAAGCGGTCAGGTTTTGATTTTTTATCTGTTGATATTTGGTAGAATCCATGATACCATAAAAAAAATATATGCCCACAACATCCAGATCCAGCAGTATATTTAACCATGGACATGGGGTACTTTTTATCCATGTGTGCACCAAACCCATCTGGTGGGTTTGCTGCCAAAAAGCTCTTTTCTTTTAGTTTCGTCTGACCACAGAAGCCGGTCCCGTTTGAAGTTCCAATCATGTCTGACAACTTAATATACTGGAGATTGTTTCTGGATGAGAGCAGAGGATTTTTCTTGAAAATCTCCTGAACATCTTGTGGGGATATAGGTGCTGTTTGATATTTTTTTATCGCTTTCTGAGACTCAAGACTCAACTAATCTCTGCGATTCTTCAGCTGTGATCCTTGGAGAGTCTTTGGCCACTCAAACTCTCCTCCTCACTTCACATTAGGACGATTTAGACACACGTTTTGATTTGTAACATCTTTAGTTGATTGGAACTTCTTAATTATTGCCCTGATAGTGGAAATGGGGATTTTCAATGCTTTAGCTATTTTCTTACAGCCACTTTCTATTTTGTGAAGCTCAGCAATCTTTTGCTGCACATAAGAACTATATTCTTTGTTTTTAATCATTGTGATGAATGATTAAGGGAATTCGGCCTTTGTGTTTCCTCATGTTTATACTCCTGTGGAACAATTTCATGTTCATGATCACCCTGGTGTGCTAAAAAAATGAAAATATGACTGGGAATATACTTCAGAGATATTTTACTCATAAAAAATTCTAGGGGTGCCAATAATTATGGCCAACATGTTTTGGAGAAAAACATTTATTTCATAATGTGATTTTCCCCCCACTTTCAATTCTTTTCCTTCAATGAAAGGTTAGATTTTTACTCATTTTATGAATTAAAGATCAAAAGGATAAACAATGCAGATTTATTTTTACAGTCATCTTTGATCATATTTACCAAGGGTGCCAAAAATTCTGAGCACCACAGTAAGTATATTTTTGGCTTCTTTGTAGTTTTACTGAGAATCAAAGATATTAGCAACTTATAGCCTACTCCTGACTACGTTTTTGAAAAAGTATATGTACTCTTTACTTCAATACATTTGTGATGAGTGATGCAATTACTTGTTACAATTTGCATGGCACTTAACTTTTTCTGTAGCAGTTTATTTCTGCTACAAAATAAGGGATATCGCCATCTGCAGGGCATTGAAAGAACTATATCTTGTGTGTTTTGCCCTTACTCACACAAACTTGTCAACAAAGCTACTTTACATGAATGTGAGTGCATTAGCAGGTAGTTGTGAATCACAGGTGTTTCATATATGAGATGAGGACATGACCTCACCCGGTGATGAGGCCGAAATGAACACATCCAGTGCAAGCAGGCTTTGACTATTTCATTTTACTTAACATTATTTTATTTACCTATTATATTGAAGTGACCTTTTTGAAGGATATTGGTTTACTTAAGCCCTTCTTGAGTACTTGAGCTTAAATGAGACTTGAATATTTGTAGACGTTTAAGAGGCTGCTCTGTTGACCTTGATTTATTGCAATATTGAGGTGTTCAGTTTTATTTTGATATTAGAAAAGAATGATTGCTCTCCTCACAAATCAACTGTTTCTTGATTTTTAATGGCTTGTCTCTTTGGTGTTGAGGACTAGTGCATCTTTGAGTCTACATTCAGTATGAGTAAAATACTTAAAGGTCTGTGCAGAATTGTGCAAGTCCGATATGTTTTGTGATGTGCGCTGACTCGCACATACAATCTGCTCTGTGCTTTTGGCAGTTTGCGAGACACTACCGCGAATCCAGACTTCATTCACTCCAATGGAAAGCATATTTACACTGTCTGAATCGTTCCCTATCACCTATATATTGCACTATGTGCCATTCACCATGTAGAAAATAGTAAATGTGTGAACAAGTGACAGATTTTAGATGCTTCAGCGTCTATTTATAATGTGGGGGGCGGGACACTTCAGATTCTAGAGAGCATTTGATTGGACAGAAAATCTGATGAGAAGCTGAAGTGCATAGTGATGTTATTAAAATCGTTGATCCATTTTGGCGGAAGTGAGAGAATGCAAGTTTTGAATGCTTATATCTTCTAAATGCAAATTTTGTCATTGTTTTGGATCACACTACCTTACAGATAACCTATATTATAGATAACATATACATACTAAAAGCCAAAAAACTTCATGGTTTCATGGGGACTTTAAGTACTGTTAAAATCAAATATTCTAGGGCCTGATTTCACAGACAGGGCTTAGATTAAGCCAGGATTAGGCCTTAGTTCAATTAGGGCATTTAAGTAGCTTTTATAAATGTGCCTTAGAAAAAAACATTACTGGTGTGCATCTTGAGACAAAACAATGGCACTGATATATTTTTAGATATGTCAGTGCAAGTTGCTTTCAGTTAAACATGCATTTTAGTCTGGGACTAGACTTAAGTCTTGTCTGTGAAACTGGGGGTAAGACTTTTACTCAAGTTGTATTGGAATTGGTGACTTGTAAATTGTAGTAGAGTCATTATCGATGTAAGGTAGCTGTACTTTTACTCAAGTATGGTTTTCAGGTACTCTTTACACCTCTGCCCCTTTCACCCAGAATTATGCCAGGAAATGCAGCACTTTCAAAAAACTGTAAGTGTATAAATTCTGTTATACACTTTTTAACATCAAAATAGGTAGGGATGGGACTCACCTGTCAGGCAGAGCCTGTAGGACGGTGGGCATGAGGACTCCTGAGATGGCCTTGTACAATATAGAGTCACACACACCCACTATATTCACCACTGTAGAAGAGCCCAGGACAGGGAGCATGTGGGGCGGCATGCCCTGCCAAAAGTGCAACAGGAAGCTCTGGACCTATGCATAAACACAAAAATAATAAACATTGCGACAAAACATGGAGGAAGCCTTCTCTTGTGTGCCACTGGATGAAAAAGCTTGAAGAAAACATCATTCAAAGCATCTTAATACATGGAGTGAAAAAAACCTGAAATGTCAAACCTCATCGAAGTTGGCTCGTATGACTGTATCCAGTATCCTCTGGCAGTGAGTTCTGTACATCATGATAAAGGTTGAGACCTTGTAGAAAAAAACCCCAATTTAAACTACTTTTTATAATACTTTCCCACAGAGACTAATTCACAGAAACTTTTGGTGTTAATGATGTCATACCAAATTCATTCCTGACTCATGGTCATGCATTAATAAGACACTAAAAGACTCCAAAAGAAGAAAGAGGATACAAATACCAAACAACAAAAAAGCTGCTTTCGCGAACAATGCCTATTTACAAGGTCTTGCCAAACCAGTGTATAAAAAGAGGCTTTAAAGATCAGAAACTCACAAACCATTTAAAATTACAGGCACCTTTTTAAAGCGAGACAGCTAGTGCCCATCCTTTGTTCAATGCGAGATCTTATTATCTACTTGAAAGATTAAGAGTTCGCTAGGAACCAACACATAAATCCTCCAGGTCCTCATCTAAATCCAGGCCCAGGGAAGGTCCGCCTGACACATGAAAGCAGGATCTAGAGGGGAGGGTAGCGGGCAGGAGGAGGGAGAGGGGGGTTGGAGTTGGAGGTTAGCAGTTAGAGGTTTTAGTGATCTGTTTACCTTCTCTTCTGGCAGACTGGCGGGCAGATTTAGGTCTTTGACATTTGGAAAGTCTGGCAGGAGAGTGCCCAGCTTGGAGCGCGGTGAATACGCCACTGTCTGTTTGGTGACCTCTTTCTTGCCCGTCTCGTTCACCCACGCAGCGCCCTTTTTAGAGTACATCACATCGTAGTACTGGGAGCTCTCCTTCACAGCGATTCCATAGTAGTGATACCTAAGAGGGACAAGTGAGTGGCAGGAAGATTATATAGGAGTTTGCTGACAATTTTGCTTTACTAAAGCAGTCATGATTAGAAAGTGTTCATAATCTAAAGTAGATCACTTTTTTGGGGGGTGTAAAATGGTAATATGTCTCTCAATGACTAAGATCCTCATAACAGTGCAAAAAAATGTAAAAGACCACGTGACTATTTTGGGTTCATTTTAAGCTAGTCATATAGCAATTTTTAAATAATAGTTGGTTTAAATAAAACTACCCAGCAGGTTGGGCAAACATTTAACCAACCCAGTCGCTTGGTTTGTCCATTTTCAACCCAACTTGGGTTGTTTTTAACCCAGCATTTTTTAGAGTATATATATATATATATATATATATATATATATATATATATATATATATATATATATATATATATATATACTTCATATATTGGCCTACAGGTCAAAGGTTATAAATATTATTTTAATGTTTCTGATTTGATTAAAATATAGTAAAAACAGTAAAAAGAACTGTTTTCTATTGTATGTTTTAAAATGTAATTTATATATAATATATTAAATATATAATAAACTTATATTAGAATGCTTTTTGAAGGATCATGTGACACTGAAGACTGGAATAATGATGCTGAAAATTATGCTTTGCCATCACAGGAATGAATTACATCTTAAAAAACATTTTTAAACACATTATGTCTTTCAAAAATGTTTAAAAAAAATTTTATATTATATTTTTATATATTATATAATAATTATATAAAGAGCTTTTTAAAAACTCCTCTTACTTCACAGGGAAAAAAAAGATTTTGTAGTTTGGAGCAACATGAGGGTGGATGGATAAGGGAAAAAATAATAATTGTGCAAATTAATTATCATAAATAAGTAATATTGACTCATTTCTGGTTGTCACCAACTGGACAAAACATATTTAAAGTGATAAGAAAAATGTAAAAAGTTGGAAAAGTTCTTTAATATTGGAGAAGGAACTTACTTTGATTGGCCTCTGGTTCCTAGTCTCCGTGTGGTTAACTGAGGAAACTGTTGTCTTATTATCTGTTAGGATCAGGTAAAAAAAAAAATACACACATATATATAAATTAAATTGACCAGACCTTTTGTGACATCATTGTGTTATCTGTTACAACTACGACAAAAATATCTTCTCAATCATGTTGTTCGATTCATATATGTCCAGTGACATTTCTTTTCAGGCCAATCTCTCTTTTTCTCTCTGCTTTTTGTCCATGAGCTCCTTGGTCCAGCTCCTGGTGCAGAAAACTTTGCAAACAGTGAAGCTCTCTATTGTGCAGGATGAAAAAAGAGGGCAAGCTGTGAAGTTTCTGTCAGGCTTGGCTTGATAAATGAGCAGACAGGGAGGCAGGTCCAGCTCTCTCTCTCTTTTTTGTCCTGAATCAATGAAGCCTTCCTAAAGGACACCCCACGCTGCTCCAGCCACTGATCTAACATTCCGCAACATCTCACCCTTCCAAATTTCCTTTAATTACACATTAATCCAGGCCCCCTCTCTTTTTCAATATCCTCCGACAGGA
Organism: Chanodichthys erythropterus; assembly: GCF_024489055.1. Lineage (NCBI taxonomy): Eukaryota > Metazoa > Chordata > Actinopteri > Cypriniformes > Xenocyprididae > Chanodichthys > Chanodichthys erythropterus. The sequence continues at coordinate 31,700,746 of NC_090227.1, forward strand.
CCCGGGGGAGCGGGACAAGGGTGTCGGGGGGTGGCTATATGAGTAGGTGGGTTGAGGGGTTGTGGGAACAAGGGTGAACATGTTCATTGTTTATATTGTCCAGCTATGAGTTTGCAGAAGAGGTGTAAGAAAAGACCACTGGCTGTGGCTCTTCATAATACCCAGTATTATGTCATGCTTTTCTTTTTTGTAACAGATGTTTTCCTTCCTCTTTCACGTGAACATGCATTTTTATAGGACAGAACTAAGCGAAGTCATTTTACATTTGATTACCTTATCAAATCATGATTATCATAAAAGACAGAATATTTGATTTCATCACTGAAGTTTTAAATACAGGTTTCTACCTTCCCGAAGCTTGCAGCATTGACCGGCTGAGAATCGAGTTTCTCGCAGAAGTCCAAGTAATGCATGTACAGTGCACTTCGAGGAATACAAACACCCTCTGCGATCTCGTAGTTCTCCTCCAACCTAATGAAAACACAATTAGATCAGTGCACATAGTGTCATCATAAGTCAATATTACATAAACTCCGCAGTGGAACATGGAGGGAGGCAGTTCTGGAGTTCTAAAACTAATATTACTGCATGCTTTTATGCCGTATGTACTGGAGTGATCTTCAAGCAATGGTCAACATGAAATTTTCTTCCATTATGTTGTGGCATATATATTCTCATATTCAAATTTATCCTCTTTTTAAAATATATTTTATAGTTTAGTAAATTACTTCTAAGACCTATAAGTAGGTCATAATTTAAATAAATGTAATAAAATAATATTTTAAATGAGAGAAAATGGCCTGAAAATTTTGATTTTAGTTTTGTTTGCCAGTATACAAGATAGACAGGCAATATTTCATATTTTTGACTGATCCTTTAATAAGCAATTTGAAATTTAAAATCTGTTTTCCTTTCTGAAACTGACAACTTACAACAGGACTGCAGACACGACATCTGCGGTTTTATGATCTAGAATTCTTAGAAAAGTGAATGATTTTGAAAATTATGAAGCAAGTAAATGTATGTCACATTTTACAAAATGGAGCCCTGAAACTGTATACAACAGGATGTTTCTCAAGCCCAAAGAGGTGGTTTTTCCTTTTGCTCCTATTGAATGTCATTAAAAATATCAAAGCTAATTACTATATTCATCATTTTAAAACCTTTCCAGAGTTCAGCTTTGTGTCAGGCGGTGGTAAAGATGAAAATAAGTGATTTCTGGTGTAAATTAGACTCACCATTGTAATGTGGCAGGTGTTGAATGTGGCTTAGATGCTCGGTTATTTTCCTTCTCTTCGTCTTTTATGAAAAGAAAAACACGACAGTCAGAATAAGTAATAAAATAAATAAATTACACATAATGCATTATATGTAGCCTATATCATATACTATTTTATATACAGTAGCCTATAAAGTTTTCCTGTTTTTTCTTTTTGAAAAATATGCTCACATTAGGTTCTCTTTGAGCATAATTATTCAGTCTATTTTCATTTAATTTATTCATTACGATACATTATACTTACTTTCGTCGTTGGACATGTTTCCAATAGAAGAGTGGCTGGAGAAGCGCTTGCTCTCGCTTTCGTTCAGACATCTTTCAATCCAGCTCTCTACAAAAGAGAGAGAGAAAAAAATATTTTTACTACATTATGCATTTTTATAGTCTTCTCGTATGACCTATTTGTTAGGTTTTTTTAGATGAAACAAAATAAATTTGTTTTAAACTGTACAAAAAAAAGAAAAAAAAAAAGAAAAAAAAGAAACTACGAACGTTTTATTTACATATCCATTTAGGACATTTTCTATTCAATTATTTTTCTTTCTTTTTTTAAAAAACATAGCCTGCATTTTAACAGCCTCCAATTTATTTTATTTAGCTATTCCCATCAGCAAAAGCAACAGGTGCATGAACTCGATGTGGATTCTAAACATAACAAGGCCCAGAGCTTGACATTTTTGGCGAATGTGTCGAACTGTAATTGTTGTCACTTTAAATTCCATATCTCGTTCACATTAACTGTCAGTTTGTGGACAAGTGCAATAAACATTAGTGGCTGTGTGTTATTGCAGCCACTGCCTAAAGAGTTGAGGGGCATAATAACGACGGGGCAATTCAATTACAATCGATTGTGCGGATCTTTGGGCAGCTGGGATTCTATTTGAAATGTTTTCAGCAGAACTGCAGGAATCCCTCATTGTTCCCGCGGCGAATTACAGGCGCGCGCACGCTCAATTGATTCAGCGCGCTCCTCCATAGCGGTGTCGTCATAATAGAACCTTTTTAGCGCCATTCTCATTTCTGCCATGCCGACTGATGTCCTTACATCACAAGACAGAAACACTTATAATTCGATTCGAACTTAAGTCAGTCATGTTTTCCTGCACGGGCCATGACAACGATGCGAGTCACCTGGCAACCAATAGCCTACTGAGGCATCAGGTGGCGGCTGAAGCTAGAGAGAAAGTTATGATACTTGAAACTTGTTTGGGTAAGTTATTTGACAGCCATCAGACATCTAACTACTCAAACGGTAGGTGTAAAATGAGAAGTAGTTTTGACTTAATTAAAACATACATTTTGTGAGGCAAATTTGCATTCTAATAGTAAGTTCATCTACACTCTCATCTGATTGGAGGTCAGTTTGGGAGCAGATTAAAAGCTGAAAATACTGTGAATCAGGCCCAGCTTTGATCTGCACATTTTCTGGATCATATAAATAATCAAATCTTCATCATCATTTAAAAAAGCAAGAAACAGTCAAGCAGAAGTTTAAATATATAGCCTATTACATATTACACAATGCATCTCCATATGAAGTTCAACCAGTCATTTATTCATTAAAGTTCTGAACAAAGTTTAGTTATTTTACTAGCTACAAAAATACATTTCCCTTTAGCATTCCTTATTATGACATTTATTGAAAGGCTTTGGATTTTATGAGAACATAATTTAGGAAAAAAAAAAAAAAAAAACCTGCAATGAGACTGAGATTCAATTTACTTAAAATGTGAAATATTCCTTGCATTAAAACAAGGCTATTTTAAAAAGGCAACTATCAATGATAACAGGCTGTCTAAACTATTTTGAGTATTATTATGCTTTGAAGCGCCACTAGATGACCATTTTTAACAATTCCATTCGATTAAAATTTTGCTGACATTTTATTTAATTTAATTTAAAAAGTATTATTATACTGCAGGTGTTATTTTGAAGCTCAACAAATCTCTTTTTTCCCCCCTCAGAATTTAATTAATCTCCGTCAGTGCTGGCTCATAGTCAGTTGAGATCAGATTTTCAGCCTGTAATTGAATCATTTGCTCTGTGAACAGTTAAGTAGTTCTCTAAATAATTGGATTAAATCCAATCTAAAGGCGAGACCGATCTGAGATAGTTTATAATCATATGCCGAATATCAGCGTGGAAAAGTGTCACCCAGATATCTAATAATTAACTTTTAACATTTTTTTCCTAACGTGTTTTTCTCACAAAACGGCATTGAACACAATTGAACGATGGGTAATGCTGATTTTTGAAGCCACGTGTAATTTTAGATTTTAGAAAAATTAAATGAGTAAATAAGACATGTTTTGAGGTTAAAACACTACATTCTGTACGAAATAATGTTGTCTTTACAATTTCTACCTGCAGGAGAACCTATTACATATTTACTAACAGTACCGAGTGCAGTTTTGACTCGTATCAAAACTCGGCTTGAGCAGGTGCATCATTAAAAAAAAAAAACTTTTAAACTGGACAACAATCTCAGAACTGTGACCTTACAAGAGTTTAGTCTCAATTTAAGGTCATATTGCTACTCCGTAAAAACGCTGTCCACTTTACATAGTTCCAAAACTGCGTAAAACAATATTCTCAGCAGAAGCGCACCCATCCGGAGCAATTAAAGATGAGGCCAAAAAACATGCCAACTTATCTCTTGGTGTACTAGATTCAAGAGCTTCCCTGACGGAAGGTTAAATAACTTTTTCTGATGCCAATCTCAGGTCACAAAATCCCAAGGCCCGTTTTGCGTTCCAAAAAAGCCCAGATCCCAGGCGTCCCAATGTCACAGCGGTGCAGCAGGAACCAACCTGTGGAATCCATGTCAGGCTCTTCCAGCAGCCCACAATGCATCCTCTTCCCATGCACGTTCCAGGGGCTCCTCTGAGAAAATGGCTCCGTGCTGGACTCCCCCTCCTCAGCTCCCTCCGTCTCTCCGAGAGAACTGCCCGTCGCAGAGATGCATAAGATGTGAGGTCCGTGGAGAGGGTGGCGGTGGTGATGGAGGTGGGGGTGTGGGTTGTAGGAGCGGGTGGGGTGGGGGGGGGTCACAGACTCCAGAGATCCAGCGGGGGAAAAGCCAGAGCCGTCAAAATGTTTGCTGATGTTTCATGGGAAAGGGGCTGATTTTATAGGAGCCCTGATGGGGGACATGTCATTGATAGGCTCGGCAGGCTGATGAATGGCTTCGAGTCAGATGGGGATGTGGCAAGGCTCACTGGAAGTCTTTTGTGGGGCTGTTTTGAATAAGAAAAGCTCCCTTCCCAGAAAAAAAAAGAGGCTTAGATCTACGCAATCCCAGCACTGTGGCCTCCCCGTCTTCCATTATAGCATTTAATACGTTTTCGTACCCTCTCCTCACACGCACATACACACTCTGCCCCCGCTGCTTTAGTTTTAAAGTTCTCCATCCAAGGGCCACTTTTTGGCCCATCGCAGAAGTTTTTTGATGTGTGCGACACCGTTAATAAGTCTGGAAACGGGAGCGTGAAAGTTGAGTTCATTCAAATCAAATTGATGAGAACGCAAAAAACAACGTCAAAGTCTCACGCAAACATGTTCATCGTCATCTTTTGAAACTAAACGTCCAGAAACTTCATAGGCCATTGGCAAAACTGGATAGAGAAAGTTTGGTGGACCCCCCCTCCCCTTCTCTCTCTCTCTCTCTCCTTGAAGCAACCTTATTTTAGTGTGCTGGGAGGAGAGCGCAGCCACAAAAGGGGGAAGTAAAAGTGTAGAGCCTGAGGCAGGGAGGGCTCTGATGGAGTGCCTACAAACTGCAGAAGGGAAAGCTGTGATTAGAATATGAATGGAACCACGGGGGAAAGAGAGAGTGAGTAGGAGAAAGGGGGATTATGGTGGAACTGCTCCCCACTTATTGGATGGCAGAGGAACGCTCGCTCCTATACCTATAGGCCGCGCAGGCGACGGCCTCCTCGCTGCGTGGAGGTCGGACTTCAGCTGGAGATATTTATTTGGCATTTGAGGTTTAGATGGAACAACCTGCTGTACAGTGGCCCCCGAAATGTGTTTGGATACTTAAATCATCTATGATTAGGTCATTGCATTAGATAAAAAACATATCAAACCAACATCCAATTATTTAAAAGAAAGAATGTCGATCAAAACATTAAAGGATTAGTTCACCCAAAAATGAAAATAATGTCATTTATTACTATTGGTAATTTATGTTATTTATTATTCACCCTCATGTCGTTCTACACCCGTAAGACCTTCGTTCATCTTCAGAACACAAATTAAGATATTTTTGATTAAATCCGATGGCTCAGCGAGGTCTGCATAGACAGCAATGGTACTTCCTCTTTCAAGATCTATAAAGCTACTAAAAACATATTTAAATCAGTTCATGCGAGTACATTGGTTGTACCTTATATTATAAAGCGATGAGTACATTTTTTGTGCACCAAAAAAACAAAATAACGACTTTTTAACAATATCTAGTGATGGGCAATTTCATAACACTGCTTCATGAAGCTTTACGAATCAAATTTACGCCAAAATCACATCAAGCAGTATTTTGAAATCGACAATCACTAGATATTGTTTAAAAAAGTCATTTTTGGGGTTTTTTGGCACACTAAAAATATTCTCGTCACTTTTATATTACGGTAGAACCATTGAACTCACATGAACTGTTTCAAATATGTTTTTAGTACCTTTATGGATCTTTAGAGAGGAAGTACCATTGCTGTCTGTGCAGGCCTCACTGAGCCATCGGATTTAATCAAAAATATCTTAATTTGTGTTCCAAAGATGAACGAAGGTCTTACGGGTGTAGAACAACATGAAGGTGAGACATAAATAACATTATTTTCATTTTTGGGTGAACTAACCCTTTAAGTTAAAATTTAGGTTTGAAGTGATAAAACAGATATATTGATTAAAAATTAAGGTGTGTGTGAATTTGAGGAGAACTGACTTACTATTGTAGAAATTTAAACTTTTATGGTTAAAGTTCATTTGTCTGCAGATGCCATTGATGTGATATTTTATCTAATAAAATAAAATTTTGGGGGGCTAAAAGCAAACCAACACTAGATCATAAGTGGCAGGTTACAGTACACTTGAACACTTGAAATTAATATTTTATTCAGAAAGGATGCATTAAATTGATCAAAAAATACAGTAAAGATGTGTTTCCATTCAAAGAATCCTGCACATTTTTTAAAATATTAAAAATATTACGCAGCACAACGGTTTTCAATATTAATAATAATAATAATAATAGTTTCTTGAGCACCAAATCAGCATATTAGAATGATTTCTAAAGGATCACGTGACATTGAAGACTGGAGTAAATGCTCATTCACACCAAGAAAGATATAATGATAAAGATATAGTTAAAAAAAAAAATAGAATAGCAGAGTCCATACCACAACTATAATGGCACAGAGAAACAATATTGTTGGAAAAACGTTTAGAATGTTTTTTTTTTTTTTCCCAACAGATGAACGATAAAAACTTTTACAGCCAATCAGAATCCACGACAAAACTGCAGCGCACGCTTACAATAAACAGAATGATATCATCCACTTGTGTGGAAGCTAATATAGTTATCGTCATGTTTAAAGATATCGTTCTTGGTGTGAACTGGCCTTAAAGGCTGCTGAAAGCTTTGCCATCACAGGAATAAATTACACTTTAAAAAATATTATTTTTATTGACTTTTAATATTATATCACAATATTACTGTTTCAAATGCATTTTTGATCAAATAAATGCAGCCTTGGTGAGCAGAAGAGACTTCTTTTAAAAATAAAGAATCTTAACAAATCCAAACTTTGGAACCGTAATGTGCCTCTTATCTTAAAAACGAGTACAGAATCAACAAACAAACAACAACAACAACAAAAAAATAGAACTAATACTATGATCCACAGAGGAAACAGAAAAACAAATTGAAAGCTTCAATCAAAAGGCCAATATCCCAGCAGTCATTTGAAACTGTATGGATTAACCAGCACCTCTAACAAGCTGGGAAGTGGATGGCAAGAGAGAGCCAAACATCAATGAAAATTTCCTTAATTACAGTTTTAAAGATGGAGGCTGTGAAGGAAAGGAGGGAGGAGGAAGGGAATCTTTGCATCCTCTCCTCAGAAGACTTCCTTTTTCTGTTCGTCTACTCTCAGTCTCATTAGCCCCTCATTAGCTAGGACAGGTGCAGCCGGCAAAAAGAGACACCCTCAGACCCTTATACCCCCCCAACCAGCGAGCGAGCCGCACTGTCAGTGCCCATTCTACCGATGTGAGACGCATTCTTCCAATCAAAGCCTTCCACGGCTGCTTGGTGGGTGGGAGCAATCTCTGAATAGTGGATGATTTAGTGTAAAAAAAAAAAAAAAATAGCAGCAAAGTGGGAAGGTGGTCAATGTAACAACAAGCTCCTTTCTGCGGTCCGTGTTGTCACATTAACACTTCATCAAGATTGCTCAATACTTCCATGCCCAAAACTTCATAATGGTCGCTCTTATGGAGGAAAAAAAAAAGTCTTGACACAATATAAAAACAAATGTAGACATTTTTCATAATTTACATTTACAATTTATTAGTTTATTGTAAGACAAACCTTTTTATTCTGAAGGTAAACTGAAACAAATAAATCTACATATTTAGGACAGCAAACATACATAAATTAAAGGAAATGCCAATTATCAATGAATTCCCAACAAGTTGAAAAAAAAAAAACATACAAAAAAACAATTCAAGCAGGCACTTCTTTTTATATATAAACATATCTTACTGATAAGATATAAGATGTTTAACAAAAATGAAATGATCTTTCAAAGCCTCACTTGAGGCTTGAACATTGTTTTATGCAGTCGTTAATAATACTGTATCGCACCTCTGTGCTGTAATCGCTCCTTCACTCATTGTAGCGAGCCAGTTTGAGGCGAGGGATGATGTTCATGGACTGCAATTCTTGGAAGAGCAGTTTGCAGGCATATGGAATTCGTAGAGATGACACATGACACGAAGACTTGCAGTAATGACACCTGCCATAACAGACAGACAATTCTCACTAATTAATCCCTTCGAAGAATTACACTTTAAAAATGCAATAATATTTGAACAGAAATAGTTATCGCCCTATTTATTTTGCACAATTTTACTGACCATCCTGAATATCCCAGCAAGCCACACTGCCCACACACGTCCACCTCAAAAGCATCACTGGAGATCATTAGCCGCTCAAGCAGCAGCATGCTGGCTCCGTAACCAATGAGACAGTCTCTTTCCATCTCTCCCAGACGGAGACCACCATCCCTGGAACGACCCTCAGTGGGCTGCCTGCATTAAAATAACCATTACTTTACATCAAATCCAGAATAATACAATTATCTTACTGAGCAGACATTACAAGTCAAATTTTCGAAAACACACATTTTCGCCTTTTCTTACCTAGTAAGTACCGCTCTCGGACCACGTGCTCTGGCATGCATTTTATCCAGCACCATGTGCTTCAGTTTCTGATAATAGACTGGACCGAAGTAGATGTATGCTTCTAGAGGTTCCCTAAGAGCAAATATTAATTAATAATTGATTAATTAATTAGGCTACAGTAAAGTGCCATTGTGAAAACATCCTGGTGGCTCTTTTGATTTTTGCAATAAACAGATATTCAAATATAACAAACATATACATGGATTTATGCCTTGGCACATGCTTTTATCCAAAGTGACTTGCTGTGCATTCAAGGCACATATCATTATCAGTGAAATTCACAATTTCACAATTACTGAAATCAATATTAAAGGATTAGTCTACCCAAAAATGAAAATTCTGTCATTAAATACTCATCATCATGTTGTTCCAAACCCGTAAGACCTTCGGAACACAAATTAAGATATTTTTGATGAAATCCATGAGCTTTTTGGCCTCTGATAGTCTGCAACACAATTACCACTTTCAGTGCCCAGAAAGGTAGTAAAGACATTGTTAAAATAGTCCATGTGACTACAGCGGTTCAACCTTAATGTTATGAAGTGATGAGAATACTTTTTGTGTGAAAAACAAAAAAATTACTTTATTCAACAATTTCTTCTCTTCCAGGTCAGTCTCCTAAGCGGATCACGGATTCTACGTCAGAACGGCGGCTCGCTGCACTGTGTTTACTATATCAACTGCGTAGGAGACCGACATGGAAGAGAAGAATTTGGGCACAAAAGTATTCTCGTCACTTCATAAAATTAAGGTTGAACCACTGTAGTAACATGAGCTGTTTTAATGATGTCTTTACTACCTTTCTGGGCACTGAAAGTGGTAATTGTGTTGCAGACTATCAGAGGCCAGATAGCTCACGGATTTCATCAAAAATATCTTGATTTGTGTTCCGAAGGTGAAAGAAGGTCTTACAGGTGTGGAACAACATGAGGGTGAGTAATTAATGACAGAATTTTCATTTTTGGGTGAACTAACCCTTTAAATTAAGCTTTAAACTGTGTATTATATAACTGAAGAGTGATGCTAAAATTTTTACCCTGTGATGCCTGAGGTGACATAATCCTTGCCCTGGTAATTGTATCCATAGCGGATCAGATCCTCACAAACGTCCTTCACTTTACTGCCCCCGAAAGCAGTGCCATAGTGAAAACGGCCATCCAGCACCCCGGCTTTCCCAGCCAACAGCTCAATCAGCTTTCCAACCTGACACAGAACAAAACGGGCAACTAATCATCAGGGGAAGCTAAACACATTTCTTTAATGCAGCAGTGTAGATTCTCTGTAGGACAGTGTAAATGCCCCAGTTTTCCCTTTCCTGACACTGCAGCTGGTGAATGCGAGTATGACATCATGTTGAGGTCACGCACCGCTGCACGACAGTAGCCTTTACTGAGGTCACGCACAGAAAGAGCCGGAAGATCTTTGACCCCTCTCTGTCACTGAGAGGAATCTTTTACTTGGCTCAAACAATTTCCTATATGACGCCTGCTGCGTGCACCCAAACACTGTGTTTAAAATTAGAAACAGTGGGGGAATTAATCTCTCTGAAAACTGCATTGTATATGACAACAAGACAAAACCTTTGACAATCTTAGGTAAACTGGAACAGTTCTGTTCCAGAAATATACTACTGTTCAAAAGTTTAGTCAGTAATATTTCTTTAATTAATATACTTTTATTCAGCAAAGATGCATCAAAAGTGGCAGGAAAGATATTTATAATGTTATAAAACATGTCTATTTTAAATAAATGCTGTTCTTTTGAACTATATATTCAACCTGAAAAACATCGGTTTTCATAAATATTAAACAGCATATTGATTTTTAACATTGATAATAAGAAATATTTTTGAGCACCAAATCAGCATATTAGAATGATTTCTGAAGAATCGTGACACTGAAGACTGGAGTAATGACATACTGTATAAAATATTTTAATAATATTTCATGATATTAGTTTTTTTTTTTAATAATAAAAGAATGCAGCCTTGGTGAGCATAAGAGACTCAAAACTATTTAAAAAAAAATCTTACCAACTCCAAACTTTTGAATGGTAATGTACTAAAAAAATAAATAAAAAAATAAATAAATAAATAAATAAATAAAATCTGAGCAATAAAAAAAGTATTACATTTAAAAATCTCAGCTATTAAAAGGAATATGCATTTATTGCAAAATAGTCAGTTGATCACATAAATTGACTTGAAATATTGATTTTGATCAGTTGCCTGGGACACCAATCAGTTATACAGTTAGTAGTCATTATATAAAAATATCTGAATCCAGCAATAAATTGCATCAATATTAATGGATAAAAAATACTATCTTGCATAACTGATATTTAAAATGTTCTAAGTAAAAAACCTTTAAGAGTAAAAATTTGGGTTACACTATTTTGATGGCCCACTTTAGACAATCTACTAGCTATAAGTAACTCTGAAACCACATGCCAACTAAGTCTTAGAGAAGTGGTTCCCAAACTTTTTAGCTTGGAGTACCCCCTGAAGGGATTACCATCCTTCCTACCATCCTTCCACGTACCCCCGTATCTCTTCCACTTCGACCGCAGTCACACCTTTACCATTAAGGGACAATATTTGCCCCCTAAATTGATTTTCCAGTGCATGTTTTTTTTTCCTTTATGAATAACTTTATAAAATAAATAATGTTTTAAATAAAAAAAATTTCAATGCAATGCAATGATGGTAAAACGTTTAAATATTAAACTAAAACCGCCAGTAGGTGGCAGCAAGTCACTGTTTTAATTAGTGAGTCGTCAAGTCATTCATTCAGTAACGAAGCAAGTGGCTGTGAATGAATCATTGAATCATTGACTCTCACGATTCGTTCAAAGCCGCAGAATTGTTTGCGAAACACAGACGAGTGCTGTAGTTCTGCTGTGGTTTTCGTCAGAACTATTATTTAATTGCAAAATAGTTTAAATACTGACAGTACTGTGTTTAAAATGTACATTTTATTGACCTGTTGTAATGTCACGTTTGCAGTCGTGTGGATATTTGGGAACAAATGCATTCTTGCTCGTTATCATCATTAAATATAAGAACTCACACAAGGTATGTTTTTGCATCGTAGAAAGTTTTTTAATCTTTAATCGAAATTAATTTTAGTCTTTAATCGAAATAAATCCATTATCTGTGACTAGATTTGTATCTTCATGCGAGTATGTGCTAAATCCCCACTCTTACAAAGGTGCGTTGTCGAGAACGACAGTAATTTAGTGCGATTTAAGGCATCAGACTGCACGCAATCTATCATATGCATGCTGCTTGTGTGGATGCAATCATGACTGCAAATGATGAGGTAATTTGATCAAATGTACTGGATTTACGACATTTTGCAGTTAGAAATACATGCTCGATTTTAATATAATTTTAAGTTAGAATTAAATGAACTACTCAGCACTTGTTCGCGTACCCCCTTTTGTCACCTCATGTACCCCAGTTTGGAAACCACTGTCTTAGAGTATTAGTAGATTATTATTGGTATACTGTTAGCATACTGTTAGGTGTTAGGGTTCAGGTTAGTAGAATAAGTTAACATGTAGTTCCAAAGTTAGAATGTCGGTTGAGGGACCATCGACAAAGTGTTAGCAGATATTAAGCAGACAGTCTACAAATCGTCTAATGAGAGTTAGTTGACATGTAGTTGCAAAGTTACTTATAGTTAGTAGAATGTTTAAACCTCATCAAAATAAAGCATTATTAAAAGTTTATGAAGTATTTGGAACAATTAAAAAGATAAATGTCACAATCTGAAATGTGAAAGAACGTACAGTCATTCTGGAGGGATAACCATGAGGGTTCATGATGATGTCAGGACAGATTCCAGAGTCACAGAAGGGCATGTCCTCTTGAGGAACGATCAGTCCACACACACCTGTTACAGAGAGAACGGCCAATATTATTTACAGATACATACAATGCATGTAATTATTAAAAGTTAGAATTAAAGATTCAAACTGGCTGCAAGAAATGTTAACTCCACCCTTTAGAGCAGACCTTTCCCATAAAACTTAATTGATTTTTGAGTGATTTAAATCACATGAGAAAGTGTGAGGTTTGTGTAACTCGTCTAGTCCAACGGCCTATAAAGCGGACGTATTCAGGTCTACTGAAGTGGAACCATTGGAAATTCAGACTGCAGGACGGAGTGAAAGTGGTCCAAAGCAGTCAGTGAGAGTGTAAATGTTTGCAGAAGAGCTCTTACTCTTCCCGCAGCCAGAGCAAACACATTATTGGGCCATTTGCAAGTGATAAAAGAGAGAAGAACAGGGGCAGGAAGTGAGGAGAGGTGCTTAGCTGGACAGTGAGAAGGGGATTATACACCCATAGTTTCCCCTTTACCATAGAGCGCACAAAACTAGGTTCAACTGAGGAGAGCAATACATTCATATGCAAAAGAAAAAGATCTGGGCTCTTGAGAAATTTAGTAGTCAAAAATATATAATATATATTGCTATACCATATTCATACATCAGGTTTTTCATACTGGAAATAGTTAAATCGCATAAATGATATGATTTTGCACAGATTTAAATAGATTACTCAATAATATTTTGGTTAAATGTTTAAGGTAAGACCAAAATAATTGCCTAATGCACTACAACAATGAATCAGCAAAAAATCAATGAAAATGAAAATATTAAACAACAAATTTCATTATCAATCAGTCAGAGAACATCTGGCAGTGGTCACTTTACAGCAGTAAATGTTTTTTTTTTTTTTTTTGGTCAATAATAATAAAAAGCCCTTTCTACAATTATTTACAGAAAAAAAAAAAGTTTAAAATTGCTCTTAATTGGAGGCCAAATTGTACATTGTACGCTACTGTTCAAAAGTTTGGACTTTATTATATTACATTATATTATATTACTATAGCTTCTAAATATTTATGCCTAGCAAGGCTATATTTATTTTGTCAAAAACACAGTAAAAACAGTAATATAGTGAAATATTATTACAACTTAAAATATCGGTTTTCTATTTGAATGCATTTTAAATTGTAATTTATTCCTGTGATGCAAAGCTGAATTTTCAGCATCATTACTCCAGTCTTCAGTGTCACATGATCCTTCAGAAATCATTCTAATATGCTGATTTGCTGCTCAAGAAGTATTTCTTTTCTTATCAATGTTGAAAACAGTTGTGCTACTTCATATTTTAATGCATCCTTGCTGAAATTTTTTTTTTTTTTTTTTTTTTGAGAATAGTCAAATAACATTTTAAGAACAGGAAATAATGGTTAACTGAAATAAATCACTGATCAAAATGTCATTAGTAGCAGTCCTAGTAGGCAGAAGGATTTCCTAGGGGAGGACGAGAGAAAGTGAGCAAGAGCAAGACAGAAGCAGAGAGGTAAGTGAGAGCGGTTCCCATAGCTCACATCCTCTGTGTTGTTTGTTTTGTGTGAGAGTGAATGATAAAAGAGGCATGAAATCAGCAAAGAAAAGCAGGACAGCAGTAAGAGTCCATGGCCCTCCATCACTGGCTATACAGCCCCTCTGTGGCGGCTCGCACAATGGACCCTGCCAAGACAGCTGTGTGAGTATCAGAGTGTGTGTGTCCGTATATGTGTGTGTGCGTGCGCGCTTCGGTGTGTGTTTGGGTCACCGGTAAATAATTAACCTATCGTTCTCCGGTGACCGGATCTTATGAGGGTGGTTAAGGCTGGTCAGAATGGGGGCGCAGAACGAAGGAGGGGTTTAAAATAAGTAAGACAAAACTGTGAAACTTGCTGAAAGCCAATGGCTCCAAACCACGGTGGGACGTCTTTAATGGGCTTTCTTTCGGCCCAAAAGGTAGCCAAATCTCTTTCTTTGAAGTACTGCATTCTCTCGAATTAATTTTACGACAAAAAGCACCTAAAGTGCCCGTTTAGTGCATTCATAGGCAACACGTTAATTAAAGCACCACGAACACTGCGAAGCAATATAGAAAAGTAAATTAATTTCTGCTTAACATTATTGTGCGGTTGGCAGCGCAGTCACACACCTCTGGAAAACACAGCTCAACTTCTCCAAGTGGGACCGTTCAATAAAAGCCCGCCTCTAAACGCACAAAAGACATTCAAGAGAACGGCACTATCCTTCACAACAACAATTAGCTGCCCTGTGTTATCCTGGTCCACCGACACTTGCCTGCTCCTTTAAATACCAAAAGCTCTTTTAAAAAGAGCAGTAAATAGCATCTCAGGCGGTTTGCGGCTAACCCCTCCCTGACCCCTCCTCACTGTCACGTCCCGTGATGAGTGCCAGTGGACGACCTCCGCTAATGAAATGAGTGAATTATGCATGGCGCCAGTTAACGCTCTGATTAAAACATCATACTGACCAGCTCTCTCAGCGGAGGTGCTCAAAAACAATGGGGGCTGTAAACACTTTCCCAGGACTGCGCCGCTGCTGTAATAAATTTGCATAGTCTGGCATCGGACAAAAAGCTAATTAATTGAAAAACGGGCAGCGGGAAAAAAAGTTGAAGAGGATAGGGGGGCCAGCCGAGACGATATAGTTTGGGCATTTAAAATAACACTGACATCAAAAAACAAGTTTAGTAACATCTCTTCCCAATTGTTATTGAGGTGGATTCATTGTCTTTAAGGCTAAGTTCACCCGAAAATGAAAATTTCTGTCATTAATTACTCACCCTCATGTCGTTCCAAACCCATAAGATCTTTGGAACACAAATTAAGATATTTTTGATGAAATCTGTGAGCTTTCTGACCTTTGATAGACTGCAACACAATTACCACTTTCAAGGCCCAGAAAGGTAGTAAAGACATCATTAAAATAGTCCATGTGACTAGACTACAGAGGTTCAACCTTAATGTTATGAAGCGATGAGAATAAAGCAAACAAAAATAATGACTTCATGACTAATGAATAGAAAAATTTCTTCTCTTCCCTGTCGTTCACCCATGCTGTTGACGTAGTAAGCACAGTGCAGTGCTTCCGGGTTCTATAGGGGCTTTCACACCAGGTAGTTCTAGGAATCAGCCACCAGGGTGGTTCCCCAGGAACTAATAGTTCACCTAGGGCTGTTTTTCTGGTTGCATTCGCACTGCTAGTAGGAACTATGAAGTGACGTAAGCTTCGCTTGTTGTTGTGACTTATTTCAACAGCGCTGTGGACCTTTATTTTGACAGCGCTGAGAATGCCATAGCCTGAGCACACAGCGCTCACATTGTCCGTCTTCATTAGTTCACGATTTGTTTAACAGCCTGTCTAATATGTTATTAGACAGAACAGTTATACAAAGAAAGAAGACAGTATATGAAAAAATATTAGCGTTTGCCGTGTAGTTGATGTCCAATGTCACTAGCTGAGCAGAAATACATAATCAAGTTTCACTGGATTTTCTCCTTAACTTGAGAGGTCCATCTATCATTGTTTTCCATGTTCGTAGAGTTAGTTTGTGGAGTAAATAAATAGACTATAAACTGTGTGTACACAGCTTTTTAAAAAATAGAGGGTGCTGGTGTTTCGCATGCATTCGGCCAATCAACGGTACACTTACGTCACTGGTAGTACTTATAGTGCTGGTTTAGACCCTACTCTGAAGTAGGAGCTAATTTAGGGTGCGTTCACACTTGTAGTTCGGTTCGTTTGGTTCATTTGGTCCGGACCAAAGAAGAAAAAAAAAAAAACATTTAGTCCTGGTCCGGTTAGCGTTCACATTGGCAATTTTATCACCGAACCAAAAGATACCTTTTTATCACCGAACCTTCAGGCATAGGGATACATTCACAACGTGATTGGTCGGATTTTATGACGTATTGCCTATTTTGAGACGGAACTTACCGAACATCCAAAACAATGCTGTTTTCTGAGGTAAATCCGCTGCATGTGATGGTATTTTGGCCAGCTGGGAACTCGTGAAAAACTTATAAAATGTGCAAAGGAGTCTAAACAGCGGCGGGAATCCATCTGTCACACACACACACAAATTATCTGCTGCGTGGAGACGCGCGTCTGATGCTTGTCATGGGCAAACTTGCGTCTATGACAAGAAAAACCGACATGCGTGAGGATTCTGTCTATTTTAGGGTCTCGTCTTCCCGTTTTTGGTTCGTTTACATGTCTTTGGTCCGTGTTGCGTTCATATATCATTCGAACCGCACCAGAGTTCATTTGGAAGCGGATCAAGACCCATCTTTTCAGCGGTTTCGGTCCGCTTGTTTGGTGCGCACCAGGGTTCGGATGACAGCGTTCACACATGTTCAAATGAACCACACTAACCGAGCAACCGCACCAGGGTTCATTTTAATCGAACCAAACATGACAAGTGTGAACGCACCCTTAGTTCCCCCAAAAGGAGCTCCTAGAACTAAAATCATCTGCAAAATCTGGGTACTTCTGCCAATAGTTCTAGGAACTATAAAAAGGTTCCTCTGTTGCGAAAGTCCCTGATATCAGAAAACCGGCTCAATATTGGGCGGCTCCTGCATAAGCATCTGATCAGTATCAGCGTCGTGATGCTCACATGAACAGTGTCGGCCAATACTGAGCCGGCGTTCTACTGTAGAACACAGAAGCACTGCACTGTTTACACTACGTCAATGGCAGAGGAGACTGACATGGAAGAAAATGTTAAAGTAATATCAAGTTTTAACCACTGTAGTCACATGGACTATTTTGAACTAGATGATGAACAAATGTCTTATGGGTTTGGAACAACATGAGGCGGAGTAATTAATGACAGAAATTTCATTTTTGGGTGAACTAACCCTTTAATTTTGGCACAATGCTGGAATTGTGTTTTATTTGCTAGTATCTACAAAAGCAGATGGGACGATGCCTGTCTGGAAAAGGACATGAAGGATGCTTCTGTACCTTTCTGCCCGTGTCGACTGCTAAACTTGTCTCCGATCTCTGGTCTACGTGTCTGCCTGAGCAGGATCTTGACCAAGAAGGCGTCCTCTGCGTTGGAGGAGATCATCACCTTCTCAATGTAGGAGTCTGTTGTTCCTTTGTACCTAAACAATGAAGAGAGTAAAAAAGAAACAAACAAAAAAACTTGTTGCTAGGCTTTTAGAAAAGTAACATCTCAAATAAAACTGTAGGAATACTGCACAGTGGGATTCTAATTTGTTTCTTACGAGACTGGCACGTCTCTGTATTGGGGTTGGCCTGGCTGGGCGCTGCCCTCCAGTGGAGTTTGGGTGACAGTGGGCATGGACTTATTCACCAGCACCTGTTTGTTCTCGACCTTCTCACCTGAAAGAGATGTGACATACAATACATCTCCTTACATCAAAATATTAAAGATTATTTGCCTGAAATGTAGTTCTTTCTAATAGTCTTACCAGGTGAGCAGATGCCATCAGCATCTAGGATGCTGTGTCTCCAAATGGGCTTGCGTGTTTCGGCATCCAGCATTGGACCCATCACCTTGTCAAAGGTCTGGTTAGTGTACCGCCTCAAGGTGCACTTAGCATTCTTGTATACCAAACATCTACCAAAGCCTAATATAAGAGAAGAACAACAGAAGACCATGAACAAAATAAAAGACAATGCCATTTTTTATCTCTAACATCACGTGTGTCAGATTTGTTTTTCAGTTTCATGTAGAAACGTAATATAATCACTTCAAAGAGTTAATAACAGTTCTGGCTCTTTAAAGAAAACTGAGTGGGATTTTTAAGCAAACAGCATTAAGTGTTTAACGTTTACCTCTGTCAAGAGATGCTTTATTGAGCACCAGGGCATCTTCTATATCATACCCGCTGTAGCTCATTACAGCCACAGTGGCATTCTGGCCTGCAGGCAGCTTCTCAAAGTCAATCAGCTCGATGGTTTTCGTCTTCACCATGGGCTTCTGTGGGTACGCCAGCAGGTACATCAGGGTGTCTATACGGTTCCTCTGGTTATAACCAATGGTACCTTATCAGAAACAGAGAGGAAATGATGTTTTAGCAAAACCTCAAAAGCAAGATAAAAAAAATAATAATGCTGCTCTAGTAAATAATTAGATAATATTGTAATATATTTTATATAATATAATTTATTTTGGGCTTTTTTGACACTTTTTATTGACGAATAAATGCCATATATAATACATTATATTACGCAGTATTTTTAACATCTCTATTTGACATACTGTAGGAACATTTTAGAACAAGAAAAACACATTTTAATAAATTCAAAATAGGAAAAAAATCATGAATAAGTTGCAACAAACCTCTTAAATTAATAAAAGGTGGTGACACTTAAGGTTCAATTGAATAGATAGAGATTAATCCACTCAAAAATGAAAATTCTGTCATCTTTTACTCAGCCTCATGTTCCAAACTTATACGACTTTTTTCAGAACACAAAAGAAGATATTTTGAAGAATGAAAGAATGAAAATTTGGCTTCCATTAAAAGGACAAAAAAAATAAATAAATAAATAAAAAAAAAACTGCATCATTCCTCAAAATATCATCTTTTATGTCCACAAAAGAAAGAGAATAATTCAGGTTTGGAAAAATATGAGGGTAAAAAAATAATAATGTTTCACATGT